>NC_088884.1:78156634-78461322 GCF_037157495.1 Lathamus discolor | reverse complement strand
TAGCTCCGGGCTGCGCCTTCGCTGACAGGGAAAGCCGCGAAAGGCCCAGCGCCGTGTGCCCCGGTCCTGCCTCCACACACGGCTGGGGAGGGCTTCGTGCCCTTCCGGGGGCAGCCCGCGATACCGGTGGCTCGGGCTCCTGCCGCGCCTGAGCGGGGCCGCGGGGAGCTGCACCAAGCCCCGCGCTGAGCACGCCGCCCCCGCCACGGGGGCTGACAGCGGCCGCGCCCGCGCCGCGCACCGAGCGCCCAGCGCCGGGCCGGGCCGGGCAGCGCCACCTCGCGGCCGGCGGCAGCACGGGGGGCGTGCGGCCGGAGGGACCCCTCGGCTGGCCGGCGCACCGCGCAGGGATCCCCCCTCCGCGGCGGGCGAGCGGCTGGCAGCTCGGCCTCCTGCACTGGGGAGCGGGGCCTTGCAGCCGCCTCATAAGCGGCCGTATCTTCCCCGGTAGCGTCCCGCTGAAGAGGTCAGCGGTAAGAGCCGCCTGCGCCACGTCCCTCTGCAGCCGCCGAACAGCCCGATTCCTGCTTTCTAAGAAGTCTCACCCACGACAACCCCGTTCCCCTTCCATTTCCGGCACTCCCTGTCCTGTGTTGGGCTTCAGCAGTCTTGCTGAGCTGCTTGAAGCGGTGTCTGTGGTGAAGCCTGCAGCCAACGGGGCAGGCAGAGGCTAAGCGGGATCATCCGCAGTCCTTTGCCATGCCCAGGGTGGAAGGTTTAGGGCAGCCAGCAGTCTGTCCCTTCCCAGTCAATCTCATACTGGGCAGGAGGCTATGACAAAACAAGACATCAGCATCTCCTACAGTGATAACCTTGCCCTCAGACACATTAGAAAATATCCCTCAAATAACGCCCACTACGCATAAAGGAAAAACAGAACCTAAATTCTTTGTGATAAATGGCATAACTGCTCTTACCCTCATCTGGACAACCTAAAAATCACATTATGTGCCACAAGAGCCATTTAGAAGGAGCTTACCTTTTTCTTACATCACAGAATGGTTTGGGTTGGAAGGGACCTTAAAGCTCATCCAGTTCCAACCCCCTTGCCATGGGCAGGGGCACCTTCCACTAGACCAGGTTTATCAGGGCACCCACAACTCCTCCGGGCAACCTGCTCCAGTGTGTCACCACCCTCATAGGGAAGAATCTTTTCCTAGTATGTAAGTCTCCCCTCTGTCAGTTTAAAGCCATCCCCCCTTGTCCTGTCAATACAGGCCCTTGTAAGAAGTCCTTCTCCAGCTTTCCTGTAGGTCACCCTTTAAGTATTGGTCTCCCGGGAACCTCCTCTTCTCCAGGTGTTGGAGGTCCCAGAGCTGAATGCAGTACTGCAGGTGGGGTCTCATGAGAGCAGAGGGGTAGAATCCCCTCCCTTGACCTGCAGCCCAGCACACTTATTTATAGGAGTTCGGAAGAGTTGGAACTGTTCAGTCCCTGGGGCTGGTTGGCACCCAGCAATCTGCTCAGAAAGGAGGCGAGAGGCTCGGTGCTGTAGAAGTCACAGAGAAAGAAAAGCAAAAGCAGAGAACCTGCCATTGCCTCTTCAGCAGCACTGGGTGCTCAGCTCAAGCACTGGAAATCATGTTGCTGCTCCCTGTCCATTGATGACCTCCAATAAAATACCTTGTCATATGCCTTGTTCTTCTCATCTTTGGAGTATCATACAATCCCCTGTAAAGCACCTTTACAATACTTGCACTGCCAGGTATTTTAGCACATGTCACACCTAGTCTCATTAATGGAACAGAGCTGAAATAAAACAGAGAAATGGTTTTATTTTCTAAATAAGTCTAAATTTATTCATTAACCTAGTAAAAAAAAGTTTGGATTACAAGTGTCTGAACAGTATAAAAGTACAAAACAGGTTCCATAGATTTCTAATACATTAATACAAAGTGCATGACTACATACAGTTCATGTTTGCATTACTACCAGGAATGGAAGAGGTGGGAGGGAGTAAGGGAAGCAGTTGGTGATTGAAACCTAGCAATAAATAAATAAATACAGAAGAGATGATCCATATCAGAGCACATCCTACCACCAACACTGCAGCCTTAGGTGTATGGAATTACTGATGCTGAAAAGACAAATTGAAATGAAAGCAGGTGTCTGCAAAAACAGCTAGAACTCTTGCTCAAGCCCTTAATAAACACAGCCAACCAAGTTAAGCCATTGTTAAGCAAGTAGCCATTATATCCATGGTTGGACTTGATGGTATTAAAGGTATTTTCCAACCTGGATGGTTCTATTTGGTTGCAGATGAAAGCAAGGCAGGCAGCTTTGTCCTCCCTTCAGAATCTCAGGGAGCTTAGGAAAAGCAAAGTAAGACCAACGAAAGCTGTAGGGCTGTGATATGTCAAAACCCTGCTTCCTCTAGTTGTTCTCTCTCTCTCCTGAGGTTGGCTTACCCAATGGAAAAAGAGGGAAAATTAAGGAAGAGAAAAGCTTTGTGGGTAGAGGCTTCTCTTTAAAACTGCACATCTTTCCCTACTTATGTTTTAATTTGCTAATCATTCCCATTTCAGGAAGTGAGACTACGCACAAATCCAGTCCTAAGCCCTACCCACCACAGTATTATGCTGATGACTCTCGCAGAAAGGGAAGCTTGTAACAATTCATTGTAGAATATCCCAAGAGATTAACAGTAAGGAAAATCCCCCCTCCCCCCAAAACAGAAGCAAACAAAAAAAGCAGAATTCCCAGCTTATACAAATTAAACCTTCAAAAAAAGAACATGAAGCAATTGGGAGCTAAATCTGCAGCACACTCTTCAGGAAGCTGCTTCCATCCTACAGGCAAAGTGGAGTTTGAAGGTGTGTCACAATGGTTTGCACGCAACTTTGTCTGGTAATCATGTAAGAAATACTACCTTTTGATCACGTATGCAAACAGAGCTGCCTCAATTCAGCACAGCACCATTCTTAACACAACTTTTCATACTCAGTATTCACAAAAGAATTGATCTGTTTAAACAAACATAAAAGCAAGCCCCAAACCCAAACATGGAGCAGCACTGCAGGGGAAGGGTTCCAAAACAGCAATCATGAATCCAGACCCCAAGCTGCACTCAGACTGGTGACCAGAGCCTGATTTGCTTATCAAGGGGTTTGGCTTTTGTGTGAGGTCCCGGATCAGAAAGTCTGATCTGTGGTCACATTTCAGCTGCACTGGGCCAGCAGATAGCAGTTACTAAGTTTTGGCCATCACTTACACCTAACTTGGGCATCAAGACGTTTTCTTGGTCCACCACTCCGTTACAGCATGAAGCCCAGGGTGTCTGCCGCTGGGTTAAACCAAAGTAGCCTCCCATTTCACTATGTTTAGGTCTTGGGTAAATCTCCCTCCTACCCCTTCTTGAAGAGCACTTTATGTTGGGGGGCCTTCTCGGATGGCTACCACTTGTAGTAGAGATGACTGCAGTTTGCCAGTCTGTCACATAGGAGGGATGAAATAATAGTCTTTGTTACGTCAGTAGTATAGGGTGAGATCTCCACACCTTTAAAAATATATATTTATATAGCTAGAGGTGACATATCATTTCTATGTATTAGTTCATCTCATTGACTCATTCATGTCTAAGAATGAAATATTTTCTTGGGGATTTAAGGGAGGTTACCAACCAACATAAAAAATAAAATGCCTTACAACCACTGCTTCTGTCAATACAGGAACACAAACTACATATACTTTCAATATACAAAAACCCCACCCTCAAATTCACTAGTGAAGGGAGTAGAGGGGGAAGAAGGGGAGAAAAGATTCGACAACCTTGCAGCAGCATTCAGCTTTGCTAAGTGTTCCATGGAATCTTAAATATTATATACAGTCTTTCTGAAAGGATATAAACTGGCTTCAGAGTTTGTGGAATTGTAGCACTAAAACCCAAAAAACAGTTCTAGGGAATAGTCTTTTGGCAGCATAGCAGGTGTCCAAAGTCAACAGTCACTTTTCTAGCATTTTTCCAGAGAAAATGAGGATCTGTATAACCTTCTGCAGCTATCCAAGGAAGTCACCACTCCTCCTGGGTGGAGATTGCTGGAGATTGCGGTCCTTCTTGTTCTGGCTTTTCAGTGGCGGACTTTTTATTGCTACAGCAAGGTTTGAAGAGATGAGTGTCTATGAGAACTTCCCCAAAACGCCCTTTGTAAATAATTCCACAGCAGACTTTTTGCCTGGAAGAAATGGCAGAGAGAGTCAGATAGTTTGCGTGTGTGTGTGTGTGTGTGTTTAGAATATAAAGAATTTACAGAAATAAAGAAAAAAAATCAGTCTGACCCAAAACATGACTTTTCTGAGCCTCCGGCTCAGGCATAGGAGGGAAAAAGCTACTCAGAGAAAAAAACAAGTCTGTGTCTAAATCCACAACACCGCTTTAAGAGAAATAAAACCCAACAAAATAATCCAAATCCAAACCCACGTCTGTAGAAAACTACATCTCCCATTTTGCTTCCCAGGGAAGTTTCATATATTCAGCTATCTAGGCTGAACCAACCTTGACTACAACGCACTTGCAAACATGATTTCAGAGGAAGCAGCAAAGTCGCAACAATTTCAATAAAGCAATAACTGAACAAGGGCTTACTGTGTCACAACAAGCAGTAAAAGATAACAAGTTCATCAGCTCCCAGAAAATCTTGTGGTTTTCCTACCTCTGAAGTGCAACTGTATTTGTATTTAGGGAACTGGAGGGAGATGGGGAAAACACCTTAAACACATGGCATTTCTTTCCATGGACAGACAGATTTATATAATACTCTGCAACTTAAAATATATCCTTAAAGCCAATGAAGTTCATCAGAATCAAGCACTGTGTACATGAATTGCTATCTGCACAGAGGGCACATTCTGTTGCTTTTTACCTTTTCCAATATGTGAGATCTAAAAAGGAGAAAACTGGTGTTCTGCTGGACCCAGCGCTCATCTCTGTGTCAGAACCATCATCAGACTGGTTACTGTAACAGGGTGACTGAGCTGGAGAGGCACTCGAGGTGGTGCTGTGGGCATCGGAATCTGCAGGGGAAAGAATAAATACATGGATCAGGACATGCACCCAGTGACTTACCCTCTTCCTGACTTTTCACAGGTCACATGTAGATAGGGAACAGAGAGACAGACTTTTTTTAATTAAAAAGAAAAACCTAAAAACAACAACCCACTTGCCCTTGCCACTTTCAGTAGAGACTATCAGCATTTGGGAGACAGAGCACACAACCCATACACAAGGGAAGAAGAGGTTCAGGATGAGGCTTCAGTTCCTGGCTCTCAAACTTAGCCTATGCTGGCCTTCCTTTGGGAAAGATCCTACTCTTGCTCTGGAATCACTTGAAGATCCTTGAAGAGGATGAGGATCTGTGCTTCAGACCTAGTACCTTCTTACCCATTCAGTTGCAAAGCTCTTCTCATTAATGCAACAGGTTGAGCTTTTGCTGGATCGAGACTATGAACTACGGACTCTGCGCAGACACACACCTCAACAGAGGGTCTACTTGACTACCTTTATAGTTATTATCTCTAGTACCTAGAGTAACACGGTTAGATCAACTACAGGACACTGAATGAGGAGATGCAAGCTCTTTGGGTCAGGACCTTTACTGATTCTTTAGAACACTCTTCCTTCAGGCCAGGTAGGATAATTGAAAGAGACAGAAGACCAAGTCAGTAACAGTTAAGGAGCTGGAAGGTTTGCTGTAGAGACAAAACCTGAAGCACTAACATGTATTTAGAGCATAACTGGCAGATGGCTTTGCTGGAAAGCTATGAATCCAAATCTATTCGAAGAATCTAAGAGCTAGTGCAAAGAAATCACCGAGAATGGCAGAGGAAGGTGTAAGGAAACTATAGAGAGGAAACATGGCATGAATTTAAAGCCAGAGGGAAAAAATCTGGGTTAAATAGAAAGCCTTGGTTGAAAACATGTATAGAAGAAAATGGCTGATAGAGCTAGGAACAGAACACTGCTTCTTGGGGAAAGAGCTGAAGTGTCCATAGTGCATTACTGAGAGGCAGGGGAAACCTCTTCCAACTTTAATTTCAGTGAGTCTTGCCCAAGAAGTTCTTTCTAGAGACACATCATTTAACCATGGGGCATAAGCTTATTGCCTACACTTTCAAGCCAGGCTTCCCATTCCCCCCACTGCTTCCCCACTTCTGTCTCACAGCCCACACTGCACACCAGCTCTTCCTCCTCATTCCACCCCCTTCCCGAGTCCTTGGAGTACAAGGGAGTGTGAGAACAGTGAGTGTCCAAATGTGTAAGCATACAACTGAATTTAGGTAGTGATTCAGCTCAGCCAGTTAACAGTAAGTTATGCTAGGGGAGGCTAAAGTTTATTGCCAAAATCCATTTGGATCCACTTACTGTGCCGCTTGAATTCCTTCTGCAGTTTGCTGATTTGATTGCTCTTTATTCTGCTTCCAGACAGTGTTTTCATTTTCTTTGGTTTCAATGTTGTTTTAAGACTGGGTCCAGCCCTGGCATCTACCACCTAGAACACAGAAAATGCATGCATAATACTTCTGCATCATGCCCAGATATTGCCCTAATCAAAGTACATGCACTGACCTAGCTGTTTAAAACCAATTTAGTTAAACCAAAGCAGTTCTGTGCATCAACACTCATATGTTTTGCTTGTATCTGCTTTGCAAGAGGCTAAGTCTGTAGGAAAATGCAGTAAACCAGCTTAAAAAGCACATTCAGTTCAACTTTAGGCTTTTTCCTATTTGGGGAAACTTCACTTAGACAACATTTGTTTAAGCCAGTACAGGTTCAGTTAAGAGCGTCTGCCAAGCATTTGCCCTGGAAATCATCAGTTTAACTTCTGAATAAAAGCAGTGGTAGCAATAACCATAGTTCTGGTTCCCATTCCCATCAAGGTTTCTTGAATAAAGATTATAACATACACAAAGAATTCAGATCATCTTCTCAGCCTTAGGCCCAAACTGAATTAGCTGTATCAAAACCGAATATACGAGCGGCAATAGCTGCAAGGTATTAGTCATTGTAATTATCTGACTAAATGACGTTGATTTATGTGTTGCTTGAGCAAGTCACCTTGCTTGTTCAAACTATTTAAAAAAAGCAACCGATTTTGGATAGACGCCAAATCTGAAATGTTTTGAGTGTCATAAGAGACTTTTGGGCCAAGTTGCGAGCTTGTGAAAACAAGGAATTACATGGTAAGTTAGTCTGTGACTCCATCCCAGGCTTGCACGTAAACCAAAGACAGGTAAGAGCCATGTAACAGGAAATACTCCAGAAATGACTGCTGAGGGTGGGAGGAGAAACAGGAAACACCAAATTCTCACTAGCACCTCCCCTCTCTAACAGGATGGACTAAAGCACAGACTAGTTAGTTTTGGGGTGGAGAAGAAATAAATGACTAACATGATTCCAGTTTTTTTTGGATCCTGCTGGCAATTTTTTCCATCTTTTCACCAGAAGGACACAGGCATTGCAAATGTCTCCTGAGCGGGCCTCATGGAGCCTGGTAAAGGAAAAAGCAAAAACCACTTAACAACAGTCAATAAACACACACCTCCGCCTGCTAACAGCAGAAAGCATAAAAGTTGCTGGACAAGAAGGGTTCTCATGTTCTTGTTTTTGGGCATGACAATTCATTTGGGGTACTCAAACACTGAAGTTTAAAAACCAAGCCTCACTTTCAAAGCACACTTCCATACAGAAATAAAAGATGTAATCTGCTTCCAGAAGGCCACTAAAAACAACAGTCCTACCACCCTTCAAAAACATTCCACACCAAATCCAAAAAACAACCCCAAAAGTATCACCCCCAAAAATACACCCACTCAGCAGTTCCAGTGGGTTGGTTGGTTGGCTTGGAGAAGGAGGGAGGAGGAATAATCATATTCCTTGAATGTACATTTGGAAACAGACTTCAGAGATCCAACAAAAGCTTATTCAGCTCTTAACTTTCTCACAGAGCCTCAAGGATGAGTAACAAATACCACCTAACACACTCCCTCATAAGCGTAGGATAAGGTTTCAGAAGCAGCAGTCACTGGAATGACAGCAATACTTGCTCCCTTTAACAAGCTTTTTCCAGAAACCATTTCTACTGCTAATCCATGCTAAAAGGAATATGAAGGGGATACACTGTAGAATTTTTCAGCTAGTTAAATGGGAAGACTTTGAAGCATTTATAGATGAATGGGGCAGGCTCAGATAAGCCGTTATTTGTTCAGCGTTAAGACTGCATTTTTACCTTGGCAAACATATTTCAGATAGCACAAGACCAAAGGCCCTGGTATATTGCAAGCTTCTTTGTTATAGTTAACAACAACAAAAAAAAGCAATGAGTCTTCACACAGTCTTTCCACTGCCAAGGACAGGAGCAAAGAAACATGATAAGGAAAACTGTCAGCACTAGCTTTATGTACAAAATCCATGGTAAATACAAAGCACTATAAAGCTGCACATGAAAGGAGTGTTTCTTGAAAAGGAGGGGAGAGAGAAATATTTCTAAAGACTGCAAAGATTTACACACATGAAGTTAAGCACTTGAGACAGAGAAGCAATACTGGTATGTATATATAGTTTTTAATACAGTGCATGAAAATTCCTCTTGGGCTTAAGATTTTGATGAGAGGTAATGCAACAAGACTGGAAAGAAAAAGCAGAAAATAGCTATTGACAACACTGACTTCTTCCAAGGGAAATGGTTTCATGGAAAATTATAGCACAAATAGGAGAAATTCTTATACCTCAGGAGGAAAAAGAAATTAATAAACAAAGTAAAAAATAATCACAAGCTATCATAGAAGAATTTGCTTTGCTGACATTCAGGGACACAAATTTGTACAGAATTTCAAAGTTCTTAGAAGGTATGTCAAATAAGTTTATATGCTTTGGTATTTTACCAGCTGCTGTGACCTGTAGTCCCAGCAGCTGGCAAAAGAAATCATTGGTATTTATAGTTTTGCTTACTGATACTTTCAAGTAACATCATATGCAACATTAGCTAATTGGAAAGTTAATTACCAGATGCTCACTTTCCATCAAAATGCATTTCCAATGGGAAGTTTAATATCATGTTGATATGCCCTATTTGAACAAAGACAGTGACACTTCAAACAGGGCACTCTGCATAAACCCTGCTGGAACTGCTAAATATTTACTCATCAAGTTTTGCCTAGCATCCTTCAATCTTCACAGCCACAGAAAATCTGCAGGTACCCGTGTTGTTTACCACCTTGTGTGGGAATTTACACCTCCTCTAAGGAACAAGTGCAAAATGCACAGTCTGAGAGGGGTCTAAGTAAGTCCCTGCATATGCTGTGAGGTGGGAGAGGCACGAGACTGACCCTTCACTGTTAGGAACTACAGCAGTTCACCACTGGCAGCCAACAGTAAAATCAACAACCAAATGGTACCGTCCACAGCAGCAGATCCAGCCCCTCCTGGCCTGGCCAGGAAAGTTGTGAAGAGGTTGAAGCCAGACTTTCCCAATTACACACACTTCTGCTAACCTAACCTTTCGGTCTTCCAGAGCAAGAGGGACATCATGTGAGGCTCATGGCTTGGGATCTACACCATAACGGACCACGATGTTGACTAAAGAAATAATCTTACCCAAAACAATTCTGGAAATCCTTTTCATAACGCTTGCTGTCAGTGAAACGAGAACTTGAAGACTTAGCTCTGCAAATACAGCAGCCCTCTATACTCCGATACATCTTCGGTTTGTGAAAGCCAAACATCTTTTCCTCCCAGCTGTGGCCTGTGAAAACAAAAAGGAGCTAGTGTTACTTATCACTGTTAGATACTGAAAGAAAAACCTTGGCAGTTCACTGAACAAAAGTAAATTATTACTGGGGATGAGAAATTGCTAGATTAGGCCATAGCTTTATCCCGCACTGCCTTAAAATAGCAAATGTACCTGGAATGTACTGTCTTATTAAAGAAAAGGAAAAATAATTAACAGCTGTAGTGTTAAGCAATACCCAGCAAGACTCATGACAAGCTCATCACTGCACAATTCTACTCTAAGGGCACATCTACAACAGCACAACCCAGAGGTGTGAGTGCAGCTGACTTGGCTAATGAAAGCCCTATGTACGTGGTAAAACAGGCTGCAGGACAGGCCCTGTGAACCTGCCCAAGCCCTGGGTCACTGGAACTTCCTCATCATCACCACCGGTGTTTGGTGGAAACAGCCCTGCCAAACTTTGTCGAAAGTGAGTAGGAGTAACTTTAAATGAGCTGCAGCCATACCTCCAGGCTGCAGACATACCTGAAAAGCCACTCTAAAAACAGCAGGGTGGAGTCCCACCCAGCCCTTAGTGGCCATGTCTGCGCTGCAGGACCCAGGAGCACTTCTCCATTCTCAGGCCTGGCTGAGCATCCCAGCTCCATGTCAGCACAGGCTCAGTTCTCGCCCTCCCACCTTCCCTGCCCTGCTTTCCATGGGAAGGAAACCTAGCTAGAAAAGGGTTGGGAAGCAGGACCTTGGGGCGCATTTCAGCATGCGCCTACCACACATCCCAGCCATTGCCAATGATGCCGGAGCAAAGGGTACTCCCATTTACAGGGAAGTTGTTTCTTCTTAACCACCAGCTCTGCAAAGTCAGTCACAAAGCCAAAAGCCATGCTGCTCTTAAGAGGTCTGCCTATCCTTTTTGGTACCTGGGCTGGGATTTGCCATCAGAGCAGTAACATACAGTGGAGGTTTTCCAGGCCAAAATTTTTAATGCTGGTTAAAGTGAACTTACTGCAGCCATCATGACAAAGACCCCTTTTCAACACATGATTCTACGATTCTGTGTCCCCAGCACCAAATTGGTTCTCCCCAGGCATCAGTTACTCCCCAGTGCAGACAGAGTCTGACATGGCACAAGAAGCTATCAGAGCAAACAGAGCTCCCACAGTGCTTCAAAAACCGAGCAAAGCTGGTGCTTTCCTGGCACTGAGCCTGGATACACAGCAAGTCCTCACATGCCACACAGCACCTGTCTCATAACATAGGCAGGGACCATTCTAAGATGTCTCTTAGACCATGGCACAAGGTCTGCCTCAATTACCCACTGCAGAGAGCAAACGGCCAGCTCTTCTGTTTGTCACACACTAATGCTCAGAGAGGGGACAGGTCACCTGCTAAAGGAAGCTCTATGAGAATTAGGTTCCCACTGCTGAGAACTTCTGCTTTTAAAAAGAAGCAAAATTAGATGAAGCCACACAAATAACACAAGGTTTCTCCCTCTTCCTTTAACAAAAGGCCAAGTTGTTATGTTCTTGTAAAACCTAACAGAAAGGCACCTCTCCTCCTCTCAAATACTACTGAAAAACCCAGTAGGTCAGGCAGGATGTTCTGCAAGGCAGCATCTCCCTCACTTGTAGGTAAATCTGGGGAGAAGGAGCTCCTAGACATTCTTAGTCCCAGGGACTTTGAAGTGCCAGCAACCCAACTTGGGTATAGGTATCTTCCACCTGCAGAAAGGCAAGGGATGCAATGCTAATATCCTCCAGAAGGACAGAGAAAATTAACCCGAAATCTTCAGTATACAGCCCCAAGACTTGCCACATCATTACAAAAGCAAAAAAATATTGAAAAGCAGGCTCAACTGAGGCCAGAAACATGCTTCCACAAAACAACTATGGCTACCACTGTGCTTACCCTACTGACAGACAGAGACACAGTGTGAGGGGAAGAAGATCCTGCGTATTTTTGTGGCACCGCAGCAAAAGCTAGTGAACAACCCAGGCCTAGTCACTGTGCTCCAAAAGTGAAACTACACTCCAAAGAGGAAGATCAAAGCATGATAGCACTGCAAAATGAACATACAAGGTTCCCAGGCTCCTGAGAACAGAAAACCAAAGATTTTATTTAAATTAAATATTGTTGGTTAATACTCTCACACAAGATCCATGAAGGAACCCATATTCACCTGAAAGTGCACACGTTTACATTTCCATCTAGCATATAGTTATACAAGAATACCTGGTGCCCACTTAAGGCTGTGTCTCCTTGCAATTACCACTGCACAAACACATAGGAAAGACACAAGTCAACTCTCCAAATAGCTTGTCTTGACCAAGGGACATACACAAGCTGGTCAATAAGGAGATCCTCCAGGCTTAGGAGAGAAAGACAGAGGGAACCGATTTTCCCCTCCCCTCCTGTCCCAACTCATGCTATTTGCCAGAGGCTTGAAGTGCTGTATTCCTTTCTCCTTTGTACACATTTGCAGCACAAGTAGCTCACCTAGGGCTAGGTTTTCCCAGGAACAACTTGTACAAATATCCAGCAAAGATACCCCAAATGTTGCCAGACTTCTTAGGAGATGCTTGCTGAGGGATGGACAGACTCTGAACTACCCTCTACTTCTGTTTGTGTATGTTTTCAGGGACATGCAGCAAATGAGTACGCAGGCAAATCAGGTAAGTATCCCTGGACTGTCAAGATAAATAAACAGAATGTCTAGGCAAATAATTAAGAGTATGTATTTTGTTTCTTAGCATCCTACGTGCTTCTTCAAGAGACAGTCTCTTGAGGACAGTGTGTTTAACAAGCCCTTAGAGATCCAACAGCATGTTCACATGGGAATTTTCAGCTACAAAACAGCACCTTGAGATTCTGTCTGACCACCCCAATGTCAGGTCCACGATCTAGTGCTTTTCTTCAGAAGGTTAGAGACGAGCTGCAGACACAAGGTTCATCAGTGCTATAAAACTTAGACAGCAAGAACATCTTGGTTGTAACAGGGCAAGAGACGGAACTGATATCAACAATGTGATTTACTTTCTAACCCTGTTTCTTCCAGAAATCCAGGCACTGGTGAGATGATCTCTGTCACCAGCTGGTATTTACACCACAGCAGAACAAGATGCATGTTTTACAAGTAACATTCTGGCAAAGACTGGCATCAGACAGTTATTCTGAAAATATTTTGTTTTGCATCATTGCTGCCATTCTCACAGGAGCAGCCTTTCAACACCATCTTTCAATAGAAGGGAAACTAGTGCCATCTGTTTCCCACTTGATGAATGGTCAGCAATGGTATTACCATATATCATGCCTGAATGTGGAAGAGCTAGTAGCAAAACCACAAGTAAAACACATTTCTCTGACAACTGCATCTAAGTGCAGTTATAAATGGAAGGCGTTAGTCCAGTAACACATTTAATCCTAAACAGTTGCCATTTGACCATTATACACTAAATATTCTGTCAGCTGGAGAGCTTAATAGCTAGCATGTACTCAGAAGTACGTATAACTGTGCTTTTTAAAAGGTTTTACTTGAAAGCTTTGCAATTTAGATCTCAAATTAGAATGAGGGAGTTCGACTGCTGGCCACCAACACCTGAATCTTAGCTGAAGAAGTTTAACCATGTGAAATTTGGGACAGGTAAAAAAAGATGGCAAGTAGGAGTGAAGTAACTTCCATAGAAGTCAAAGAGTGTTAAACGATATAATTTTGCCACATTTATGCATGTTTCTAAAATACATTATTTCTTTTAAATCAGCAGTTGCATAGAAGTGAAAGGGACAGTTCACCAGCAAAGAATCAGAAATCCTAGTGGAGCCTACTTGTCATTCTGCAGAAGCAGAGATTCACCTGCACTAGGAGGGGACCAGCATTCCCCTAAGTCAGGGAAAAGTGGTCCCCTTCCTCCCCAGTCTCCCTGCAAAAGGAGACATTTCTATTCCCCCAGGTTCTGCTTTAAAGAACTGCTTTAGCAAGTTAAACGGACTCAGAAAAGACTGCAGGAGAAAGCTCTCTCCATCCCTCTGCCCTCTCGCTCCTGGAAAAGCGGCATCAAAAAGACTTATCTTCCAAAAAAAGTCAGAGAGAGAAGAGTAAAGCAGGTGGTGAATAAAAACAAACAAAAAAAAGGACGAAACAAAAAACCCAACCCAACACACCCTGCTTATTACATTTTTGAAAGGCTGGCATAAAGCAGTATGCATCATATGCATGTGAAAATGGTTTCATGCTTTTGTTACCTGTCAGGACTAGAATTTGGTGCTTAGCTTTCTTTCCAAATTTAATTTGATGATCTAAATTAAAAAGAGGTATTGCTTCAGATGCTAATTAAGTTTTCAAGTTAGGGGAGAACTTGTGAACTCTTTAAGATTTTAAAATAAGAAAAGGTGAGCCCCTTTCATTTGCTTTTCCAGATTCCTTCGGCATTCTTTCTGATCACCCAAGAAGAATGAAAACCCTTTATAATGGAGAGGAAGGAATTCCTAGAAGACAGGCATGCCTGCATTTGTAACACAATCGTCAGGCCAGTTGGAAGGAACATGCTCACCTGCTTCTTGCAAAGCTGAAAGAGAAATTTTCCCTGGAGTTATGGGAGAGCAGGATGCCAGCCTGAATACTCAGTACCTTTGTCTCTTCCTATCCCCTCTGACCCTGGATTATTCACCCGCTGTGCAACTCAAAAATGTCAGTGTATCACCAGAGAGGAAGATAACCCTGCAAATCATTTGATTTCTCCTTCTGTGTACAAAACAGCCTTGGCCCTGAAATGGGGCCGTAGAAAAATATGCTCTAGCCTGCGTACGTTGATGCAGCAGGTTCCTGCCAGTAAAAACCTCAGTGTAAATCTCTCCAGCATTGCATTGGAGCTAAGAAACATGACCAAAACAGTACTTTATTTTCTTTTAAAAGAAAAGAAAGACATGCCTTAATACAGGAAGAATATATGTGCTCTGGCTTTTACATCTGCAAGTGCATACACCCAGGTGCATCCACCCAGGCACATGCACACACATGAAAAATGCTTCCAGAGCTGTCTATGGAGCCAGAAGCAGTTGCTTGTCTTGCTAATAAATTCTTAGGCCTGTCCCTCTGCTGAAATAAACCGCAACACCTCTACTGAAAATCAACCGTAGGACAGAGAATTGTACATCAACAGAGGAGCCGATCTATACCAGAGACTGAATGTAAACATACCTCCTCCCTGAGTTTACATGCTGCAAAAACCTTTGGCACAGAAGTTGAAACTGGACCCCAGAAAAGCGTATTTGAACATGCCCAAAGCCAGAATGCTCCAAGGAAGTAACAGACCAAGCTAAAGGGAGTAATCTGAAAATGCAACTTCAGTATTCACAAATACCCCACATTTTTCACACTGTCAACTGTCCTTATAGCTCAAAACAGCAACTAATTTCCAACAACCATAACCTTGGAACTGTGTGCGCTGTACACTCTTCTGGTCTCCTTTATCCTCAGATTTTCCTTCTACTTCCCTTCCTTTATCCACCCAGAACAACTTTACTTGTGGGAAAGCTGTATTTGGCCACTACAGCCCAGACACATCTGAATGAAGCAGTATCCTGTGGAATTTTCACTTGATGAGCTGAGCAAAATCAGTTAAAGGTCAAAACTCCATCTTCAGGGATCTTTCCCTCTGCCAAAATAAGTAACTCACTTCTTTGCTGGTAGTTGTCCACAGCCACTGTTTTGTACTCAGTGCTAGAGTGCAATCTTAGCAACTGGCAGCAACTACCAAGCATATAAAAAAGTCAAACTGGATGTTTCTGTCACATGTCTGAGCCTCCACAGCATCCTGGCTGGGTCACAAGCTGTTCTGAGTGAAGTTTTCAGAAGCAGTCAAGTCACAAAGGATCACCTACCTGCTGATCTTCAGAGGAAAATAAGTACCTAAACTACTCAGACAAGAGAAGTGAAAGGATAAGCCACTTGGGTGTTCCTCTGAACTGCCATGTGGTTAGTGCTTCAAAAGGGATAGGCCAAAGCATGAAAACAGTAATCACTAATATTTGCATGGGGGGGAGGGGGAGGGAAATCCCAAACCTGTCCCACCTGCAGACATTCCATCTTGAAAGAAGACTTCCCCCCCCAAAACTCCTATTGCATAACTAACACCCCACTCTGCCTGAGCAGAAGGCCTGCGAGGAAGACCTGAGATGTTCTCAAGCAAGTGATGGAGTTCAGTCTGCATTGTCTGTCTGAGTGCAGTCACTGCAACTGTTACAATGCTGTCTGCAACCACCTGCTACTGAAAAAGCATCACAGACACTTAAGATCATGAGACACTGAACAGCTTTGGGGCTTTTCATTTTTTAAAGAGAGTAACATACCTGAAGAGGATTCAAACAGAAGTAGGAGCAATTATTTGGCAGAAGAGCTACAGTGACTTCATTTAAAAGGATACATTTGCATGTCCTTAAGTAATATTATTGATCATTCCACTTGGACTGAGCACACTCTACAGAAATGCAGAGGCCCAAGTTATGAAATGGAGTCCTGCCCATGCATTCTGCTTAACCACTCTATCTTCAAGCCCCAGCTCACTAGCTGCTGCTTTCTGCTAAAAAGCAAGTGCTACAAGCAGCGCAAGTCTGAAGAACTTGGTTGTCTAGTACGACTGTCTGTGTGTCATGTTGTTATGAAAGGGGTACAAAGCATCAGGTGCTAAGAACCAATGCAAAGCAGAGAGTTTGGTGACACAGAGCTGCTCAGTATGTGTTATTTTTAACCTGTATGAACTTATCAGCTCATCTAACATCTTCTAAGAAGTCAGTGATGCTTTCTTTTTAAAGGAAAGACTGAAATTGTAGGCAATCGGCTTCTGTTTGAGAATCTCTGGGCTGGGAGAAGCAAGGAGGAATTTTTCCCAGAGGCTCTGGCACTCAATCCCACCTACTTTCAGTAGGAGCTGGATGCTGCATGCCTGTGGGGGTGTTTGAAAATCCCACGACTTGTTACTTGCTGATTCTCTACCAGGGATCACAGATCCCAAGAAACCTGGAATTTACCTGGGTGCCAAAGGAGTTCAGCTTCCACTGGTGTGAGCAGAAAAGGCACCCAGTTCACTGTCTGCCCCTGACTCTGCAGGCTTTGTGCAGCCTTTTCCCCTTCATTAAAAAAAAAAGCTGTGAACTGCATGGTGACTCTAACTGTGCAGACTGGGGAGAAAGCAGGTTTCCACAGCACCTACCCTGCACACGCCGACAGTCAGCCTCACCTTTGGAAGCAAGCACAGAGTAGTGAAGGGGTTTGCTGAGCAACAGTAACCCTCCTGGCTTGCCTTGTAAAAGGGTTAAGCAGATACCTCCATGGCTGTCAACCTACCACCTTCCAGCAGTGACAACTTAAAATTCAAAACGAAAAAAAGGCGAGCATTACAGTCGGGTTGTGCTCAAGTACACTGTTCAGCCTCCACCACAGATGCGATGCTGTGGAAGTTCCGGGCAGAATTCAGGAACCTAGGCCTTCCCCTCTCCCTGCCCACGAGGGAAGGGTGGCAGGGCAAGAGGCACAGAGCAGCAGGTTGAAAGGCAGCATCCTACACCAGCTGCCAAAAGAACAACAGCAGCAGGGCACAGCTCCAAACTTATTTTTCTTTCCTGCAATTTTAATGATTATTGGATAATTCGGGTCGAAAGGACTGCCGACCAGCAGACTGCTGGGGACAAAGCTCTCAATAGGACGAACCGGGGACGCTGCCGCCCCGAAGGAGTTGGGGGAGCCCCGGGGCAGGCAGGATTCCGACCAGCTCGCTGCGCTAAGGCACAGACGAGTGAACAACAGGTTTGGCAGGTCCCTTTAAATCCCTTTAGCTACACGCATCCGGAGATGTGTGTACGAGAGGAGACGGCAACTTTTATCTCGTGGAAGGGAGAGCGCGACTGGGCGCATTCCCCTGCCGCAAGCCTGCAAGTTAAAAAAGGATGAAATAACTCGGAGGCCGGGGATAAACGCTGGCTCCAGGTGGAGCCCGGTCGCGCCGCGCCCGCAACCGCCGGGACGGGCGCAGCGCAGTTGGCCGGGAGGCGGCGGCCGCTTTCCGGGAGCAGAGCACCGCGTGGCGGGGCTGCGCTCCCACCCGTTACCGCCGGCGGGCTCGCTCGGCGGCCGGAGGCCGCGGCGGGCGGAGGCGCGGCAGCGCCGGGAACAAAGACTCCCCCCTCTTCTTTCCCGGGGCGGACGACCTACTTTCGTGGGCGGCCCCGCCGGTCAGGTGGAGCGGCGGGAGTGCACGGGCTGGCGGCCCCGGCCCTCCCCGCCGCTCCCCTGGCCGGGGCTGCCAAGCGCCGAACTTGCCGAAAGCCGAATGTAATTAGAAGCGAATTAAAAGGGCGGAGGAACGGGAGGAAAGCCCCGAGCGCGGAGCAGAGGTGGGCGCTGCGAGGCGGCCCCGCGCTGCAGACGCCGCCCCACCACGCGGTCTCGGTGCAGCCGCCCCATCCGGCGGTAAGCGGGGATCAAACCGCAACAGCCCCGCCGGGCACCCCGACCCCTGTCCCGGCAGCTGACGGACACCTCTCACCACTACCTCCCCGTTCAGGGACCGGTCCCGTCCCCTTGCCACCCGTCCCCCCCGCCTCGCGCCGCGCTGGTTCCTCATGGCTCGGCCCTGACGTAATTCAAACATGGCAACAGTTGTACTTCAAAGGGCCGTCGCAGACCTCCCAGCAACGCGGGCACGCCGCGGCGCGGCCAACACGGACCCGTCCCCCGTCCCCCGTCCCTCCGCCCGGACCCTGCGGCAACCCCGGGGTGGCCAGCGAGGCTCGCCCGCCCGTTTGCACCGCGGTGTGCAGGGGAGCGTGTGCGCACCCAAAGTTTCACCGCCCCTCCAAAAGTCCTCCAAAACCGGCAACCAGCCGCTAAAAAACACCACTCTCCCCGCGGGACGAGTTTTATCCCACCGACATCCCCCTGGGCTCAGGTCCATCTCCCCCCATACAGAGAGAAGCCCTGTCCCCGGCGCGCCGGGCGCCGCAGCACATGCGAGCCCTTTGTTTTCTCTGCAGCCGGGCGCTGCCTACGTGCCGCACCGGGGGCACGCCGGCCGCTCCAGCCGCAGCCCCGCCGCCGCAGCCCCGTGGAAGCCGGGAGCTAAAACTTGCTGGCGCCGGGCGCGAGCATCGGCTGCCGTGGCCGGGAGCGACCTCCACTCGCGCCGCGCGGCGGGAGCGCCCGGACGCCATCGCCGCCCGCCCGCCGCGCGTCCCCATACCGGTAACACCGCGCACCGGGCCGGTGGCGGGGCGCCTGCAGATGTGGAGAAGGCCCCACACCACGACCCATGCGACCAGCAGCACGTGTCACGCCAGCCTGCAGCCGCACGTTTCCCCCGTCTCCGGGCGCGCACGGTGCTTGACCGCAAACACCAGCGAGAACCAGAACTAAACCCAACGTCTCCCTCTCCGTGCAACACGGAGAGCAGGGACAGCGGGCACCGCCGTGCTCCCGTTCCTTCCGCCACCCTGCCGGCAGCAACTCGTGCGCGCCCGTGCTACAGGTGTGCGGTGCGGGGCGCGCCGGAGCCGCACCTGCGACACCCGCGTCGCAACGGTGGAACCCGGCCAGCGGGGCCGCGTGGCGAGGCCTCGGGCACGGCTCCGTGCAGCCCCGCCGCCGCCGGGCTGCCCGGTTTACTTAACGCACCCCGCGGCTAGGGTCCGCTTTTGAAGTTAAATGGCCAGGAAGCGGTCTACGCTGCTTCGCCGAAACTTAAGGCTTTAACCGTACTTGGGGACGGGACACGACGACGGTTAGAATTCCCACGCAGGGTCCGCAACAACGCGCGAGGCGTCTCCTCCCGCCACCCAGCACCTCCTTTAAACTCCACTAACTGAAGCAAAGATGGAAAACGCCGCTCACGGGAGCCATGCGTGTCAAACTGTTTCAGGAGGCAAAGTCTGTCTGCCGCTGCAGAACTGAGCGCAGGCTGCGGGATTAATTTATGTTTAACAGAAACCACCAGCTACTGGGAAAAAAAAACCAAAAACAAACAAAACCAAGGACCAATAAACACCCCAATGTTGACCCAAACCCAACCAAGCAAGCGAACAAACACAAAGTCCTGGTTCAAACCTCACGTTCGCTCTCAGCTTTGCTTTTTCCTCGCCTCTCTTAAGCAGAAGGAAGCCACTCACCGTGCTCCTCAGTCCACCAACAGCCGTGCCGTGCGCGGCTCCCCGAGCTCTACCGGACAGCCCGAGCGGGCGGGCGCGCGAGAGACAGCGCACCACCCCCCCCCCCCCCCCCCCCGCCACCTCCTGTCTCCGCCCCTCCCGCCGGCAGCCGCCGCTCTGCGCATGCGCCATTCCCACGGCTCCATTCTACTCAATCAAGCCCTCTCGCTTTGCGCGCCCCATTGTCCTTTTAAGGGAGAAAGGCCGCGCGGGAAGACTGGGAGGGGGAGGAGGAGAAGGAGGAGTAGTAGGGGGCGGGGGTGTTGCCCATTGTGACGGCAGCGATGACTTCACGCACGCGGCCCTCTCCCCCGGCCCGCCCCCAGCCGGCGGTGGGCGGGACCCGGGCACCTGCCTGCCCGGAGGAGCAGCGCGGGGCGGGGCTACAGCGGCCACCTCCCGAGGCTTCAGGCGGGCTGCAGCCCACGGGGCGGAGTGGGACACGACACGACACGGCACACTAACCTGTATCAGAAGTAGCGTGGCAGCAGGGACAAGGCGGTGATCGTCCCCTTGTACTCGGCATTGGTGAGGCAGCACCTCGAATCCTGTGTTCAGCTCTGGGCCTCTCGCTACAAGAGGGACATTGAGGAGCTGGAGCAGGTCCAGAGAAGGGCAAGGAAGCTGGTGAAGGATCTGGAGCACGAGTGTGATGGGGAACGGCTGAGGGAACTGGGGTGTTTGGTCTGGAGAAGAGAAGGCTGAGGGAGGACTTTATCGCTCTCTGCAGCTACCTGAAAGGAGGATGGAGAGAGGAGGTAGCTGATCTCTTCTCCCAAGTAACAAGCTATAGGACAAGAGGTAACGGCCTTAAGCTGTGCCAGAGGAGATTTAGACTGGGTATTTCTTCACAGAGAGGGTGCTCAGGCATTGGCACAGGGTGCCCAGGGCAGTGGTGAAATCACCATCCCTGGGGGTGTTCAAAACCCATATAGATGAAGCCATCAGTGACATGGTTTAGTGGGGAACTTGGCAGTCCTGGGGTAAAAGTTGAACTTGATGATCTTAGAGGTTATTTCCAACCTAGCTGATTTTATGAAACATCAGCACCATGAAGGCAGCACTCTTCTAAGTGTGGCCCAACTGCTGTTTTTAACATCACCCAATAGCAACAGCTGGTGTGTTTTCTATACAAAGCGTGTCTGGGCTCACACTAAGGGCACCAGCGCTCGACTTTGGCGGTGGGTCATAGCTTCTGGCAGCAAGAGGGAAGGTTTTGTGCTGGTCTTCAGAGGATTTTTTTCTCCACATATGGTTCATTTTATGTACTTTAACAAGTCACCAGCAGTTCTTGGGAGTTTTTCTTGCTGTGTCAGAATGAGTGATGTAAACATTCACATCACTGCAACCTCTGCTTCCCATTCTCTGGTGCGGTTTAGGAAGAGCTGCTTCATGAAACAGCTGGTGGGGTACATTGAAATAGGCTTCCTTTAAAAAATAGCAACTTCAGAAGGACTAGCCTGTGATGTACAAGGGAACACTTGGTTACGACAGCACCATTACAGCCTGTAACTACAATACAAGTGCAAGCTGCTCCCTCCCAAGCTTGTGGTCAAACCCAACTGGAGCATGAATCATAGAATCACCGAATGGTTTGGGTTGGAAGGGGCCTTAAAGATAATCTTTAATCTTACAGATAATCTAATAAATTCCAACCCCCTGCCGTGGGCAGGGACACCTTCCATTAGACCAGGTTGCTCAAAGCCCCGTCCAACCTGGCCTTGATGCTGCATTTCCAACTATTCGAAAGATAAAAAGTTTCTCACAGAATGAACAGCAGCAGAGACACAACATGCAGTTGTTGGCTAATACTAGAAAATATTAAAGGGGGGCAGGTTTCCAGGAGAGCAGGACCATCTGCTTTTCCTTAGGTTAGTCGGAGCACCTCACCTCATCTCTACGTGATTGTAAATCCTTGGTAACTCTACAGCACCTCTCCCTCAGCACTGCAAAACCGGTCCATTCGGGCATGAGGCACAGCAGGATTTCTCTCTCACAAGGAAGTCCGCAGGTTTATCTGTGAGGTGGGTGGGTGGTTGTTGTTTAGGGATTTTATTTAACTGATCCTAGCATGCTGACTTCCTTACCGGTGCGTCCAAATCACATTCAACTTGTGAGACACAAGTGTAGCTAATGCTGAATAAATTCTCAAAATGCAGATATGATTTTACTGGTTTTAACTAGTCTGAGGAACTCTACCAGCTCTTTTGGCAACTTTTGTTTTAAATAACATGTGTGTAGTTTTATGTGCCTCTTTGGTTTGAGGGAGTGATTCTCCCAGATTTTCTGCCATTATTTCCCCTTTTTTTATTCTCTGCACTTCTCAAAGACCCCCCAAGTGACATTCCTGTTAGTACAGCGACATCTAGTATAGTGTTTAAATCCCCTACTGAAAATGAAATTGTATTTTCAAGGAGGATCCTTGTAGGTATCAAACAACGTGCTGCCTCTCAATGCCCAACTGAACAAACCCAGTCACTTGGTGCCTGTTGCTGGCTGCCCTCCCTCATCACCATGCTGAATGTTCACAGAATGGCTTGGCCTAGGCTTTGGCTGCATACAAACCAGGGTCAGGGCAACTGCTCGGGTATTTATTTCATGGCTTTATGCCCTTACACTCCAAATCTCATGCAAGCCCCAAAGCTCAGTGAAGAATGCAGGCTTCTAACTGACAGTAATGAACAGAGCTGATGCTGTAACCCACGGAGGATTTAAGTCTGCAAACCTTGTACTGCTGTAGCTTGTGAACAGCTAGCTCTGCCATTCCTGCCCTCAGAGGAAAACAGCTTCTAGCCATGTGAGTCCCAGTGACAATGTATAAATGAAAAATGTGGTCAAAACCTTCATTTCTCAAACATCTCTGGTTTCCCTGAAGCATTTGCTGATGACATTTCAGGGCCACCCTATAACTCGACAGTGGTTTGAGTTTTCATTTTTGGGTGATAGCCAGCTTGCAAGTAAAAGGTACTTCAATAGCTAAAAAGCTTCCATCGAGGTTCCTCTAGCCCCTTCTTGAGCAAGCCACCTGTGCTCCCCACACCATCAGAGGGACACTTTTTTGCCCTCACTGTATGGAAAGAGGGGCATGAAAAACAGCTGCAAACTTGGAACAAGCCAAAGGAGTTTAAATTGGAAAATGCAGACATCTGAAACAGTGCACGCACCTTCACACTATAGGTAAAGCCTCATTTGATAAGACTCTGCTTTGAAAAATTAAGCATTTTCCTTTCCATTCAGAGCTTGGTCTGAGTGGAAGGGGGAATATGGGATTTCATGAAGATCACAGGTGACCTGAAATATGAGCTTTAGACCAGAGGATTTGTTCTCATCCAGGTCAGCTCTTAAGAAACATTTACTTCAAGAACACACGTGGTCTCTGGAAAACTAATGGGACTGTTGTTGTGTTCCAGTTAAACTAGTATTTTTCCTAGGTGGGTTCTTAATTGTTTTATCTGGGAAGCTAAAGTATGTTGATGGTATAACAATAAAGCTAATCACAAGGGGTTTATAATATAGAACACATATGTATCATGAGCACTGAGGCAGAGGCACCAACACAGAGAACAAGTAGGGCATTTGCCAGCTAAGACACCTGATCCTATTGTGTTATATTTCAATTTTAATGAATAAACAAACACAAATAGGCTACTTGTTGTTAGGTGAAGAGCAGCTGTCAAAACTGAACCTAGGCTGCTATTTCTGCTTTGAGATTTCACTGTAAAACGTATTTTTACAACTTGAGTAATTTGAAAGTTTGCCTTATTGGCTAAATGCCTGGCCAAGGGATTTTGAAAAGAAATATTACCAGGAGTTCTTTCAAGCAAAAAAAGAGAAAAGTGTTGGTTGACTTAGAGTTGTAAATAAGATTTTGCCAAGGAGTATGATTTCAGAGGGAGATCAACAGATAGTTGATCAGGATCATCAACAGGTCAGTTCTTTAGCTCCTGCTTGCACCAGCTGTCCCTATGAGTAACAGTATATTGATTTGTTGAAGGTGAAAATGTTCACAGAAATGGTAACCTAAAGCAAACAGGTTCATAAAGAATGTGGTATTTCCCTCTGGTTTCTGTTTTAGGCCAAATGACAGATAGCTACAAATAAACAGTGACAGCAAAGTTTGATGATAATAAGAATAGATATTATGATATTCATGCTGCCAGAATGAAGCACGCGAGTTATGTGCCTCAGAGACAGGACCCTGAACCATTTTACTCCTAGGAACAAGATCATTTATAGCCCAGCCTAAGTAAGAAATCCATCAGGGCTTAACAGAGAATAACCACCTTTCTGAAGAGTTTTTAATTGTTATTTCAAATTGCTTAAGAGGAAGATAATTCTTTTAAATTCTTAAGGATTGCTCAAATCCTTAATTCTTAAGGATTACTCAAAAGTAAAAAAAAAATTTTACTTTTGCTGTAGTAAAAAGATAATTTTCCGTTACCACTAAAACACCTTTAATGGAGCTTCTCAAGGGCTACTCATTTCTTTGCAGCACTATTGCTTTCATCCCTGTTGAAGCCGGTAAGACTGTTCCATGAGGATTTGTATTAAGGTGATTCGAAGATGCCTTTAAGAAGATCAGCCCTGTATGCCTGCCAGGCTGTTTCCTGTTGTCAAGAAAGTTATCCCCACCTTATTCTGTCATTTGGGGCAATTTTGAAAACAAAGACCAAGTATTTGGAAACCCAAAAGAGGTCTCTCCTCCAAACAGAGACTCCCATCTTTTGCAGCAGCAAGTTTCAGATTTTGTACTGACTATTTCAGAGTAATGTTTAGGAAGCACAAAGTTATGAACTCTTCAGAGAGTGTTGTGGTCTCAAGCAGGATCATTTTTAGGGGACAGAATTTGCTCTTTGAAGCTTCTTACTGAACCTAAGACTCCTAACTAAGCATGTCCATCTTCTTGCATGTCCCTGAACGCACACAGAGGTGGCTGAGAAGAATGAAAAGCAAGGTGCAGCTATGGGATGTGGTTGGGAGGGCATCCATGGTGGCTAAAAGCAACACTTTGGCATGGCAGGCCTTCTTTCTGGACCTCTCTCTCAACAGGAATTAAGCAGGTAAATATGGATGCTTGGGAATAGAAAGATCTAGGGAAGCTAATAATTTTTTGTCATGTTTCAGGAACAAGGTCATACCCTGATGCTTGAAAATCCTCTACTAGGGAGCAGTCAGCATGGGGGGCCATGAGAAGGGTTTTCGTACAGGTGTGGGTGCTCTAGGCTCATACCCAGAACTCTGCTAAATAGAACCAAGCAATCCGAGGCAGTATCTTTCCAGGTTAAATCACCATTCTTTCTTTGGAGATTTTTCTAGCCTACAGGTCTCTTCTCAATGGCACTGCTTTTTAATCTATAGCACCAGCAGACACAACAAAGGTCCAGAGGTTCCCTTTTCAGGGAAGAAAAAAAATTGTTCCCAGATCAAGGAGGAGCTAGCTGAAGAATGACATCAACCTAACACTGAGATACCCTAGGAAAGGAAAAAGGAACTTGGAGGAGGTGACAGTTTCAGCTTTAATATTTTGCCTGCACTGATACTATGGAGAAAACATGTCTCTCTGTGGGCAGAGATTTTACTCAGCCAAAGGAAGGCAGAGAACAGTGAGCTCAAGTAAAAGTGACTAGTCTCATGAGGGCATAGCATCTTGCTGACCTTATTGCCAAGCTGCTGCAGACAGAGTACCTACAAGTCGTCTGGCAAGGAAGAAGAACAGTGGGCATGCTTGGCTAACCAGGGTGCGCAGAGATGGTCCCTGAAGGAAATCCGCAGAACCTAGAGTCCCAGTCACAAGCATTCAACAAACAGCCAAGAACCATATGGGAATCTACCACTGGAGATCTGGAGCGAGGAGCTGAAGGCAACATTTTTTGCAAGGGAAAGTGGGAATGGAGTTGGCTAACAAAGCCACCACATCACACAGATAACTCCAGATAGTTTAATAGGATTAAATCACCTAATTAGGCTGCAACAAATCAACCAAACTTGACACTTAACGTCCTCTAAAATGCAAGCCAAGGACAGACAGAGGAAGAGGGCATGCAGACAGAAAGCAGCATGAAGGGAGGAGGCAGTAGGATACATACCTCCCCTTTCCTCAGAGCAGAGGCATCCCATTCTGAAAATAAAAAGGAAATAAGGAGAAGGACTTTACAGGAGGAAGTCTTCACTCAGAAAGACATGTAGCTAAGGGGAGGTCAGAAGCAGGATGGGGAACCTTCAGGCAAAATTTGAGCAGATGTCCATCACAGGGATCCCCAAAAGTACTTTGGGTCCCATAATGGATGTTCATCCTCAGGAATTAACTCTAGAGGGAGATGAGAGACTTAAATAAACCCAAACCAAAGGACACTCATCTGACCTTAGTGACTTCCCTCAGGTCTGCCTGCCTGTTCATATTGCAAATTATAGCATGCAGAGCAGTCAAGGGACCCAGATCCAGCCTCCAGGGCAGGAGTGGCACAGCTAGTGTGCAGCATGTGCACTGTACTACACAGGCACAAAGTGATTTGATAGACATCTCAGGGCCAGCAGGAAAAGTTCCTGTGTCTTCACTGACCTCATGATATAGAGACCACCAAGGAAGTGCCATGTGGGTATGGGAGAGAAGAGATGTAAGGACGTACTGGCCCTGCAGGGCCAGAAGAGGTATTTTTAACTTACCTACATCTCCAGGAAAGATTTTAAAAGCCTCTCAGCAGAAAGAGAATAGTTTGTGAAGCAGAAGGGTTTAGACCTTCCATGCCACATATCTTTCAGCTTCAGAAGAAATGTCTTCAGTTAAAGCCACCGTTGTATTTTTTTCTTTCCCACTGGGATGACTGGGTTTATCTGGGCAGGATTAAGGCTGATTAGGTGCTATGGGAGGGGAGATACTCCAGCTGGGACTGAGCTCACATAGCAGGTTGGGGGCGGTCAGCCAAACAGCAGTGCCCTTAAGCATGTGGGATGTATGGGGAGCTCAGCCTCCCTGAAGAAACACAGGTGAGCATGTGTAGCATGGCTCTGTGAGTGATGGCATCCCCAAGTAGGTTCCTGTTCCTCTTACAAGCCCCAGGGGCTCCTGGGGAAGCTCAACTAGAGCAGCCTGCAGGGATGGCCGGGCTGTGAGGAGGTGCCCCAGGGCAGCATTGTCCTTCAGGCATGGGCACTTTCTGAAGAACAGCTAAACAAAGTGACTGCTATTTACAGAGTAACGAGCTGGCCACTTAGAGACGCTTCAAAAACTGGCCTTTCTAAAACCAGCAAGCAGTGTGGTTTCTGAGGTACTATTTTCAGCATGCCGTCAAAACAAATCTCTATCCACAGATGAACTGACTGACTCTTCTTGTCAGGACAACTACCCTTTTAGCAGTAGTTGAACCACTCCTAATGCAAGGTTTCAAAAACAAGAGCAATATTTACTTGATTTGCATTATCTGTAGGGGGAAAGTGGGAAGACTGGGTAGATATGAAAGTGACCTCTTGAAATGATCCTTCCTTGCCCTGCTAATGCCAGGGCTGAGTACCTGCACTCAGGGTTGACTGGGGAATCATAAACATCTGATTCATACCATGTAATAGAAAAAAGAAAAGCTTGAGCAAGGGCTAAATCCTCCCATTTTGGCCAATTGCTAACTGCTTGATGGCAAGCAAAACAGTTCAAGAAAACAGTTCAAGGTTTCAGGCACTGTTCTCTGTGACATCTAGTAACAGCCATGGTCCCAGACAGACCCCAGACTGCAGGTCTGACCAGCCTGGTGTTTTCCTCTACTTCTAGACCCTCAAGCTATTTCAGAACAGAGAGGGCCAACACATTTAGACACACAAAGAGGGCAGCAGGAGTGGCTCAGTTGCAACCCTCACTTGCAAGGATGGTGGTGCCCATTAAGCGGAGATGTGTGTGTGTGTTGTGAAGGTCTTTCCCAGTTGCACGTGTGTGTGCGTGTGTGCGTGTGTGCAAGCATTCAAATGCTTTTCACTTAAACAGTTAGGCCAAGTTTACCCTCTTATAAAACACATCCTGCTGTAAATTAGAATAAGTAGCTATTCATAGGCGGACTGCGAAACAGGAGGGGGTTTGTATGTGCCATTCTTTAAGGCGGCAGCAGCGCTTTAAAGCCTCTTTTATAAGTTGTGGCAAATGGGCTCCCAGCATGCTCCTTACACCCAGTCAGCATGTAGATGCTGACTGGGGCACAGGAAACAACATTTAGAGGGTGCGCTGAGGGGCTTGGGGGAGAGATACCAATTGCTACACTCAAAAGAGTCCACTTAACGTTGGCGGTACCTTTCTATCTACCCCTAGAGAGATTAGGATATCACGTATGAAGTTGTGCAGGTGCAGCATGCCAGAGACTCAGCTTCCTGGGGACTGACTGAAATCAGTTACTGCCAGTTTCCTTCAAGCCTGCCGCATAGATTTCTGCATCCTTAGCAGCAGACTATTTAGCTCTGGTAAATGCCATGTTGCTTTGTAATCCCTGTGCCATGACAGTCCCCTCCCATGCTCATGGTCCCAAACTCTCATTGTCCTTTGTCTTAAGGTTGTGGTGCTCTTGTGCTGGCTTTTACCACCATCCCACCTTCTGGGAGACAGCAGGGCTCAGGGATGCCTCAACAACTTTTTGCCTTCTAAATATTTTGGTGTGTCTTCATGTTGGCCAGCTTCTGCTCTGCAAAAGAACACCTCCCTATATTATTTTATATAATCCATCATTGTCACTGCCTCTTGCTCCACAGATTTTAATTGCACGGACAAAGACACAGACTTCCCTCCAGCAGGTATGTGCAGTCATGTTTCAGGCAAGCTGAACACTAAATGATCCAGGTCCCTTTACAAGGCGACCGTTATGATAGCAGTTACTCATTTTCCATTCTCCAAGTCTGTCATGGTAAGTAGACTGGAACAGAAAATGTCATCTGCCTGTGTGAAATTCAGTCCTAGTGAAAACATCGAGAGTAGCCATCTACTTTATGGACTCATGTTGGTTGTAATACAGATTCTGAGCACTGGCAAGGTTGGATTCAGCAACATCTTGGACCGAAGTTTTTCACTAGACACAGACAGAATCTTCTTCCAACACTAAAAACAAGACAGAAACTGTGATTCTTGATTTGACAAAGGAGTATAGTGATATCTTTGGCCGTGGTCTACTTGCAAGATATTGTCTCAGTAGGACATTTTGGCCTCTGGATCTGATACTTTGGGACAAGTAACTTAAACTGAGATCATATGATGAGATGAACTCCCAGATGAATCAAAGAAAGTAAGTATTAAAACATCTGTTCTTATGTTTAACTTTTCCAAACCCTTTATGAATTACCTGTTTCCAAAAGCTCGCCAACCATAGGAATACATAGGCTGACATTTGATTGCCTGCACAAATCTTGCAACATCACTCAAAACAGAAAGCAAAAAGTGCCTCTTAAATGAGCACATAGGCTTAATGTTTTTTAGTGCCACAGGGGCTGATACTAGCTGTCTGCTACTGGAGACCAGTGCTTCGCACTGGTTTCAGTGCTTCCTATTCAAAATAAATGGTATGAAGTTGAATCAACCTCTGAGGATGGAAAAAGCAGTCTAACCCAAAAAGCCCACAGCTGGAGAGCTGCCAGTCTTCTTGCACCTCCCACATGGTAGTGGGTATCAGAGCAGCTTCTCCTTCACTGATAATGTGACTGCCATTTAAAAGAAAGAAAGAACCTATGTGAGCTGTCTATACTGAAGGGTTTCGACACTGGCCTTTCAGCAGAGACTGTTCTCTACGCTATATTATCGAGCCAAAGTGCACGAGATTCCTGCTTAGTTACCTACGGTCTTGGCAGACTTTTAAGTCTGGTTTGATCTTTGCATTTCAAAGCTTTCGCTTACGTGCTGTTCCACTGCTCAGCTGTTGGGAAAGGAATACAAAGGCAAGTCCTCACTCCAGCTCTCTCCTCCTCCTCAGGGCCGCAGACACCTGTGTTGACACGCTGTTGTGGTCTCTGCTGCACTGTTGCAGCTCTCAGCAGTACTGCAGCACGAGTGGCATGGGGTGCCGTCACAGACCCTTCTTCCCTGCAGCCGGGCCTCTGCCTTCACCAAGGTCTCCAGCTCGTGCTCCAAGCGGGGAGTAAGCACCAGCACTTCTCCCACTATTTGGGCACAGCTTTGATGCCCCTTGCCTTTTCCACTTTAAAAGCATTGTGGGAGGGCACAGGCTGTCCACCTGCCAGCGTCAGTCCTCCACAAGCCCCAGCCGCATCCATGCCACTACACAGGCGGCTGGCGGCCATGTTGATCTCTAGGCTGCACCGTGGGGTTTGCAGCACAGTTCACCTATCCCACTATAACAGGAGATAGCAGGTCCTTGTATCAAAAGGGCAAGGTTTTGTTTCAGTTTGACAGGGTTAGTCAGTGGTTTCTTCAGACTGGCGCAGGGCCTGGCACTGCCAGTTCCTCTCCCTGGGGGCTTGTGGTTCATCAAAGCGATGGCCCCTTTGCTACCCTGAAGAGGTTATGGTTCTGCTTTCCGCCAGGCATTCACATAGCTCCTGCCATCTCCCTTTAGAATCCCTGCAGGTGTCCACTGGCTCCCTGCGGGTGCTTGCTGAGGTGTGCTGGTGGAGCACACAAGCAAGGCCTCACAAGGCAGCCAGTCGAGAGGAAAGGCAAATTCCTCATGCTCCATTTGTAGTTTTGCTCCAAAGGCCCCAGAGCTGCTGCCCCCGGGCCTGCGTGCTCCTCTCTAATCCTGGCTTCCCCAGCTGTCCTTCCCTTTTGAGTGCTGCGCTTCTGCTCTTTTACTATTTGTTTTTTGTAAATTGTATTTCGCACCTTCAATAGCACCCTTCAGTAAAGCCATTCTGCTGCTTTTGCACCCTTCTCAGCGTGGCAGCTCTGGTCAGATTCCTCCTCAGGGCAGCTGCCAGGGTCAGCCAGGACGCAGGATGCTTTAGCTCCAGCAGATTCTCTGGGCAGTACAGGATGGCCAGTCCTCACTTCCTACACTGAGTTAAAGAGCAGGAAAGTTAATCTTTTCTAGCACAGCTGGATTGACTGCAAATACCCAAATATACATTTGAGCATGTTGTAGGGCTGAAAGTTTGGCATTGCCCATGCTGAGTCAAGGTTAAAAACTGCAAACCTAAGAAACCAACGAGAATAAGGCAACATATTCGTATGCAACTTTGTCGGTGAGGCAGATTTGATAAAAGCAGAACCACCTCTCTACCTGTCTCCAAGATTTCCGTTTAAGGAATGGGGGCTTAGGATTGCCACACTCCAGCCCATGCTGCTCATCCCTAGCTCAGCAAGGCTGGACCATGCACTGGGCTTTACACGCTCATGTAGTTCCAGAGTTCTTCATTAGAGTAACTTCCAACTTCTAGCATTGCCACAGCTGGAGAAGAATTAAATCAGGCCTGTTTTGTAACGTCTTTATCAAGTGCAGGGAACAATCAGGCTTGTTTTTTGTACCAAGGGTTCGTTTTGTGCTTGTACAACTTTGTTCTTGGCTTCACATCCACGCTGTGTCTATTTTACGTTATGGCATATCTTCTGTTGAACGCACATTGTGCATTTAGCCAGAGATACAGGAACTAACACTGTCCTGTCTCGTCAAAACTTTTTTCTCCTGCTTTGTTGTGCTTTGCCTATTTTCTTGCTACTTGTGCTTAGAACACAATGCCCTCGGAAAAAATCTTGTTTCACTGCATGTACCACACCCTTTGTATCTGTGCTAACTCTGGAGACAGGCAAAGCACAACGTGAAGGTGTTCAGACAGCTTTGGCCTCTGCCAGCTGTTTGTGTATTTTATACATTTTTAATTGTACACACTTCTGTTTGTCCCCAGCATCATTCTTTCACGAAGAAAGCCTGACATTCACTTGATTTACAGCCATCCACTTCTTCACAACCAAAATCCTGTTGCATAACAGCCTTTCTGTAACTTTGGTGCTGGTTATACCACAGAACAATGTTTTAATAAACGTTTACATTTTTCAGGGGAGCTAGAGGGGGTTTTAGTTTTAATTAGCTGAGTAAGAGAGCCATGAGTGATTGTACAGACACATAAAGAGCTGCTACCGTCATCTCCCAGCTTCTTACCCATGGCTCTTGTGCCAACTTTGCTAAAACAAGGCAAAAATAGTACATTAGGCCCTTGCAGGCAAATATTCTTTGAAAGAGGAGGAGGCAGAATCGATTAAATTGTCGCAGTGTGTATTGTGTCTGGAGTCCTCAACAGTTTTTTGCTTACCTGATGAATTGCCTCAGCCAAGGGCAGAAAGTCTCTTTTAGATTTGAGAGGAGTGAAGAGAGTGCAAGCCCTCCTGCCATCCTCCCCCAAGCAATACTTTGGCAAGGGAGAAGTCAGGGAGGTTCTTCTATGGAAACAATGCCTGCTGAGAACCATTTCAATGAGCTACAAAGGCTCCTTCCTCCCCCATCTTGCTGCTGCTTCCTTCTCCATCCCTTCCTAACCCTTCTTCTCAGCACAAAAGTAAATGAGAACACCCCCTGCTTACGAAACCTGAAAGGAGCAAAGTCCAAGGGACAGAGGAACATCCTAGAAAGCTCTTTAAGGAGGGACCTCACTGAGTAGCTCAGCCTAGGACATCAATAGGAATGTGGCTAGTTTGGATGGCAGTATAACCAGACGAAGCATTAGGCTTGCAGTGCTTGGGAGAACTTGCTAGTAGCCCTGCATCTTTATTTGAATGAAAACTTAACAATGCTTTGGATGCTTGCAGGAGCTGGTTCTATTGCAAACAGACTTATCTTTCAGTGTCAAAGGAAGGCTCTATTTGGTTACAAGCCAAAAGTGGGTAAAAGAAGATGGAAAATGTGTGCCCTAGGAAGTGCAAATACAAGTTGATCCACCACAGCTTGCTGAAGTCAGTGGAAGTTCCTATTGGCAAAGGAAGTTCCTATTGGCAAAGAGTGGAAGGCTCTATTTGGCAAAGTGCTTCTGGGTAACTACAGCTGGCAGTGGTGGTGGAGGGGAGAAAAGGAGCATGCCTATACTGTTGCCTTGTACTGCTAGTTGCTGCTTTACCATGGAGAACGGAATCTCAGATTTGCTTACAAACATGATCTCTGATACTGGGCTGGGTGGGATCTATCCAGGACATCTGGCACATAGTGGCAAGCCAACCTATGCTGTTCACAGCTCTACCTGGAATCAACACTGGCAATCTTCACATTCAATCTCTTGCTTGTCAGTCACTGTATTGCCACTACTCTCTTCCAGGATCTTAACCAAAGATCTTAAAGAGATGACCACAAGGCTTTTGAATACCTTCATTAGCACAAGCCTGGCCTATCACAGAGATAAACTTTTCTACTTAAAGTGCTGAGATCACCTAGAAGCAACCTCTTATGTGTAAGAGTGAGACTAGCTTAAACGTTATGAGTTGAAAGCAGCGATAGTCACTTTATTGTTTTCCCAAGAGAGAGCTGCTTCTCTTCCGTGCACAGACCAGTAGCTTAGCAGACTATAGTGCTCATGAATGCCTGTCTAAGCTCATAGGTTTTAGGAACTTCCACTGACTTCAGCAAGCCGTGGTGGATCAACTTGTATTTGCACTTCCTAGGGCACACATTTCCATTGAAGATCAGCTTGTTCATTCCTCCCTTCTCAGCATTGTGCCAGTTAAACACGAATGACTAAGCCCAGAACAGCTATCCTATTTCTCACTGATCACAGCTACCCACACTACCCCTGTCTAGCACAAATTCCTGCTGACATCCGAAATTCTCTTTTCACAAAGTGAATTAAATAGCTTCTCTGATCTGCAAGTTTTTCCTAGTTGTCCCGTGTTCCTGTTACCATGAGTGCAAACCTTCTCCACAGCTTTAAGAACATGAAGGCTGGGTAGAGGAATGGGGTGATGCTTCCACTTACGTTCCCTGAACGCAGTTTTTCTGAAAGTCCTCTTGGTGGTGGTGGCAGGGGGAGCTGTCCGGTGCACCCCACCCAGTTTGAGCTAGCTCCATACTGTTTATACAGTCAGGAACCACAGACCATCTGCAAGACATTTAGATCTCAGGCAAGCCAATAGCCACACTAATTCCAAGCTGGTGGATTCATACTGCATGGTATGATTTAGAGCACATCCTCTTTATCCCATGGGATAATGACAGTTCAAAAGCTGCATACGTGCAAACAGGTAAACTGAATTCAGGTGAGAACACAGTAGAAGAAACAGGCACTCAGTGGAAGAGTTCACGGCCATCTCAAGAACAAAAGCGCAGCCTTTGAGCTGCCTTCACAGTTTATTTAAAATTAATTCCATGCCTTAAAAAAAACCCCAAACAACAAAACCAAAGCAAACCCCAAACAAACAACAACAAAGATGATTCTCATTTGTACTATTTCTGACTACTATAGGAAATCGCTTGTTAGAACTTTGTATGTCCTTCACCATGCATTTTCTGGTGTGAGTGATGGTTTATTTGAGCTTGCAATGAGCAGACACAGGTTGTGGGGCAGAGAGGGGACAAGATTAACTTGATGTTAATGGAAGAGCTTTGGCCTGAAGATGAAAAGCAGTAGAGAATTGCTCTTGCAAAGCATCTGTTTTTTCTTCCTCCCTTTTGGTAGGGAATTAGTTGCCATCCTCACACAACAGCAAAGCAAGTATTTGTATGCATTTCTGGAGTGCTTAACAACGTTGCAGATAGTAACCATAACCACTGTATTGTAGTTAAGTAAGAAGAAAGCGTGTTCTTCTGTCCTAACAATTACAAAACTCTCTAACCATACACAGCTAGACAGACTTACACATACCCACAACACCACAAATCAACAGGTCTTACCAATGCCTTTAAACTGGAATTAACCACAGATGAGACCTTAGGGTACTTCTGTCACAGTAACATTGAAAAACTGCTCTCAGTCACACATCAATGAACTCTGGATGAGCAGTTTCTAACCCAAAGGCTGAACAGCCTAGACTAGCAAGGCGGAGACTGGCTGAAGCAAAGTCCCACCACTCTGTACCTCAGCTCCCTGGCTGCAAAATGGAATATGCCATAAGCAAATTGCTAAAAGGTCTTGGCGGAAGTCAGGGAGACCTAGAAATTGAAGCCACATTTTCTGATCTCTATCCTGTGCCTCTGTAAGACAGATAAGGAGCTTGTCCTCGTATCTAAATTATTAATATATTGTAAAAATTACAACTACCTCTGTCCATCACCCTTAGATTTCGCTCTTGTAAACTCTTTGGGTTTTGATGTGTAAAGAACATGCCAATATATCACTTCAATGCCTTTGAAGAAATGAACTCAGCATGGGAGGACAGTGCTGGGGGGGATAATCATAAACATTAATGCTAGCTTAGCCTCCGCAAGCTGCCTCTGCTGGACTTCTGTAGTCATAATTAAAAGCAGCCAAGTGAGGTTTCTCCTCGCAAGGCCTACTGAAGGAGACTGTCTCTTCCCTCTGGCTGCTTAGGCAGGGCAAGGAAAAAGGCTTCCCCAGGCTAACACCAGGCTTTATGAAATCGTCTTGTTGAAAGCAGGAGAATGCAAGGATTGCACAGCATCAAAAGTAACATCTGGATGCTACTGAGGGAGGAGTTTATTTTAGTTTAGGCTTGTATCACCTGGCTGTGGGAGTGGGAGAGAATCTGGCACCGAATGTACTGTGTGAAGATTGGGATGTCTCTTGCATTCTTCATGCCTGCCTCTCACTGGGAGAATAGATGCCCTGTGGTAAGCACTTGAGCTCCTTGGGAGTTACATCTGCTGCACAGTGCTGCCAAATGCACTTTGCAAATAAAACTCAATTGTTCACTTGCCACATTCACTTTCGGGTGAACAGACCACTCTAAGATTGACCCATTTTAACTTGCTGCTCTGGCCAGGTCTAAAAGTAAATGGATCATTCAGAGAATATAAGATTAACAGGTCTGTATTGGGCAAAGGACTGTTATTTTCCACAAAGAGAAAGAATTGTGTTGGCTATCTTCTACGTTTACCACTTGAGCAAGACATATAGACTTGCATAAGACTTAGATAACCCCTACAAGTAGGAGGAAGAGTATGTTACAGATTATTACTCAGAGTACCTTGTATGAACACTTGAGTCTTTCTGATATAAACCACAATTATTTGACATTTATGGATCCTACTGAAATACTTCTTGAATGATAACAAAATTGTCACCAGATCACACAGCAATGAGGTCCTTTACCGCAATGTCTTTTGATAAATATGCCCTGGGTAAGGATCAGGAAGGTTTTGGCTGTGTTTCCTCCTGCTTCCCCCTTTGAGACAAAGGTGGGTTTAGTAAAAGGAGAAAATAATTTGTCTGGTCACATACTCTTCTGACAGAATTAGTTCTTTCAGAGGAGGTGAGACGTCCTGTGAGGTCTGCAGGGAATACAGATGGGCCTATTACAGTGTCAAGCTTTCCTGCAGATCTACAGCTTTCCACTGACGAATCAGCTCTGCAGTGGCTTCAGCAGACAGTTTACCTGAACCAGCCACCGGATAGCAGACCCGTACAGAAATTTTCCCATTCCCTTCACATCATGTGCTGCGCTCAAACCAGCTTATAGTGTCTGATGGAACAGCACAAGAGAAAACAGGAATGTCAGCAATTAAATCCTCCCTGACTGCAATCATAGGAGCCTCAATCCCTGAGCTGATGGGGTGACAGACAGGGAAGCAGCTCCGCTCTTAACCTGAGCGTAATTTGTTCCAACAAGCTCACCTGAAATGCTAGAAAGGAGCAGACTAGATGGGTGACTTCTCAACTTCTACCTGTGCAAGTTTTCTCAGTTTTCTTCTACTTACCCTTTGCAGAAAACATTGTAGTGTTGCCGGACCGCATTAATGACAGTGCAGTGGAGAGGAAGTTACTTGCACTTCCTCATCTGGACAAGTTCAGTCCTGCTTTACTTCAAGTACTTACTGCCTTTAAGATGCCGGATCCCACTATCTCGAATTTACATACTTTTAAGCCTAACAGATTAAGTAAGGAGGTGTACTATGCGTGGCCACTCCTCCTATTGAAATTTGACCCCAAGCAGTTCTATGGATTTTACTCACATTTATAGGATCCTATAATTTTGCTGCTACATTGTTGCTAAACATCAGTATCATGTAATTACATATTTCAGGATTCCCACATACATGGTCCCAGATTCTGAGACTTTCAGTCCTCTCTTAAGATTCTCTGCCTTTTCAAAACCAAGAGTTAAAATGAATGAACAGACATGGCCCACTTCACACACACTACATACAAGGAACTGTATTTCAACAGTGCTGGTTTCAAAAATTCTCATATTTTCCAGCAGAACTAGAGTTGGGAGGGACAGCATGGGGAGGATTTCTGAAAATCCAGTCCAGCTTAGAAAACCTTTAATTACCAAGCAGGGCATTTCACTACCATTCTTTTGCACCTTTTTGTTGCAGGCACCCATCTCTTCTCTATCAATTTCTCTTCTTACAGGACATGCCAACTGACAGGCTGGTGGGCATGAGTTTCACTCCAGCTTTCCAACCCTGAGTTTAAATATCAGAGGAACTCACATCAAGAGAGGAAAGAGACCCTGAGTTGCAGTTAATCCCACACTTCCCATTTGGCTGCCAATAGGATCCCACCCCCTTCTCTCCACTCTTCCCCATGCAGATACCAAGGGAGAGCAACCCAGGCTGCTTAACAAATGCCACCCTGGAAAGAGCTAAACTTCACTGCAATCCCAATTCTTCCCTTTGATCAGCCACACTTTCCAAGTAAGCCTTGAAAATGGAGGGCTGGTCAGGCTTGGCACAGTCAGGCTTTGTGGCGGGGAGGGCAGAAGGGCAGGTTTTGAGAGTAGACCCTCACACTCCCTTTTCCCCTTCTTTGCTTCAGCAAGTTCCCACTGCCAGGAGCCTCAGTTCAGCTCTTCAGTCTAAGAATCAAATCTCTCAGTTCATCTGCAAGGAGAAAATGACACCAACCATTATTCTCACAGTTTTATTTGTAAAGGACATCATAGCATGAAAAGCTGTATTTCAATGTACTTCAAAACCTGAAAAACTCATGTCAGTTTGCGGTATGTATGTTAAAGTGCTTGATATAACAATACTTTTACTCATGTCGTCTTGAAAATTATCCAGTTCTTATTCAGTTAGTAATAATGTAAAGACAAAATATACTTAATGGAGACATTTAAGGATCATTTTAAGCTATACAGGGCACATTTGTACATTTCAAGTGTAACAAACAATATTTCCCCTTAAGATGCGCACCTTCACTTGACTGAAAGAAGGAATTTTCTCATATATGCCATTGCGCAACCATTCTAAAAAGACGTTTTTGAACAATGATATCTAATTACACAAACCGACTTGGAATAAACATGAGTAGCTTTCTCACTAAACAGTAGAATTTCATTCATTTCAGAGAATAATAAATACACATTTTGTACATAGTGAGGCATTTGATTCTCTGACTCCCTCAAGTTACCAAGCTGGATGTTAGTAAAACAGGACGATGCAAACTCGGACACCTGCAGATGGGTATTGGGTAGGATTTTTTCTTCTTTAAAAAAAAGCAGACACCAGAGAGCTTTGGTCTTTTCTAAGTTTCCCTTTCTCAACCAAAGAAGGTGCTTTAACACTGAAGTAAAAACTGTGTTAGCTTAGAATAATCCTGATGGGTTTCTCACCATCCTAGTGGGGAGAATGATATCTATAAACCTTAGAGAAGAAAACCCATGGTTTCCAAGAAACAAAAGTGGTCTACTAAGGAAAAAAATACAGGGTAGACTAAAAATTCACTACAAAGCATCGTACTTCCAAAGTTGTCAAAGAAGAAGTCTTCTAGGAATCTGAGGCACTCAGCTCTGCCCCTTTCGACATATGTTAGGGTGTTTTATTGCCTACAGGGAAATATTAGACATACATAATTTTTATTGTAAATGATGTGAAACCTGACAAAACCAAACAAGTCAACACTTGCTGAAAAAGCCGACGTGAAGTTGTGTTAAAGTTAAGTGCTAAAGGTTCCTTAATGTAGCTTGAAAGGGGGGAAGGTCCTGTTTTGAATTCGAAAATTTCTCAGGTTTTGACTTGTTTTAACTTAAGAAACACTTCATTTAGTTATTGCCCTTTTCTCTGTGTGTGGTTTATTCATCTATGCTTGACCTTTAGAGGTGCCCGTATTTCTACTTTATCCTTCTTGCATTTAAACTGAATCATGTTGGATGAATGTTGCGACTGCTGAAGTCATAAATAGCCTTTGGAGAAGTATGCAGCAGTGTACTTTTGAGAAGTATCCAGCTAGCAAATGCAGATGATGCTGCAGAGAAATCCAAGGACTAAAGAGGTTGTTATTTCAGTAAAATGAAAGTCACTTAGACTGGTTTGGGCTTGAAAAAAATCATGTATAGCAGTAATTAGACATAAAAGGCCTGAGTTGCAATAGAAATCAAAACATCCTAAGTAGTCATTACCAAATAATGCTGCCATGGTTTCTGGTGCTAAATGTGTAATTTATTGATAGAGTTAAGTATTAGGGACACATTTTCAGTTGCTGCTGAAGGCTTGTCATGTATCTTCTGCTGACTTTAAGCAGAATTGCCTGGCTACACTGAAAAGCCTCACACCTCAAATTTCACATTTCTAGAAACGCAAGAGAGATGTCACACATCTGTGGGCTCTGGCTTCTAACTCATGACACCATTCACAGCCTTTACGTTAGTTACTCACACCCACAGCAGTGACATGGCAGTGCTGCCTAGAGTATTTGGGATGAGTTTAGTCAGTTTAAGGAAGTACAAGCCCAGGTGGAAAGAACGGTTATTAAAAAGTGGAACCCTCGTAAAAGTCAATGACTCCCAAACAGTGTTGTTTTTCTTCTTTCTTAAAAATAAAAAACCCTTCTATAGCATAAAACTCTCCCTGTTAATGAAATAAAGTCACGTGAAGAGTTTTCTGCTGCTGGGAATATGACGTGAAACTTTTACACTAAAGCAAGTGCTGATGTAAGAACTGGACAGCAGAAGGACCACAGGAAAACAGAGAAGCTTGGCAAAAGGCAGGTGAGAAAGCAAACCCTAATTTTCTTCCTCTTTCCTTTTTCTTAGCTCTTATTCCTCTCTCCACCACGTGCAAACCCTATCGAGACCTGCTACTGCCCACCATTCCCCTCCTAATGCCACTTGAGAGCACAGCGCAAGGCAATAACCTCACAGTACCAGTTAGAGCCTTTCCCAATCCACAGCTGACAGTGAGACATCCACAGAAATCCACTGACAGAATGGGAATAAACAAATGAAACAAACACCTATATTTAAACTAACCTCCAAAAACTAAAACCACATGAAGCCAACTATGCCCTCAGATCCTTCCAACTCCTATCCGCAAGACAGAAAACATACTCTGCATTTGCTGCATTGTATCCTCAAGATGATTTTAATGTAATCTCTTGTTAAATTTTTAGCATACAGGATTTCAGTTGATCCCAGTTCCTCTTCAAGAGCTGTATCTATATATACACACTGTATTAGTAACACATCAACTGGAAAGAGTGTAGGAGAAGAGCCACAAAATACAAAAGTAAGATTCTTTCTTAACTTCCTTTTGCTTTCTTCCCCCTCCCTACCTTTTCGAAAAAAAAAGTACCAATCAAAGATCCCTGTACTTCCTAGGAACACTTATTCTGTGGGATAAAGGAAGACTCATAATCTGTCAGCATTTCAAAACCAGCTGGTACAGTTCAGTAGCACAGCAATGTCTGTGTGTGTGACTCTACAGCAATGATTCTTCTCAAGTACAGCAAGAATTTGGTATGAACCAAATTCCTCAACATGGGGAAAAAAAAGTCATCCACAACACAAACTGGCTGAGGGCGAGGGGGAATCATCAGAACATCTAGATAGGCAAGGGATACACCAAGAGAGTCAAGCAAGCCATCATTCCCCATCTCAGGCTGCAGCAGCACCCCTTACACAGGTCTCTCATACTCTCAGGCTCTGAGGCTGACAGCAGTCCTCCTCACCAGTGTTTAAGCATTTCAACACTTGTCTCCCTTTTTGGAGATCAACAGAAGTGACACATAAAAATTAACAGAAAAAAACATGACAACTCACAACTTCCATGCACGGAATGGCTTGAGTCTTTGAACAAACAAAGAACTAAGAGAGCCCATGTACAGTAGGGTAAGACAGCATGTATGCTTACAACATTTCCAAGAGTGAGACAATCACAATGGCTACATAAGGATATTTGCTGTATTAATTTGCAATACCTGAAAAAAGCCCTGCTGAGTTTGCACTGTATTTACACATTGATTGGCTTCTTCCTTGCAAGCAAGTAGCGGCATCCCTTCCCACCTCGGTCCTTCCCTCCCCCCAGTCCTTCCCTGGGTTTAAGCTACTCATAGTCAGAACAAGAACATTCAGTCTAAGAAAAATTTCTTAGAGTAGTATAATTTCTTAAAGAAGATAGCATATTTACACACATCTAACACATGAAAATACTCTATTTTATACTAAATTTCTGTTTCAAATAAACTACAATACTGCATCTTAGCTTTCTGCAGCTTTAGAGGACAGTCCCCATCAGGCACAGACTGGGCTTCCCACTCCCGCTTCAACTGGCAGCTTTGCCTTACAGTGGTGCACTACCATTGTGTTCAAGTCCTGACAGGTCTCCATTTGTGGTTTGCTTTCTTGGGAAAGGAATAATGAAGTTCTCAGCAAAGCCATGCTAAACATCCACTCCTTTAATGAGCGATCCTTCTAGGATGATATTGAAATCTTGCAATGTCTGTAGGACTCGGATAAGGGAGTTGACAGTCATGCGGTCCCGTAGGAGAGCATTCTCCTCATACATCCTTGTAATGGGTGGGCACTCTGCCAGCAATGGGATCCACTGAGAGAGCAAGTGGTCCCTGCAAAGAGGATGAAGAGAATTATTTTAGCACCAAGTAAACAGATCTCAATCATAAATTCTCCAAGAACACAACTCAGAATACGCAGGCGCTTTTTGAGGGTGATGCATGTTGTTTGCACATCAAAGTTTTCTTTGTAATCATAACCCTTGATTTTGTTAATAAAACACAGGTAGCTGAATATACACGTAGGAATACAACTATATTGAATGAATATACATGTATGTTAAATGAGTACTGGATGAATATACATGTAGGAATACATGTACAGCTGAGCATACTGTAGGAACGAAGACAGAAGGTTACCAGCAGAACTGGACAATTGATTTTGGAAGAATTCAGCAACATTTTCAGATCAGGAAGAGAGAAAGTAAAGCTCAGGCAAAACCAATAGATTGTTTTCCAACTGATTTTCCATATACCCAGACAGACAGGACAAAAATGGTACTTATTTCTAGACATACCAACTTCCACCGTCCAAAATATAACCAAGCCCCACCTCCCTCTCCAAGTGAAAGACAGAAAGAAGAAAAAACTAGAACAGTTTTGTCAAAATTGTAACAGACATCCCATTTTCATAGGCAAAGTGATTTAATGAGGCTTCATGCACCAGCTCTTGCAATAGAACTTTGCATTCACATAGCCATCACTTCATCAAAAATACAGTTTCAAGACAGACTTCATACCTATGACTGTCAAGCTAACAGTTATAAAAGAGCTCAAAACATTTTTAGCAGTTTAGACACTGTTTCTTTGATCCAATTTTTCACGTAGTACTAAAGCAGCTTTAATAGGTACTGGGTAATAGGTGGGTATGAGATGTCTTAAAATGGAAAACTAAAGGTAATAACAATGGTGCAAAAATATTCTTCTAGTCTAATGCAAGAGGACACATATATCAAAGAGCAATTAGGTACCTTGTCCCCAGGCAAACCAGAATCTGGAATTTGCCATCCTTTCCAATGTTCCTTGGAGCAGTATTGATGGCATTCACATAATGACAGAAGGTTTTACATGAAGATCTCTGAAGCAAAAGGGCCTCCTCATTATCTCCAATCTGGTCACTGGTTTCAAAATAAGCAACAGCTTTCTCTGTGGTAGAGAGAAAATCAGAACTCAGTGAGATGTAACTTCATTGAGACATAGAATTTCACAAGGGAATCCTTAGAAAAACAACTTGCTGAGAGCTAGTACACAGTTTAGATTCCTCACTATCAAGAACATAGGTAGGTGGTGATCTCCACCTTTGCTACATAGCAGCAGTCAGTGGACTGGTTGATGTCTAATACAGTTAACATCAGGGAGCCACACCAGAGTTCCTGTCAGTGGTTTCATTCTGAATGATACCATCAGCTTTGATTTTTCATCTTTTCTGAGTAAGCGCTTACCCTCAGGCTAAGTATCTTAACTTGTATGTTTTAAGGGAGTAAGTACATCTTAAATTACCACAATGTAGGCATACAGATAAGCATCACAGAAGACCAATGCAGTGATTAGGAGAGTTCTCACAAACAACTACAAATATAAACCTTTCACTCCTTGCCCTTTCCTACGTCTTCCCCCTAATACCAATTGCTACTCTATCCCAATCTCCAGCCTACCTTCTTTCTGGGCAGAAAATTGGCTGTTTGAACATTCAGTTGTGAATAAATGACTAGAATTTGAAGTGCTCTTAAAGTTCTGCCCAGATTCACATTCATCCCTTATACAGAGCTTAGTATTTCTCATATTCTGTCTTGATTCTCATTGACTTCAAGCAACCTGGAACAGGTGCCAGGCAGGAACAAATGGCATCTTAGCTCATGAGAACCCAAGGTCTGTGTGTGAGTGGTCATTTTGCACTTATCCTTCTTCTTCTGCCTCCAAATCACATACCACCTTACCTATGAAATCCCAGATGAAGACATTCTTATGAAAAATGCGAGCAGATTTGAATCCATGGTGAAAGACCTGCTCCAGTGCTGCAACCAGGCCATTCTCTCCACACAGCAGAATGGTAAGGCTCCCTCTCTGTGAGGAAGGGAGAGTCTGTAAGTACAACTTGTCTTGTTTGCATGCCAGAACCTTCCAATTTAAGGGTTAATAGTCTCTACCAGTACTTCAGTTCCATTTCTCATTATAAAAATATTTACATGGATTGCAGGTTCCAGGCAAGTAATGAAAAATAGGAAGTACCTCTTTCTCTGGCTTGTGAAAGTGCTTCACAATATTGTTCACAGCTTCCCCAATTCCCTCTTGGATCTGTCCCGCATTAGGTTCTGTGAAATGATGGAGAGCACACTAGCTGAAGATACCAACTTTAAAACATTCATCAAACTCTCATGATGACATAGCTTGAACTGCAGGAATTATTCTGTGTCTTTAACAGAGTTCAGGCAATCATTTGTCTTGTGTAATCCTGAGCCTTATTACAAGCAACTGATGAGCAACCCTGGAATGGTCAAATAAATTGCCTTACTTAAAAATGCACAACCCAAGGATCTGGCTTGATAAATTTATTTGAGTTAATCACTTCTTTCTCATTACACAGAGTACAGCAACCCTCACATGACAAGATGTGGGCTGAAAGGCTGTAGCCCAGTCATTTGGCTCACTTCTACATGACAGAGGTCAGAAAACCCAGCACTCATTAACTCCTGACTGGAACCCACAATGTTTTATTGAGCCCCAAAAAGTATCTAGACACATCTCTAGTCATTGTACCAGTGTGAGGGGCCACAGGGAGAGAATATTCCTTATTAATAGTTCCAAGAATAAGTTATCTTCTGTGTTAAAATGTATGCCATATTCCTACTCTGAATCTGTTTAGCTGTATGCCTCTACTATTGAATCATGCTATGCTTCCACCTGTAACCATCTCATCTTCCTGTGCAGAAAATTACCTACCTGCAGAAAATTATCTAGTCCCTCATTCATTTATTAAAACAGACTGAACTTTTAAAACTTCATTATAAGCAGATGTTTGCCAGATTTTCATAGTTCTTCTAAGAGTCCTTTCTTATTTTTCAGACATATGTAGGTTGTTATTAGCTTGCCTTACAATTGTTATTCTGGAAGCATGGAGTAATTCAGCATCATTTTAGTACATCAGGATCTCCACATTCTTTGGCAGGTCTAATACAGAGCCTCATCTAGCTCTCAAGACAAATGAATTACTGGGTCTTAGTGTTCTCAGACCTAAGGAAATGCTCTGGTGCCTACTTCTCCAGCTAATATGGACTCGTGAAAAGCTGCAGTGGCCCCATGGTGGTTTTTAGATGCTGCATTGTTCTTGGAGGCTACTCTTTCCTAGCCTGACATTTCAGCAGTCATGTCCTCTAGTTTTACAGGAGCTGGACAGATTTATGAACAGGATCTACACTGTGCTCATCAGTTTGCTTTAGTGGAGAATGCATCACATGGCCCTTACAGTCCCATGCCCTGCGGTAGCCAGCTGCAGTTACTCATAAAAGCTAATTTTAGGAATGCAAAGTTGATGTCCCCCAGGGTCCTCCTAAAGATGTTCTCCTCTAGAAGGCAGTTCACAATATCCATATCAAATTCTGACCTGCCCTTGAGAGAGGACTGTCTTCCCACTGACTGCAAAGTGAGTTGGAAAGCTGAGCAGCATCAGCTACTGCAAACTCTGCTGCCTCCTCCTCCCTCATCTCACATCTCTGTGCTCCAAGGAAAGAGATTATTATCTCTCAGCTGTCAAATGGGGGACATTGAAAGAGGCAGCGTATGCAGCCACAGAACAAGCTGCAGACTAACAAACTGGGGCAGGAAAAACTCACCAGTTTGCAGCTATTCTGCTGCACCAAGCCTCTCTTTAGTAGGAGCAATCCTGTTTACAACAGCTTTATTTCTCAGCCATTGTTGCCCCCTTGTCTAGGGCCTTGGGGAGAAAAGAAAGGACTTACTGGTGTTCCTCCCTGTGAGGGAAGTGATGCTAAGTCGTCGAGCTGTGGTAGGAGATTTCTGCTGTGGTGGGGTACGGCACTGCTTTCCCAGCTCTTCATCAGATGTGGAGGACACCAGCTCTCCAATGAGTATTCGCTCCAGGCTGCCATCATCAACACCTTTCCCCAGCCATCTCCCACAGGGAAACCTGCCACACATCCCCAAGACAAGCACAGGTCAGCCATGCAAGCAGTCTAGCTTCATCTCAAAGCTAGAGGAACAGCTAGCACCCAATGAACACGGCTAACAGGTAGGAAATATTTGTAGCCAGAAACTTTTCACAAACCAGAGCTCAACAGGCAGCATTCCCCGCACAACCAATCATCTTTAGGAAAAGGGAAATATGCAAAGCGTGCATGAAAGCATGGGACAACAAAGTGTTATATGTATATTTTATGGTCCACATCTTGATTTCTGACAGGTTCTTTTTCACTTGCAACCAGAACTGATATTCTGCCTTTAGAAATACTGTCATGATTCACAACTAAATTCCCCCACAGAGTTCCCAGCCAGTTGAAGCTGTGACATCTCCTCATACTCAAATCTCATACAGCTCATTCTACTGCTGTATGTTTTGACCCAATCCACATTCCTAATGAAAGCCATGAATATGTCCATACCTCCAGTCTTTGTACCCAGTTTCCTTGTACTTTCCCCCTGTGCCAACCCTGAGCTCATCTTTCTGAATTATAGTTTTCCAAATCTACAGATAAAAAACCTAAGTCTGCTTAGCCAAATGCTTTGTAACACCAATGGTGAATTAGATCATTTCAATACAAGAGGTATGAACTCAACAGAAGATTAAGAAATCATCAAACCCTTTTATTTTCTTGCAATCTGACTTTCTGTACATTGGTACAGTACTCAGACATTTGAATATTTTTAAAATGAAAAAGAAACAAAAGATTTGCCCTAAACTATAAATCCAGCTCTTGGGGGTTTAAAGAGTTCATCGGTGCACAATTTACCACACTACTTTAAATCAAGAGATTTAATTATTAGATACAAGCATATGAACCACTTCAACAGCATCCATACTGTCTGTCCTGTCTCAGAGAGATGCAAAGAAAATCCTACGTTCATGTCTCAATCAGATTATTTGACTTCAACTAGGGCTTCTGAAATGAGAGAACTGGGGTAGGGGAGACCAGCCCAACCTTACCAGGTACCCAAATCAGCCCACAGTGCTCCGTCAACTGAGGAAAAACCTTCTCGCTTTCTCTAGATTTAACAAGTAAGAATTTCAGACAAAGAAAATTAAAACTTGCTGCTTACTTGTACGTGTGTCCTGTTATTTCATTTCTGACCATGACACAATCAACCAGCCACTTGGCCAGTAGCCCTGAGTTGTCATGACCAATCTGAACGGTCGTCAGCTTCCCTAAGTTCTGGCACTGAAATGAATAACAGTTTTCACTTGATTTAAAAAACAACAGACCACATCCCCACCACCACCACATGCACACATATGGTCTCAAATGTATGTTTTTATTCAGTTTCCTTTGATTTATACAGCAAGTATTTTCAACCAAGCATGCAAAGCATTTTGAAAAGCAGAATAATTAAGACAGGAGAAAAGAAATAACCTAAAATAAAACTATTAAAAGCTTGTGAAGAGATTACATTCTTTGTTTGGTGTGAACACTCACTGACTATTTCTGAGTATTAATGACACATTTCTGAGCTAAGGTGATAAAAAGGCGTGCTTTTGTAAAAGAAATAGATGTTTAGTACAAACAGCTTTTCAAAAGTGCATTTTGAGCATACTGACCTTCACTTGACTCACTCTACACTAGGAAGCAGTCCCTAGATCCTCTATTATTTTCAAAGATCGATTTGCTTATTATTGGGCAAGATAAAAATTACTAGCATAAGACTCTTCTCATAAAGATACAGAACGAGGAAAACAAGGGACTGTGAATTGCAGTGCACGATGTAATTGTAGGTGGGGCTGGCAGTGACATCTGTTAACGTCACCTAAACATTTCCCTTGCAAGACCTCAGTTTTCGTTGCTTCTAATACTGCCAAACAGGGAGGTTGGGCTGACATTTTCCATAGTGGGTGGCTACTCAAGTTGATATTTTAGGAAAACTTCAGCCAAAGGAATAATCCAGAATAGTCTTGGTATGGTCCTTAGCAATGTCTAAATGCCATTTTGCTTGTTACAATCCTGGGGATCTTTTCTATGAAATACTGATATCTGAGAGGCAGGCATTGTATCATGAAAATATCCTCTCCCTGTCAAAATCTACCTATATTTGGCAAGAGGTTTTCTTTTTACTGTTGTTGAAGAACAGTCTGCGTATGCTCAATGCACACAACTTTAATTTTAGTAGATTTTCCTCAAAAAAATCAATCCTTACTGGACATCATACAGCCAGGAGCTGCAGGAGCCTGACAGGGCTTTCCCTGTAACTCCTGGTACCGCTGCTTTGGGTGGCACTAAGCCAACCTGTAATTGACAGGTGGGAAAGCAGAGGGGAACGCTGGATAGTTAAATACAGAGAAAACCACAGCAAGCGTGGAGAAGAGAGCCCATGGCGATGGTGGGTAGGTCTATGGCTTGAGGGGGTAGCACCTGAGGCTGGGAAGTTGAAGGACTAGGGGATTAAATGGGCTGGTTGGAAGGAAAGCAGCAATGCTGGACAAGGAGGAAAAGAAATTTGGGACTCATCAGAGGTAGAAAGGGAACTGGGTGATGCTTAACAGGGAAGACACATTGAAAGAGGGTAAAAGCAGCTTGCAAGGGAAAGGAGGAGTCAGAAATGAATGCTGAAAGTGAAAACTGGGCAAGGAAATGTGGAAGGGAAAGAGATATGGAAATATATTGGCTAAGTGAGAAGAGGAGGGCTGGGCTGGGACAAGGAGAGCAGTGAAGCCAGTAGTTAAAAGTGTATGCTTGACTTTCATCTAGCCGAGGAGGGGCAGGCAGTGCTGTTAGCCTGTACATACCTGTATGTACAGCAACCCTTAAAACCTGGACAGCATCTGAAATGCTGTGATCTTAAGAAAATAAATTCTCAGCAAATTAATGCTTATTTGGAAGCATGTTTCAAATTGAAAAGTAAAATGCAAAGAGTGAGTACTCACCTCAAATGTCATTTCTAGGTGGTTTTTAGGAATCTGCATTACACCTGTATCTCCTAGCTCCCCTGATACACATATCCATGGGTTTGACGTGGTTATTGCGTTGCTCAGTTTTTTGATGGGAATTATCACTGACCTGTACGGGATCACTAAGAACAGAATGGGGGAAATAAATTATTCTTGACCTTTTTCCCTTCTGCACCAAACACAATTTCCAGAGTAAACCACATCTCTTACAGAATCATGGAATGGTTTGGGTTGGAAGGGACCTTAAAGATCATCTAGTTGCAAACCCCCTGCCCTGGGCAGGGACACCTTCCACTAGACCATGTCACCCAAGGTCCCATCCAGCCTGGCCTTGAACACTGCCAAGGGTGGAGCATTCCCCACTTCTCTGGGCAACCCATTCCAGTGCCTCACCCCCCTCACAGTAAAGAACTTCTTTATATCTGACCTGAACTTCTCCTGTTTAAGTCTGAACCCATCACCCCTTGTCCTATCACTACAGTCTCTAATGAAGAGTCTTTGTAGGCCCCCTTCAGATACTGGAAGGCTGCTCTGAGGTCTCCATGCAGCTGTCTCTTCTCCAGGCTCTCCCTTGAAGGTTAAAATCTTGCCCTATGCCTCAGCAACCTGACGAGGAGCACTCCTCCCACAGAGGCCGAACTAAGCACGCAGAGCGCGTCTCATCGAGGGTCACAGCAGCAGACGCAGTACAGTCGGAGCAGCGGCTCTGCAGCCCGGCTCTTGGGGAGCTCCCACCGGCATCGTCACCGCCCGCAGCCCCAGCGAGGGCCGCGGTGCCGCCGCACGGTGGAGCTGCAGCGCCGCGACAGAACCAGCCTCCCTCTGCCGCAGAGCCCGGCCGGCGCAAGGACCGGCCGGCCGCAAGCTGACGGGCTAACGGGTAAACCCGGCTGCGGCAGGGCCCGGCGGGCTCAGCGGATGAAGGGAAAAGTTATGGGGGAAAAGGAATGTCAGAAATGCCGGCATGGCTGGCAACGGCACAGCCGAAGCCTCAAGCCTCATCTGTCTCCGTGGACATTCCCCCATCCAAAAACATCATCACCCCTGTCATAATATATACATGTATATGGCTGCCTCATCCCTGGCAGTGTTCAAAGCCAGGCTGGATGGGGCTTTGAACAACCTGGTCTAGTGGAAGGTGCCCCTGCCCATGGCAGGGGGGTTGGAACTGGATGATCTTTAAGATCCCTTCCAACCCAGACCATTCTATGACTCTGTGATTTTGTTAACTCTATGATTTTATGCTGCTGCTTCTTGTTGTTATTATATTAAAAAATATTATTAATTTGCTTTTAAATCTGCACCACCCATAACATTCCCAAGACAGGGACTGCCACCCCTCTGGATTCAGATTTGACTCAAATACTGCACATTAGCGCTGCAAGGCTCGCCCTCCGTATGTTTCACAAGCTGCCTTTCTGACTGGGGAAGATAAGGCAGGCTTTTTACTTTTTTGTGTGTGCCATATAATGATATTGCACTCAAAAAATACCCTCAAATTCCAAGCACTGATCCTACAGGGGAAAGCTGTCAAGCTGGATGCCCCACAGGAGTAAGGTAATGAAGGATGAGTGAATCTCTGCGCTGTGCTAGTTCTGAGGGGATTTATTGCTTTAAGGCGAGAAAAAGTAGAATGAGTGCCTGTTTTGACAGCCACCTAAAACTTGCTTCGCTTCACTCTGAGCAGGCAGCGAAATGAAGAGTACAGGCTGCCAAGTCAGTCCAAATAATTAGGTCATTTGATGGGGTCCTGCCTTCTCTGCAATGCCCAGTGCTGGAGAGACAAAGATTCATTCTGGGACTTCAGTCCAATCTCTGCTCTCCTTACAAGACAGGAAGGGAGAGGGAATCTTTTCAGTATTTAAAGAGAGACAAAAAGAGATTTAAAATATACATCAGAGCACAAAGTGCCTTGTATTTCATCCTCCAAGACTTCCACCTCCTCAGTCTGCAGAGGCCAGAAAGAAGCATTAGGATGTACTTGTCTGGGAGGGAAGATCAAGGAGCCTATACAACTGGGTGAGGAAAATCAAGCCCTACACCGGCACTCTGTGATGATTGCTCTCCTTTGTGCAATGCTTTTACCCACAGCACTCCCACATGACCTTGGCTCTCCAGTTGGTTTCCCAGCGCAACACCCAGCACCAACAACCAAGGTTTCCAGATAAGAGCTTGTCAGCTCAGGCCCCAGCACCAGCACCATCATCCCTTACAAATCATGACAGCAACGAATTTTTATTCAGGGGGAAAAAAATTGATTCTCCAACTCACTGATTGTGGTGAAGACGCTTGTGAAGCAGAAGTAATCCACAGCGTTGAGTGAGAGCAGGTGATACAAGAACTGTTCCCGTTCTTCTTCACAGCGCAGAAAAGCGTAACGCTTGTAAAGCTTCCTGGTAGGAACAAATGAAGTGTTGATCTTAATGGGAGATATGCAAAGTGAGATTCCCCACCTAACACAAGCTGCTAGAAATCCATCCGGAGCATTTGCTACACATGTGTTTTACAGATCACTCCTGCCTCCATCCTACCATAGCAAGGCTATAGGGTTCATCTCATTAAAGGAGCAGGTTTTGCTGCAAAGCACAGATGTAAACTAACACTACCCACCACAGCAGACCTGAACCAACATACAGCAACCTCCTTTCTTCCCTGTATCTTCCCACTGTGGAATAGCCTTGTCTAATAACCTAATCTTCCTCCTGCTCAATCCTGCAACAGAGAAAACTAAGCAAAAGGCACCAAACCAGGGAAGGCACCAAGCAGCAGCAGCAGTGCTCCCAACACTCTTTCAGTTCAGTGAACCTAGTGTACATCACCAACTGCCCAAAGCGGTGCAAAGACACACCAGGAGATACCCTGGCCCTGCTCCAAGAAAGCACAGAGCTTGTGACACTGCCTGCAGTCTGAAGGCAGCAGAATCCCAAAAAGCTGCTGAGGTAGATAGATGTAGATGAAACTTTAGGAAAAGACAGGCCTGCCACCAGGCCTTTAAACGGATAACCCAGGAGGTGATTGTCTCCACCTACTCCTCTTTCTTCCCATTTGGTAGCTTCTGGCATAAATCATGCCATGTAACTCATCATGGAGCCAGAACTGCATGTAGTAGTTAGGATGTTTCTTTTCATATGGTTTTGTTTGGTTGGTTAGTTTCTTCTAAATGCTTTGCTTTGAGAAAACGAAGTCAAGGAACGTCTACACCGGCAGTGCCTGTGCTTGAAAGAGGAGGCAGAGCTGGGGCAGCTGCTGAGTGGCCTCTAATCCAGCTCATGGCTGTCAGGATGGGGGTGAGCCAACCTAACACAGGGCTGCTGTGAGAAAAGGGGCATTCCTGTGCGGGCTGCTTCATTTGCACAAGATACAGTGACTGTAGGGTGGCAAAGTGCCTTGGGTCAAAACCCTGATCTGACCAGCACCTAATGCCTCCTTCCTGAAAATTATGATGTTTTCCATGTGGGTGAGCAGACTTCTGCCCTGCTGGGTGGGCAGAACCTTCTCCCCCAGACAACCTCCGCCTTTAAATCACTTCTAGCTGGAATCCACAGTATCCAAACAGGATGCCTAGCTGCACCCCAAACCTGCACAGCACCTTGACACACCACTGAGGGAAGACCTGAAAGTGAAGCTTGAGGAAAAGAGCCAGCTTACTTGGCAAGAGCCTGGTTGGAAAGCAGCTGCTTCAGGTGCTGAGACAAAAGCTTCTTCTCCAGAGAAAGCCTTATCCAAGCTCGGGCTCGTCCCACATCGGTCTTTATCTCACTCATGTTCTGAACATGCCTGAAACAGGTGGGAAAGAAATAATAATAACAGATGAATCATAAAAATTCTACATGCTTTAAATGGCAACATCCAGGGTGATGCAGCAACTGGACTGGAAAACACTCAGCAGGGCCCTGCAGAGCCCTACACTGCAGCACTGGCCTGGGGACATGGGCAGCCCTTCCCAGGCACAGCAGGGTGCAACCTGGGCACACTGCAGCCCCTATCAGCTGCTCTGTGTCCTGGTGTTTGCTTGGCCAAGGTGAGCAGGGGTAGATGTCCTCATGGACACTGCTAACACTTTAAACAAGCAGCTACCATGTGAGACCCAGTTATATTGTCACAGTTGCTCCCCAAGCTGCCAACACAAATGGGTATATTTGGGAGGACAAAAGAAAAATACATATCTTAAGAGTTTCTTCAAACCACAATTTACTCTGAAGGCTCTAACAAACCTGTTGATGGCAGCTGCTATGGGAAACCTGAGAAAAAGAAGACTGGGGTAAACCAAGTGACAGGCACTCACAAGCAGTATCACATTTTCAGGGATATGAGGTCCTTGTGGAAGTGACAATCTGACTAGCCCTCCTCATGCTTGGTCTGTAGGAAAGCAGAACTGTTCCATAGGGGCTTTATTCTATGGTTTTGCTTTTCTTTTTTTAACCTTCCCTTATTCAGCTTGGAGAATGCCAGAAACCTAATTTTAGAGCACAGGGAGCTTTAGAAGAGGAAGAGAACTGCCATGGCAGGGCGAAGTTGCTTGCAAAACTCCCCAACTTGGTTAAATAAACAGCAAAAGCAAGAGTAACATTTTCCAATAGAGGAAAGAAAAGGCTGCGATTTCTTAATTTTCATAAAATTTACATGTTAACTGCACAGGCAGTTCAGCCCTCCAAACCTTCGTGGCAGGCTCCAAGTACCACTAAGCTGAGCCTTAACTATCTCTGTTGTAACTTGCTTTCCAACTCCTGCATCTTCCTTGAAGGCTCTTCACTCACTGCTGAGTGTTAGGGAATGTGGCAATATTTACTCCAAAGAAAATCCATCAAAGTCATGCTGTGACTGATGCTTTTTACATCACTAGCATAGTCTCACTGTCTCGTGTTTTCCCCCATCTGTTACACAAAACGCGTGCTTTGTGTTATATTTGGACCCTGTATTATTTGAGAAAAACACTCTCTTGTTTATAGAGATTCTTTACCATAACACGACCAGGACCTTGAGGGCAAATTTGAAAACTGAAACTTCGTGCTGTCCAGGCATAAGAGCTCACAGTGCACAAATGAAGTGGATATACACCAGGTATAGCTCAGCAGCACTGTTCTCTACAGGCCGACCTAACCTGAATCCTCAAAACGCAGGTCTACCCTTGCAATCCAAGCTGAGGTGTCTCTGTCACACAGCTCGGTGCTTTATGTACATATCAGAAGAACCATCAGGAAGGAACAATCAATAAGAGTAATGGTGGATTGCCAGTGGCAAAACCTAGGTTACTTGAAACTCCTCTTAAAAAAAAAAGACAGGAAAAAACCCAAATGTCTTTTTAAAGAAACTTTTCTCCTGTTTCCTAACATGACACATGGATAGATCTTTGATGGTCCAGGTGAGAAGTACTGACTTTTACTGACCTGTAAAACAAATGCAGGAGGGCACATTACACTCACGTACTAGTCCTTGCCCTTATAAAAGCAAGCTTGGCAGCATCTCTCTGTCAGCAGCAATGCCTATGAGCTGAATCACTGCCGAGAGCCTTGCTCCTGGCTCTGGAAAGCCCTTTCTGGCTCAGAGCTTAGCAGCCAGCGCTTGGCCTTCCGGCCCAGATAGCTGGGCACGAGTCTTTGAGAAACAGGATGCGCACTACACTCAACTACATCTATTGAGACACTCACCTCAGACATTTCAAGTCTTTTGAGATGGGAAGATCAAAGCACAGACTACCATCTCCCTCCCACACCTTCCCCCCCAGTGCTCCGCTTGAATTACATCTAAGATGAAACGCTGAGTAGAATATGTTATTTTGCTGCGAGAAGATTCAAGTACAGATGGACTCAACCTCACTCCATGCATGCTCTGTACCTCTTCATTGCCCGTATCTGGTTCATACCAGATTGGCAATAACTGTGCATTTGGGAAAAATAAGGCTCTGCAACCATGCAGATTGACAGAGACATAAAAAAGATTCAGTTATCAGTCTTGGTGTCAGCAAAGCAGAGTTTAACAGAACAGAGCATTCGGGAGCTCAAATTTATTTCACCCTCAGTTGTGAGAGTCAGAACAGCTCTATTTTTATCAGTGACCTAAGCATTAGCACTGTTTGCTTACCACTGCACAGCAAACTCTTCTTGTCAGGGTAGTGAACAGCAATTTCCATGCAACTCCCTAGGTTGGGACTTGCTTTTAATCCCATTAGCAATAAAGAAAAATCTATTTACTCTGTCAAATGTAAGCCTGGGGAATGGTGAGACATACCCTCTGCAAATAGCTGTGCTGACAGAAGAGGCTACAGCTGCTCAATATCACCATGGCCCTGAGGATGGTGTGCATGCTCCCCATCCCACTGCAGTCAGAAACAAGCTGCGCTAGCTCATCCCTTGTAGGTAGCAGGTCCTTTCTAACCCAGCTTCTTTCAGCTGGAGCAGGTTAGGCATGACTGCTGTGGGCCCAGCGCCTGGGCCCGCATCCTCTGCTGCAAGCTCCACACGGGAGGGGAGGCACAACACAGGCATGAAGGCAAGCTCTGGCAGAAAGGAAGAGCTTGTCCCATGGGGAAGGCCCAGCTGGACCAAAGGTTTCAGGGAGTTGTGCTGGTGCTGACTGGTCTAGCTGGACACTCAGCAATGTGCATGAGGGGTGAGGTCAAGCTGGAGGCAGGCTGCAGCAGGAGCCTGTAGGGGTGGGAGAGATGCTGGAGATCCTCATCCAGGGAAAAGGCTGAAGACCAAAACCCCCAACACACTTGTGCAGAGACTCTCCATGAAGAGAACCAAAATAAACACCTTGAGCACCTTCCTTACCACATCTAAGATGCCTGGCTTTGTGAGGGGGGCAGAGGACACAGCAGGTTACCTGCGGCACAGGCCCATTGCACATTCAGAGAGTGACTCCTTTTGTTGTTTACATAACCTTGCATGAGCCATCAAAACCAAGCTGTGCTTAAGGCAATGCTTAATCCTCTAGCCTTTAGCTCAGTTAGCACAGCAACCCCGGCAATTTAATAGTTACCCATCCTTTTATCTTCAACATGAATCTGTGCGTGCAAACACTAAGCAACACTCATTCCAAGCAGAAGAAAGTATGCCATGAGATTATAGATGACAAATTCAACTCACCATCTGCCCAGCATTTTCTATGACCAGACATGTTTGTAGACAATCACGAATACCCAAGGTATTATAAAAGGTAATGTTCTGCTTCTGTGAAAAGCAGAACAGAAACTCTTCACAGAAGCAGAACAGAGTTTCTCTGAAAAAGCAGCAGAAATATTCTTTCAATTTAAGCAGGAGAGCTCAGATCTGTGCTAGGCTTTCATTCTTAAGTAGAAGTACATGGAAGACAAAACCCATGCACGCAGCAGCAAGCACACATGGGCTCCTGTCAGGAATCCCCACCCAGCACATGAGTTTCCGCTCCAGATCCTCCTTCATCCTTTCCTCAGCCTGACCCTCTACATGCCCATCAGCCTCAGAGGACTGAATCAAGTAAATAGCTGCCATGTCCCATGAGAGGGATGCTAAAATGACAGACACATATTCAAAAATGACCTCTTGGCATTATACTCTTAATTACACAATATATTCCTCCTCCTCTTTCGCATGCAATTTTAGCCTTATGTGGCATGTCATATTCTTCAGAATCAGAGCACAAGACTCAGACTACATAACGTCAAACTAACAGGTTGCACACTGCAGGTGGGAAGTACAGTTATTTTCTTTCAGAAGTCTGACTAATCTGTGTGATGTCACACCAGAAAAATATGTATCTGTAATAACACACATAGCAAAGATCAGATCACTGTAACCATGGCTTTGTGAATTAACTACAACTAATCTTATTTTTACCATCCAATTTTTTTGCTCTATTTTACGTGGCAGAAGGACGTTGTGTTACAAGAAACAATACTCATGTTGTCTCACAGATTGCTAGCATTTGCTAGCAGCTTTTTACAGATGAGCATTATTGCATCACTCCTCCCCACTTTCCATGGCACTTTTACCTCACTGCCATCCCTAGCCATGACAAGTGGAAGTGTGCAAACAGTAGCCTGACCTGGCAGCAGCTTTATCAAGGAGATGCCCTAAAGAACTTCTGCCTAGTACTATCACATGGGCCTCCACCTTTTTTTACTCCTTACTCCTATTGGCTCCCAACCAATACTGCTTATGTGTTTTTCATTGTTTTTTTACTAAAATAAATCAAGTGCACATGCAAAAAAGTTTTGCAAAATGAGAAGGCAACACTTTGTAGATATTAATGCAGGCTGAGGAGAAGGTTTAATCTCTGTAGCTTTTGTAGACCCAAAGCCAGTGAGAACCTTTACCTTATGCTACACAATTAAAACCACAATTAATGCTTTAGGAAACAAAGTGCATACCTCATATCTTGTATCAGGGAAACCCTCAAAGTAGGCAGAGTAATTCCTGTATCAGACTTCCGTCTTTCTGTTCCAATAGCAACTGCAGTGGAGAAAATACATGATGTTAACATAAAATTACAGTAATGGTCTGCAATGCATTTGTTTTACAAAACAACCTTCAGTGGCTGGTAACTGCAATCTTTCTGCGTACCATCATTAACTCTGTCCTGGAAATGTAGAAACAGACAAAATGAAAAATGCTTAATATATTCCTTCCTTAATCCAGCACTGAAGTTGCAGATTTAGCTTCTTCTTGTGTATGTGAAATACACTAACATAAATCTGCATGGCAATCAGTTTTATTAGCAATATGTTTCTATGGAAAGCTCACAACTGAGAAGGACGTGATGGAATGAAGCTACAGTAGCATACTTGATGCTAAGAATGCCGTGCATTTCTGTGCTCCACTACTGTGATCAAACTGCTTTGTGGTGACACATTTTGCTCTCAGGAATTTGTGCCTGCCAGCCAGATTGCTCAGTGCATTAGTCACTGAAGCTTATTAAAAAGTCTTTTCATGAGTGAGACTAGTTTGTCCATAGATGTGTCTTTGAGGACCGATCATACAAGCTCCCATCTGCAGGACTGGGACAACTGGGGAATCGTTGGAAAACGAAACACTAAAGTTCAGAGACTTTTATTATAATATCCATCAGCACCCACTTGGCAGGGAGGTCTCAAGAACATCAGAAAACCAACCTCTCTCACAACACAGAAGTGATATAGTGATTGCAAAGGGCCAAGCCCTAAACTGAGCACCTAGACTGATGGATAGAGATTAATTACACAACTTCTGAACTGTACCATCCACCAGTCTAAGGATTTGCTAAACATGGAGTTATTCACATTGGGATTTGAGATAGATTTTGCTCACTGAAAGAAAAATGTCAGCTGCCTTAGACACAGCTCCACACCCTCAGCTTCTTCAGAAACCATCTCCTGTGGAAGCACTGCTTCTCACACCTCACTCAATGCTGATTACAAGGGAATTCAGGTAGCAAACAGACATCAAGTGATTTTCAAGACAGGGATAATAAGTAGTTCCTTTGCCTCCAATGTCAACCTATTTTGTTCAGACATCACGGCATCTTCACAATGATTATGAAAGGTCTCAAAATGTAAATGTGGTATTAGCAAGCAAATACACTGAAAATCCAGCATGGGTTTCATGTGGTTGCACGGTTCCTTCAAGGCCCAAGTTCATTTGCTGTGATGGACCCTTCATGGAGTCAGTTGCCAAGTACTCACCTGGAGACTCTGCACTATGTTCTTGCTTCTCTTCTCTCTCCTGGTACTGAAGTAAATGGGACCACAAAGCAGATTTTCCCTGCAAATTGAATATGTAGGTACATAGGTTTAAATAGATCAGGCAAAAGAAAACAGGCCAATGAACATGGCAAAATAACGGGATGGCATTTCAGTGGGTAAAAAGTTCCATAATGGCAATCAATCCTTCTCTCTTGGGCCATGAAACCTCAGGAAAAGTACAGAACCATCCCACCGCCTTAGCAGTTATACCTCCCACTTTGTTTCTTTGTCCTGTCCCTGGGTTTCTTATGTGCAGGTTGAAAGAGAAGAAACCAAACACCTACTTGACATCATCATTGCTATTTCCAGAGGTACTTGTCAAATTAAAAGAAGAAAAAATAAAGCAACCTGCCCCAAACAAAACCCCAAACCCTTACAAGATATGAACCAGGGACTGTGAGCCGAAAGATTACTCTCACTTTATGCTGGAATGATACCACTGTGTAGCAGCTTAAAAGGTAGAGATGGTATTTAGTATTTGCTAGAGTACTGTACACACAAAGCCCCGAGTTTCCAGTTACCAACCTGCTTGACCTGCAGACCGTGGCTCCAGATTCTTTCTAGCAGATCACAGAGACTAGCAATCAATGTATTTTCCTCCAGACCTGTTATGTTGGCTTCTCCATGTCCCAGCTCAACTGCTTCATGGCCCATCTTCTCTACCAACATACGTTTAGTCTGTAAAAAAGGAAAGAAAAAAAAAATCTCCAAAGGTTTCTAAAATTATTATCCAAAAAGGGAAAGAACTTCTAGATTATTTTACTTAAACATGCTTAATCTAGAGACCACTGCTAATGGCCTGACCAGAGAAACTTTAAATCTCCTTACAGAGGTAGTAAGTCAAAAAGAATTATAAACAAAATAATTGCATGATTATTCCATGCAGTCCTATTTCTATACCCTTTATCTATTGCCCTATACTTACACTGCTGATCTATAATAGACCACTATCAAAACCAGAATATAGGCTACATACATTTTCAGCCTTACTCAGTACTTGGTTACAGCTATTAGAGTTTCAACTGCAACGGACACAGAGACACAAAAAAGTTGTATTTCCATGGCTACACAAGTTTCTTTCACATTAGAAACTGCTGTAGTTAATTTGCTCTGCATTAACAACATGCACAACAGTTGCACATGCTGAATGCTTCCCTTTTGACATAGGGTCTCAAGCCCTCGAGTTATGCTTAGGCTAGATGTAAGTATGAACAATTAAAGGAAATTCTCCCTAAGATGTCTGATAATGATGATTCTCATTGCTGTTCTTTTTACTGTTTCCACCAACTTAGACTGCATAAAAAGAAGAGTGATAACATGTTCTTTTCTTTCCTAGCAGTAGAAAGATACAACACTAAAGGGATATCCACCCTGCAGCAGGCTGGTATGCCAATACACCAACGCCGTTGCAGCTGTGAAGGACTGTGAGGACGCTGCTTGTGGATGCTATGTAGGCTCAGTGTAAGCGAGGGGAGAGTAGATGAGGAGGACCTACCTTCACACGACATTCCTTCAGTAACCCTTCCACAAATTTCCAGTTGGTCTGTGCAATCACAGCTGGAGAGAGGTCTGAGAGTTTGGGCTGCCTTAAATTTTTTCCTAAACTCCTCGCCTCCTGCATGTATTTCTAAAAATAAACAGAACATTCAGGTATTACAAGTCAGAGGGACTCTCCTCATCCTAATCCTAGGCAAGCAAATGCTGGTGAAAAGGAATGAGCTAGTGTTAATCTAGGAACAAAATCATGATTTGCCTGATGTTTAGGTGTCGGGCTGGAGAAGTGGAATCCTCCCTTCTGACAACAGAAAAAGCAAGGTGTTTTCCAGTCTGGTACTGAAACAGTCAACGTTAGCTAGTGAACTGTGTTGTTAGCCACTAGCACAAGGTTAGCCACAGCAAGTGCATAAAAGTGCAATACCTTCGTTCAGCAATAAAGTCTAAACACCAAGGTTTTGTTCGCTGTTATTTGAGTCACACTTAAAAAAAATAAATTAAAAGCCATTTGTCTGATTTGTGACCAGACTGTGCAGGAACTGAAAAAAATCCTTTGAAAATAAATTACAATAAGCAGAAACACACTTACTGAATGAGAAAGAGTTCATCCATTACTTTTCATCTGGATAGTTTATGTGGGAAAAATGAGACTTGATTTTATTCTCAATTAACTTATTAATTACAAGTGAAGCTCATCTTAAACAAAACTGACATTTAGAATCATTCATGTTTTTACTGTGGGGTAGTAATTGAGAAGTATGGACAAAATTTAGCATATTATTACAGGTAAAACAAATCCAAGCTATAATAAGATACTTTTAAACCTTCCTGCTCCACTGCCTTCTTGTTCAGGGGTGGGGTGTTTCTTGTTAAGCCAAAAACCCCAAACCAATCAACATGTTGAGCAAGGCTAAGAAGCTGGCCTCATATAAGTGTGCAAATGTGAAGCCTATCAAAAAGTTGTCCAAGCATTATTTGTAAAGCTTTTTGTTAAAATAAGCAAGATTATAGAATGTTGCCAAATAAAAGTATTGAAACCCAACACTCATAGCTTGGTGTAGGAATGCTCCATTTCCGTAGTGTGTTTTTACGCAGTTAATGCTGCCTCTTTTGGGGATGGCATGTGACAATGACTGCTCTTCCCCCGGAGATGAGTGGGTCGCATCCCTCCAGTGATCCAGTGCTGCTGCTGCCTGTGTTTCTGGGGAACTGAGAGGTCACTATGGCTGCTGCATCCTTAGAGCTTTCTGTCTGTGTAGGAACCAATTTATTTCATAGAATCACAGAATGGCTTGGGTTGGAACAGACCTTAAAGATCACCTAGTTCCAAACCCCCTGCGAGGGCATGGATACCTTCCACTAGATTAGGAAAAGCAAAAGAAAATCCAAGCATACTGAAGTTAACTGAAACAGCTCACTCTTTTTTTGGTTTTTTTTTTTTTGTTGTTGTTTTTTTTTTATAGAGGAGTACAGTTTTTCTGACACAACCGGAGTTTTTCAATACAAAATTTGGACAAGAACCACTTAACATCAGTCCAACAGGTCAGACAAGCATGTAGGGTTCTGCCACAGAAAACTGTTCAACAAACGTGCTCAGTTAGGTAATTACAGTTTCACCAATACTGTAAAGACCTTAAAATAGTTGAAAAGCTACACATGGAAATAAGTTTAAGAGAAAAATCACAGCGTATTGCTCAGCAAGCAGTATCACAAGTGATTTCCAGCTAACTCAGTGCAAAAATTAGCAGCAAAACCAGTGAAAGAGTAATACAGGGAATGTATAATTAGGAGATCTAGTATTTCTTTCTAAATGTAAAGGAAAAAGTAAAATGCAAAGTGTGGTTATATTCTGAAGAGTACCAAACATGGACAACCTTACTTTACTCATTGTATGTCTTGTTATTATGTTACAATAAAAAAAGATACGAAAAATATTAACTCTTGTAAGTTCCAGAGAAGAATAAGGGTGGGCTGAGAGAAGAAACTGATTGGTCTTTTCCTGTTCATCAGCATCCACACAACACTGTCCTCTTCTACACTGGGATATGATGATCCAGCAGCCAGAAAGCAATGCTTTTAGGACCTGACACCCTAAGTTGAATTGCCAGGTGAGAAACCGGGAAGAATGAAGCAAAGCAAAATTCTTGCCTTTCAGCCTCAGTGCTTTCCTGTTTGCCAGGGAACTGGCCTGGAAGCCTAGAGCTCATTTCCAGCTACTTTTCTGATTATAACCACACTTCCGAGTGCTACAGGGACGTGCTCATATTCTATGAGAGAGGGGGCGGTTCGACACAGTGAAGACAGCAGTTCCTCATGCTAACAACATCTCAAAAGCAGCTTTCAACAAGAAAAACTAAAACATACCAGGCAGCACTCAGAGAAGGACTTTTTAGGAGGCCGTACAGGAGGGGGTGGTCCCTGATCCCACTCCCAGAAGGCCATTGAGTTCTGACGAAGCAAAAGCTCCTCCGATGGCTAAGAGGAGGCAGATGCCCCAATGGCAGAATAGCCAGAAAGAAAGAAGAGACAAAGCAGGAGAGGCATGCATATGATCCACAGCCAAAAAAAAAAGAATAAAGTAAATACATGACAAAATACTGAAAAGGCTCTTCTGAGATATAACACATAAGGCAATGTTTAAAATACACTTGCAAAGCCATATTAGCAAAAATAGCAACAAACGTACAAGTGCTGTTTTGCTGAGTTTCCATGAAACATCATTCAAAGCTGTGGTTCAAGAGTCCACTCACGCATTCGGGCTCTTTCAGAAGACACATGCCAACACTGGCCAACATAATGCAACAAGATTTACCACAAAACAGCATGAATGCTTTATTTTTGCTAGTGCCATACAGAAGCAGCACATGGACATCAAATGGAATAATATGGCAGAAAATATTCAATGATGGAGAAGAAACTGAAAAGATGGGAAGGAAATGAGTTCACGTGAATGACATTTACAAGATGCATGGCAGTTTCCAAGCTTTAGGCATAAAAAGCCCCAAAGTCCTAACCTTTCAAATAGGCTTACTCGTGTCAGGAATCTTTGTGAGAAAGACAGAGAAAAAAGTTCCTTAAAAAAAGAAGCCCTGCCTCATTTGCCTTCGCAGCACTGACATTTTATTCAAGGACTTGATTTTTCCAGAGACCTTCAGCCTAGCAAGAACCCGGCAGCTGCACCTGGTAACATGCAGTAACACAACCAAATCAGCGACTAAGCCATTTTCGTGACAATAAAGGGACTGCCTTATTCCAAAATCATAAAAGCATTTTATTTATGTTGTGTGCTTTGAAGTTGCATAACATCCACAAGCATCTGCGACAAGCGGCATCTAAATGGCTACAAAGACCCATACAAACCTTAGGACTGCCACAAAACTGCCCAAAGCAATAACACATCATTAATCTAAACCTCACCTCCTGGCTCCCAAGCTTGGGCCACTCGCAGAAGATGCCACCTACCTCCCTCAAATCGTTGTCCAGCCCAATATGCTCCGAGTGCTGCCGCAAGCGTTCCTTCCTCCGCTGCGTGGTGGTGCTGCGACTGGCCCAGCGGCTGCCAAGTCAGAGAGAAAGACATATGTGAGAGGAAGACATATCAGGAGGGAAAGCCTGGGTCAGGAGCCAGAGGACATCCGACTGGAGCGGGAGAAGTGAAAGCACAAACTTGGACCCGCAGTAGATGCGGGTGCAAGCTGGTGTCCGACCTCCCAGTGGGAAGCCATCTGGCTGGTGACAGGCCAGCACGCACCCAAGGGACAAAAGCCCTGGCATGAACATGCCTGCTGCCTGCCAGGGTCCCGGTGAGAGCTCCTGTGCTACCCAAACGCAGGTCATGCCGCAACACTGATGCCACCACTATGCAACGGTTATACTTGGTTACCCAACACCACCATTGTTTGCTGCCTTTGCTGAAGTTTGATAAAAATGGTGCCTGTAGGAACAAACAAAATAAAACAACTTTAGCAACTTCTGAGGTTTCCCACTTTTACGGGAGGTGGTACTTCTCCTTTCTCCACTTCCTGTGGTCCTCTCAGGAAAAATTTCAGAGCAAATTCTTACTGCAATAAGAACTACTGTGATGTTGGATGCACCTATGTTTAAAGACCATAAACAATGTTGATGTTCCTGGGATTAATTACATTGCTATCCCCAATATATCTTTATTACACAGAGCTTCAAAACACCACAGAAAGCCTTTATTTTTTCTACATATTCATGTATGTCCAGTTGAATTTTTCCCTCATCTGAAGCTGTTGCCTGAAAACAGCCACTTTCAGGCAACAGGTTTGAAACTAAGCAACCTTAAGGCTGCAAGTGCCCAAGCTTCCACGTGTCCAAACTTCTTTATGCCAAAACGAGATAATTATGTCCCAAGGACTTTCTAGTCTGACTGTAGGTTTCCTAAGGATACCACAGCCTTCTGTCAAATCCTTGAAAGCAAAAATGCTCAACTAATGCAGAGAATAAAGAAGTTAATACATTATTTATAAAAGAAAGCTGAAATAACGCTGTAAAAAGCAACCTATCGAGCATTAAGAATAAGTATCTTAATGGACAGGGAGGCTGTATCTTCAGAATGAGATTACTTAATTACTGTGGTTGCATTTATTAAAATTAGAAATATCACAGAATCACAGAATCCCAAGGGTTGGAAGGGACCTCAAAAGATCATCTAGTCCAACCCCCCTGCAAGAGCAGGGTAACCTACAGTACATCACACAGGAACTTGTCCAGGCGGGCCTTGAATATCTCCAGTGTAGGAGACTCCACAACCCCCCTGGGCAACCTGTTCCAGTGCTCTGTCACTCTTACAGTAAAGAAGTTCTTCCTGATGTTAACGTGGAACTTCCTATGCTCCAGTTTACACCCATTGCCCCTTGTCCTATCACTGGATATCACTGAAAAAAGCCTAGCTCCATCATCCTGACACCTACCCTTCACATATTTGTAAACATTGATGAGGTCACCCCTCAGTCTCCTCTTCTCCAAGCTAAAGAGACCCAGCTCCCTCAGCCTCTCCTCATAAGGGAGATGTTCCACTCCCTTAATCATCTTTGTGGCTCTGCGCTGGACTCCTTCAAGCAATTCCCTGTCCTTCTTGAATTGAGGGGCCCAGAACTGGACACAATATTCCAGATGCGGCCTCACCAAGGCTGAGTAGAGGGGGAGGAGAACCTCTCTTGACCTACTAACCACTCCCTTTCTAATGCACCCTAAGATGCCATTTGCCTTCTTGGCCACAAGAGCACATTGCTGGCTCATGGTCATCCTCCTATCCACCAGGACCCCCAGGTCCCTTTCTCGTTCACTACTTTCCAGCATCTTTCAATAGAGATAAAAAAAGCCTCCAAGCATATATCCTTTCAGCTGCTTCATGCAGTCAGCTGCCTCTCTCCCGCACTCAGAATTCAAAGAGCAAAACCAAGGCGAAGCAGAACACAAAGACTTGCCTAGAGCAGCATCCAGCTCCAGTGCCTGCCAGGATGTATGAATAAGCAACTGCTCTCAGATGGCTTCTTCTACAGGACCTGTGATCAACAGGCAGAACCCCTGGAATTTGGGTTCTCTTCCTTTGTACATCTATACAGAAGGAAACCTAGAGATACCCACATCAAAGATAGAAGTGTCTGCTTGGTGGTCCTCTCCACACAGGTGGTATTGGTGAGGACAGCAGCAACCTTTGGTTTCCAAACCCACCTATTTCTGTATGCACCCCAAACAAGAGTACATACAAATAGGATGTGGGATCTGAATTATGTGGGCAAGGACTTTTAGCTGGTGACATGTAAACAGATGTACACCTGGAGGAGGAAACCCTTGCACAGAGCTGGACTAGGGTCCTGACATGTCCAACAAGTGGCTGGGGATGCATAGGGAGGAGAAACTGGTCCAAGAGGAGAGTAGGGATGTGACTCCCAGAGAACAAACTCTCCTCTTTCCAGAAAGAAGGACTGCATATATGTACCTAACCATTTCCACCAATTCTGCCAGTGGGTCAATTGAAGACCACATTTTGGATAACCATACAGATAATAAGGGAAAAAAGTCACGGGATCTACAGTTTTTATGGCCAAATCCAAGTCACTTCCTACCTCCCAAATAGCACCAAGAAAACAAGTACAAAGTAAGAAATAAACACCTGGGTCTGCGTGTTATTGTGTTTCAGCACCTCACCATCCCGTATGACAAGAAATTTATTTTCGAAGCGATGTAGCCTCAAGTCTCTGGTAACTAAACAAAACAGCCCAATAGGTGTCTGCACAGCAAACGCTGATACCTTCTCAGAGGAATACATTAGTGACGTAAGTGTCTTTGCACCTCCTCAGAAGCCTTAAGAAGATACAGCCTGTGAGTTTAAAAAGTCACCACTTATTTTTTTCAGAAGCAATACCCAGTGCCTCATTGCATGACCGAGAGGGGGGAAATAAACCCTTACAATGTAATAATCTCAACAAGTACAAATGCAGCATAAAGAATAGCCCCTCAAACACAGTAAAAGTGACTTTGGCTACCTGGCTCTGGAGACCTTCCATGTATTGTGAGTTAGTACAACGCTTACATTTCACATGACAGAATGCCAGTAATACATTGGAAAGTTAAGTTAGAGATCAAATATTACCCACATCCTATTTTTCTGCTCCAATTTATACACTATTTTCTGAATTCTAGACAAAGTTTGGATCCCTCTCGACCTGGCACTTCTGCAGTTACTGGAAGATGTAAGAATTGCCAGAAGCATCCTTTGAGGGAACACGTCCCACCGAAGGCAAAAGCAGAATGAAATGGGCAGAAATACACCATCATTAAGGCATTTTCAGCTAATTCTAGCCCTCTTCTCCACCTGAGAGAAGGCACAGACCATTCTCCGGATTATTAATCATAACTATATAGACAAATGTAAAGATCATTGGACACTTACGGAAAAAAACCCCGTTGCTCATTAAGTCGAGCAATTATACACGCAGCGAGCTGTGCGTTCCCTCTTCCCCAGCCTCTAAGCTAGAAAGAGGAGCTGCTGGGGCACTGGGTGAAGTCTGTGCATTCAGATGCTGCTCTGAATCTCCCCAGGAGATCTGGCGAAGATCTAACAGCAGATACGCAGGATTAAGCAGCTAAATCTTTTAAAGCCTTTTCTTTACTGGGCCACGTAGAATTTTCCCAAAGTAACTCTTCAACATTGCAATAGCCATTCCCTCCCGTCATCAGCAGAGATTGCATTTTACACTACTCTCTGCCTCTCCCTTCTGTCACTACAAGGGAATTAAGGGGGGTGAAAGCCCTCCCCAGTGGCCATACCCCTTCCTTTGCGTCGCTGCAACCCCACGTGGGTGCCTCTTCTGGCCCTGCTACGATGAGCTGTCGCCGGCTGCTGCCCTATTCATACCTCAGCACTGGTGCTGTTGAAGCAGTGAGGAAGGCTGTACTCACACACAGCAAATACCTGATTGCTGTCTGTCGTCCCTTGGGTTGGGGCTTTTGAGCTGAACTGCTATCACCTCTGCCCATGTGAAGCACATGAAATGAAGCCCTCCAGGCTGGTCCCTGCCCTTCCATCAGCACTGCAGCCAAACTCCTCAGTTGCAGTCCTCCCTGCCCCCCAAAAATGCTTTCTCCCCTTTATATTTTGCCCGTAGGGCCAAGAGCATGGACTACTGGCATGTTTCATTTACTCTTCACAGGAGAGGCATTGCTATGGGGATGAAGCAGCCACAGCTCAGGTGCTGTGTTGCAGAGCCCCCAGGGACAAGCTACCTACATAAAGGGAGAAAGGGGTCATTTCAGTTGCTAATTTGTATCTAACTCCCATGCTCCGAAATGAAGGCTCTTCACTTCCAGGGACTGTGAAAAAGCAATGGTATTTCAGAGGAGGGACCAGGGAAAACTGCTGTGTTCAATATAGAGAAATGAAATGAAGGCACCTCCAACCAAGACCTATTTAACATGAAGACAGAGAAGTCAGTATTGTTTAAGATCAAATTCGACCCTACAAGCATAGGAATAGGTTTGTAGAGATTAGGAGGAAATGTAAAGGTGACACTTGGAAAAGATGATACTTAACCTGTGATGCCTAACTTCTATTATAAAAATGGTAAAGTAGTCAGCATCACAGCTGAGCTGTCGGAAACCAATCTAGCAGAACAGCAGCCTCATACCAAGGACTGGCCGTGCTGTACTGCAACCATATGGAACTGCTGGAACAAGTGCAGAGGAGGGCCACGAGGATGATCAAGGGACTGGAGCACCTCCCATATGAAGACAGGCTGAGGAAGTTGGGGCTGTTCAGCCTGGAGAAGAGAAGGCTGCGTGGAGACCTCATAGCAGCCTTCCAGTATCTGAAGGGGTCCTGTAGGGATGCTGGGGAGGGACTCTTCATCAGGGACTGTAGTGACAGGACAAGGGGTAACGGGTTAAAACTTAAACAGGGGAAGTTTAGATTGGATATAAGGAGGAAATTCTTTCCTGTTAGGGTGGTGAGGCACTGGAATGGGTTGCCCAGGGAGGTTGTGAGTGCTCCATCCCTGGCGGTGTTCAAGGCCAGGTTGGATGAAGCCTTGTGTGGGATGGTTTAGTGTGAGGTGTCCCTGCCCATGGCAGGGGGGTTGGAACTAGATGATCTTGAGGTCCTTTCCAACCCTAACTATTCTATGATTCTATGATTCTATGTTTCTATGTACACCTCTCTCTCCCCACCTACCTTTCCCCCCTGCACCACTTAAAAAAGATCCACGGAGAAATGAAGAAGTTATGTCTACCCAAACCAGACATGGGTGTAATAGATAGGATATATACAGCAACACATGCAACATGCTGCTAGAGAACTTCATTCACAGACAGATTTAACCAATATTGTTATCACCATGAAAATCGCTACTGTAATTTACAATCTATTTACATTGACAACAGAGAAAGGAAGAAGACAAATACACTTATCTATAGGACCGAACCTAAATCTCCTCACATATAGACCATCTCCCGAGGTAGACTGTTATTTAAGTCTGCAAATCATGACAACACCCCTTTTACCTATATTCTTCCATCAAAGGAGTTAACTGTGTTTCTGTATTCACAAATTAGCATGTATCTGTACTACACCCTCCACCAAATCCCCCGAAAGCATGCGTGCAGCCTGCGCATTTTAAATACACGCAGACTGCAGGCGTAATCTGCTTGGGTTTGCATGTAGTTTGCATTGGACGAGACAGAATTTCAAGCCAAACACACATTGGACCAGAGAGAAATTAAAAGGAAGGTTGAAACCAAGCTTCACCTGATGACGGATGGGCTGACAGGGGAGGGGTTCTGAACCGTGAATCTGCTCTGCGCACACTGCTCCACAGTAAGGAGGATGAAGGCTCAAATAGAGATTAATACACCTTTCCATCTCTTCTGAAGGGCTGAACAAGAAAGCTTTTAAACGGCTTGAATAGTGGACACAAATGAGCAAAATGCCTTGCAGAGAGTGATCTTGCACTGACAGGCTGTCTTCTCAGATTGTAAGAAAAGAAGCGATTTAAAGGGGTGACACTCACAACCACCATCTTCGCAAGGAACAGCAGTAGTAATTTGCCAGCATCACCCCTTAAAGCCCTGACAAATCACTGCCAGAAGTTGTATTTAATTTGCAAACTCCCTTGAGACAGTAATGCTGTTCAAGGAAGAGTAAATAGAATAGAGGATGCAAGGCTCTGACACACATTTTTCCCGGTGAGCTTTAATTCTCCACAGCTATTTTAAAATGATATATTAACTGAAAGAAGTTAATTGCCCTTTTACCACCTTGCACCAGCTGAGCAGAGGAGCACTTGGGAGACTCACACATCAGGTTCCATGTTCCCATAGCACATAGTTCCTATTTCAGAAACCACTCTCAAGCACAGATTGTCAATCATACTTTGCTCTTGAAAATGAACGTACTCAAACACGAGTGGTTAATAATTTCATTGCACCTGCCAGTAGTTTGCTATATTAGGTTACCTAATCATAGATTCACGGAATGGTTTGAGTTGGAAGAGACCTTAAAGACCATCCAGTTCCAACTCCCCTGCCACAAGCAGGAACACCTTCCACTAGACCAGGTTGCTCCAAGCCCCTGTATCCAACCTGGCCTCGAACACTGCCAGGGATGGGGCAGCCACAGCTTCTCTGGGCAACCCATGCCAGTGCCTCACCACCCTCATTGTGAAGAATTTCTTCCTAATATCTAATTTAAATCTCCCCTCTTTCAGTTTAAAGCCATCCCTCCTTGTAGTGTCCCTACAGGCCCTTGTAAAAAGCCCCTTTCTAGATTTCTTGTAGCCTTATTCAGGTACTAGAAGGCCGCTCTACGGTCTCCCCTGAGCCTTCCCCTGTACAGGCTGCACAAGCCCAACTCTCTCAGCTTGTCTTCATAGGAGAGGTGCTAATAGATAGGAGCTGCTTATTTCGGATTTTCATACATAAAAAGTGAACTTTGACTACTTGCAAAGTTTACATAACATCAGCATTGTGCGTGGATGGCTCATTGATGATTCTTGTCTTGCTAATTTAGATACACTGCAGAAATGCAAGCCTAAACTACTTGAAAATGCAACTGTTTGGCTTGATTAAAAAAGTAGCTTAATGGAAGCCAGCCTTAAAACAGCACCCAGGAGATAAGGAGGTAGAAAAAGCCCATATAATAAGAAGCGCTCAGCACAAAAACCAGATCATTTCCCATAAAAGAATACTGTAGTTTAAACCAGAATGAATTCTACCATCATACAGAGATTCAGCAACCACTTCGCATTATATTCATGGCATATTTTTTAAGAACATTAACCAATGTTAAATGTTAGTGATTAAGCAAAAGGTATCCTATTTAAAAATGACAAGAACCAAAGCCCCAGACAGATAAACTCTGGGCAGTCCACAACTTGAAGCGGGGACTGGTGATGGAGGCCACAGAACAGTGCCCATACAAGTCCTGCCATAAACTGGAGCACGACAATAAACCAATGTCATACACTCCTAATGCATGATTTTTACAAATAGACACTGACACAGTGGTGGGGTCAGCAAAACACAGCACAGGAACAAACGCCTGGAGAAAGCAAAGAAATGCTTTTGAAATCTGCTTCTTGGGTAAGAGCAACACATCATCACTTTGCTGAAGCCTGAGGTTAGGAGGCCAAGTATAGCGAGTTCTGTGCTTGAAGACTTGGACTGCACCCTCCTTTGGGGATCGCTGCAGGTCAGGTAGGGTACAGAGGACAGACAAAAACACGAAGCTCACAGGAAGCAGGGATACAAGTGAGAGAGCCCAGGAGAGAGAAGTGGCCAGGAACGGAAAGAGGAAACAGGCTGATCAGGGAAGGATGCAATGAGGAAAATGGAGCTCAGATAAAGAAGGTGGGAAAAACAGAGCTGTACAAAGATAAAGGCAAAAAGTATAATTTAAGCCATTTTGTAAATGTGTAACAAAGCAAAACCTTCCTTTGTAAACCAAAAGAAACTAGGATAAAAAAAAAAATCAGTTCAGTTCTCTGAAGGCATTCACTATAAATTCACAGAATGCAAATATATTCCCATGCTTGGAGTGCAATCAATGGTTTCCTCTGCAATATTTAATCTCATTTATCAAGCTTCTTAGTACAAATTAAGTTACAAGGTAATCAATTAGATTGAAAACACAGCTTGTTTCATTGTTTTAATTTTGCACCGTAAGCATATTCACCCTAATTTAACAATTAGCTAGTGAAAAACCATGAAGTGTTTATGTTGCTTGGCTTTTTATCATTCAAATTCCTCTCCTGAATCACTGCAAATGCATCACCCAGTGGAGTCCCAGCTACAACTTTAAAAGCCTGGCAGAAAATGCACATGGGGAAGGAGAAGGGGAACACGCAGGAACCATAATGTGGTGGTGGTGGTGGAAAAAGGAAAGGAGGACTCAGGAAACTGCAGCTCTTTTCCAGAACCATAGCAAACTGCCTAAGGGACAGCAGCCTGTTTTCTCCTGGGACACTTTCTAGGAGGACTACTGCAGAAGGCACTGCTTTACAAGGTTAGAGCAGCATGGATGAGCTGCTTTTGTACCCAGAGGAAGTTGCAGCTGCTCTCTGTAGATTCAGAAGGTTTTCCCATGACATGGGGGATGTATCGAAGGCAACGAGCGCAGGGGGAATCCCTCAAGTGGGACGTTGCTTCCTGATGGGTAAGAGGACAGAACTGGGGGGTGCTATGGTTTTGTGGGGTTTTTGATTGCTGTTAGCTGCGATTAATTGCTCTTTTCTTTACAGAAAATAGTGTTTAATTTATAGAAATAATTTAGATACAGCAGTTATCCTATTTTGCTTAAGTTTAGGTCTGCATATTCTGCAGTTACTGTCTTTCCATGTTCTGGCAGTTTTGATCCAAAAGACAATTAGGGAAACTATACCTGTGAGCCTCCAGTTTTATGGAGGTGAGGGTTTGCGGTGGGGTTCTTTTGTTTGTTTGGGGTTTGGTTTTGTGGGGTTTTACTTGCTTGTTTTAAACTTTTAATTTCTTTTCAGTAAATTGAAATTTGAGGTCATGGTTAGTGAAGTTCTTGCTTAGCTGAGCAAGTCCATATCTCCTGACCACCCCAGGGGAAGAGGTGAAGACCAGCCCTAATGATAGCAAGCATGCTTCTGCAGTCTGCATGCTGGTAAGAGTAAGAGCAAATGTAAGAGGATTTGTTCAACTGACCTAAAAATGACCAAGCAGGTGAGAGAAAGCAGCAAGCAGTGTGAAGATGGCTGGGCCCAGAGGAGCGCTAGTTCATCCCTGGACCAGCCTCTTAAAGGACACCCTGAGGGGAAGCAGGAGAATGACAGAAATGGGACAAAGCATGCTGCTGAGCATGGCCGTGGGCTGACAGGTGAAACATTATCAGACTTCACTTGTATGACAGACTTTGGTGTTTTAACACTTACACATGATAATGTGATCAACATTCGCTTCCAGCTGCGTTTAGGTGGAAGCAATCCAACATGACTGCCAGCCCTTCCTCTCTTCCCAAGCCCTGTTCTCCATGCCTAGCAAACAAGAGTCAGACACCTCCTCTCCCAAATACCAATTTCTGCCTGTCTAGGCAATGCGGTTTTCTAGGATCACATACAGGATCTAGGACTAAAACTAAGTGCTTATTCTTTGCATTATATTTCTGATTTAGATACACATACAACAGCCCAGTAACTGTCAGTGCTCTGCCTGGCTACAGGAAGGAAATAGCTTGATTACATTATCAGCTCTAGTTACATATTTGTTAGCTTATCTGCCTAGAAAGAAAAGCAATAAAAATCTGATTGCAGGCCAGTGAGGACAGGTTTTCATTAAAACAGCTTTGAATTGGTTTATTTTACTGTCCAGCAACAACTGACTGTAAATGGGAATGATTCTTCTTTGCCTTTTTTTTCTTCCCCCCCCCCCCCCCCCATACAAATACACTTACAACATCCAGGACAAAATTTGCTAAGCAGAATGAAGTATACAAAAATAATTCTCATCTACATAACAATATCCTTTGCATTAACTTTATGAAACACACAGCTAGTTACATCTGAAGTGCCTGGGAATGTAGCTGAAATGTTCTCTTCTCCCATCCCCATATGCAAAGACCCAGTCCCATACGTAAGTATATCTCCAAGAAACACACACTTGGAAAATCAAATTAAAGTAACGCCATACTTCAATTGATTTTGTGGTCATAAGAATTACACTGTATTTGCAAAGAGCATGAAAAGGCTATCTATTTTCTACGTGGGTGTAAATTCATCAGAATTATATGTCCTGAATGAGAGAGGAAGAGTCCTCTCGGCTGCTCACACAGAAAGCCAGGAAGCAGAAAGATAGAAACAGATGGTCTTGAGATTTTCCAATTACAAACCTTTTTGGCAATATATAACTGGAGGAATTCCAAACATTTGTCACTTTGACATCGCTTTGAGGTAAGTAATAGGATTTGGGTACTTACAAATTCTGAAACATGCTGTAATTTGAAGACTAAAACCAGCTATCTAAATCAAAATCATTACTCGAGGAGTTAAAGTCACATTTTAGAACAGGCACCAATATAAGAGAAGCATCTCAAAAGGCATAAGGAAAACTATTTTTAATTTGATGCTTATTCATAGATTCACTAAGATTCTGCAATAGAGCCAGAAGATACAAGCCACTCTGAGCAGGCTGGGCACGCTCACACTGTTGCTGACACTGTAAAACTGAAACCCACCATAAGGATAAGAGGCAGACTGCTAAACACAGCATCCCACAAGATGAAGAAATCCTCCATTCCTCAAGGGAGCATTACCCCTAAACTTCTGTCTCGGTTGCAAACAAAGGAACTTGGAAATCTGCATCCCTCCCTTTGGTCGTTCGGTGTGTATTTTTAATTTCTTTTAAAGAATTGCAATCCTTTAAACCCTGAATGCTTAAGGATATCTTATTTTATCATTTGCAAGTGTTATACCTAGTAGGCTATAAAAAAGGAATTAGCTAGCACTGGGGTGCACAAAAGGTGTATAAATAGAACTGAGTGGGCACCACATACAGGAGCTCAGAGCAGTGTGTGTGTGTGTGTGTGTGTGCATGCACATGTCTAAAACAAGAGCTAGGTTTAACATTCAGACAGTCATAGCTATTGGAGCCCTACCACAGAAACTGGGAGTGAGGGCTTGAGCTAATAATTTCATGAAGTAGTAATCATTGATGCAAAAATTTACCATTTTTGAAGGGGGAAAAACCCCCTCATTCCGGGGTTTTGAGGGAAGACAGAAAAGGAAAAAAGTAACTTACAGCACTCCCTTTATACTAGAACTGTATAAACGTAAAGTGTGTCAGTATCCAGGTTCTCATTTTACATTAGGTAAATTAACTACGTAATGACATGTTCCATACCACATCTACAGATACTCCTGCCTTCATATTAAAGAGCACTACAGAACCTTATCAGACTCAGACAAGAAACCCAGGTACAGAACCACATGCTTTCCCACCCTCACAAAGTTATTCTTCCTGGTTATTCCAACGTGGAAACTGAAAGAAAGCTATAAAAATCTTTGGGTCACTTAGTAACAGCTAAAGAAAAAAGAGAAACAGAGGGGGCATTAATTCAATTCTGTATGATGGTGTGGAGGTTTCAATATCAAAATTTCTGTCAGAATCTAAAAACAGCAAAGAAGTGAATTTTACATTTATTATGGCAATGATAAAACTAAAATTATGTGTGAGAAGACACAGTACTTACCACTCAGTAGAAAACAGTACTGAGAAATCTTCCCAAAACCAGAGCTAAAGCTTTCTAATATAACCCAAACCACGGCTATAACTTCAATAACTGCAGCCCATACAAACAGAAATGGAAGGAGTTACTAGTGGCTCATTAGACTGGTCAAAGCCATTCAAAATCAAGAACTTATGTCCACTGATGTGAATATTTTATACGAGAAACTTGCTTTCACATCCAGAAAATAAAACCTGTGCTTACTTGTTATTGGTGGGTCCCGTTGCCAAGACATCTGATTGCAACTTTGGGAAAAATCCTTGTTCATATTTCCCTTGGCCAATCTTCATATCAAGTAAGTGCGGGTGGATAGCTGTGTGATCGATCTTCATCAGCCGCTGCTCGATGGACTGAGCTGCAAGTTACAGTCACAGTTGAACAACTGCGTTAGCAAACCACCTGAAGACACATGCTATGACAACAGAAGTGGTCATGCTCCGATCTCTGAAAACGCTCTATAAAAGTTAAATAGTGACTTTAAACCCAGAATTCTGTCACTTACAGCAGTGAGGGAGCATCTGCGCTGTTATGTTGTTATTTAGCTTTTAGTTTCTCCACCCAAAACAAGTAGGACTAGCACAAGCAAGTTAGCTGTTAAACAAGCAAGGATTCACAGGAGCCTACGAGATGCGCTATGAACCGGCAAGAGCAGTCCAACCTTTCACTCCAATTCACTGTTTAGTTTTAACACTCCTTCAGCAGAATGGAGACCTCTAAGGCCGGTTGCAAATCTCTATGGGATCAGGCACCTTGCTCTGCCCAGAGAAGTCTGCCTGGGGAGATGTACAGGAGGCAATACCCGTGTTTTACAAACATCTGGCACCTATCATGATCCTCCTTCCGATATTAGATATGCCATTACTGGATGACAGGCCTTCAAAAAGCATAGCTAACTGTAACAAGGCCTGAGCAGCATCAAGAAGACGAACAGATGCTTGGAAAGAGGGGAGGAAACTATGGCAAGATCAGAGAGGGATTTCAGCTCCGCTGAGACTCATGTAGTTCAGTCATTTGCTTCAAGAACATGAGGATTTCATCTCAAATCTCAAGCAGGGTGAAATCTGTCACCCTCTCAACATTGAGTCAGATGCACTGTGAGGGAAAGGGGAAAGGAAGTGTATGGGGGAAATCAGCATTTAATTAGCAACTTTAATATTCAACTCTTTATAGCCCATCCATTAACAGGCAGGCCCGTTCTTTTCAGCATATCACAACTACTGAATATGCAGAATGTGGAAGCTAAATCCATTTTCCATTTGTCAGGAACAACACAGAACTCATTTCCTATTTAATAAAACTGTGATGGGAAAGAAACTGTCAGGAGATTTACATACATTACCCTGGGAAACTCAGCAACTTTTTTCCCCACTAAAATAATAAATAAGCTTCATGAGGTTTTCTTTTGGAAAAAAGGGCTGGGTAGTGTGGGGTCAGAGGGTTTGAAGGGTTCCGAAAATAGGAAGTTAAACAAACAGGTGCTGGATCGGTGCTAGGGTCACGTATGTTGTGAATGGGAAATATGAAGGAAAGTTGGTATTACTATCCGTTTGCTGCGTTTCACAAGACAGAAAATGAGGTTCCGGTGCCACAATATCTACCAAAACTAGACGCTGAATAGACAGTCGACCTGCAAATTAGAATTGGTTTTAGATAGTTAAGTAGGCACAGGATTTCTATTTCTGACACGTTTGTACCAAGTAAAATGCTCGGAAGGAATTATACAAAAGAAGTATGTGTTTACCCCAGTTCATTAATGTGTGTCCCAATAAATTTAAGAGCGTAACTTCCCCGTATTACTTAGAAGTGAAATAAATACTTGCACAGTAAGAAACTCAAGTGTAATTTGAAAATGCATCTTGTGCGGGTAATGGAAAAAAAATCCCAAGTCTTAGTATAAGGCGTACTATTCATTAACACTATTGCTGAAGCTACCAGATATGCCACACAGGATTATGTCCCCAGCATCCCCTGCTGCTCTACCCAAATGGCAAAAGAAGGTCTTTTTACAGGAAGGGGCAGATGAGGCCGGTGGAGCAGACACTGGGGCTTGGTTCCTCGGTGCCACTGGTGCTGGTCCCACCACCATGGTGAAGGAAAGTTCTCCTGGCAATGAAACAGAAGCTGCCTAAAATGAGAAACGGCGAGCCCAGCTCCATGGTTTGGCTTGTGTTTATTAAAGGCACCAGCCCAGCAGAGCTCGAAGGGAATGTAGAGGCTTCCACTGTTTTGGGTGTTTTAAAGCATGAAGTTTTTGCCTAGGGAAAATAAGGACACCGCTGAGTCATCCTCAGGTAGCTTTAGGGCTTCCTCGCTGGCTGCAATGCTCAGATGACTAAGGACCTATATTTCTTTGTGGCTGACACTGTACTTTTGAATATTTTACTAGCCTGTCTGAACGTACCTGCTTCTTTCAAAGTGCTGCATTTCTGATAGTTGGATGTCCGCAGTGCAGGGGCCCTTACGTTATATAGCTTTATTTTCTCAATTCGGGAGTCAAAAACTCGCAGAAAAGGGTCCTTCTCTTCCCACTGGGAGATTATCTTATTGTCTATGAAGGTTGCAAACATCTGTGTTTCGATGAAGTGTGAAAGGAATGGGAGGTAAGGCTCAGGTTGGTCCGAAAGGAAGGAAGCCTGAAATACAGAACAGCTCATTAGTGCCATATTCCCACCTGCCATTGACATGACGAGCTGTCCTGCAGCAGAGAACTGATCCAGCAGCCAACGGGAAGGCTTGGACAAGGCTTCCCCACCACAAAAACACCTCTCAGAATTGTGAATCCATCTGCAAATGGGTTTGGTTCATGGGTCACCTCTTCAGTCACAGCTGTGAGAAACAAGTAGTTGTGGAGACTTTGTGACAGGTAGACTGTCACAAATGGAATATGGAGTTATTGAAGCATAACTCCAGCTTTTTCAAAGCAGCCTAGCAGCTACCACCTGCAGGAACAAGACCTGTGCAAGCCATGGCAGACCACCACCAGATGAGCCCACGTGGGACCTCTGGTCTGGCATCCCTGCTTAGGACCAAATCACTTACTAAGTACATATGAAGTGGGGCACAGTGCACAACAGCTAGTTCTCTCTTGTGAAGTCATTCAGGGAAATCAATCATGAATTTGCAATAGAAACTGAGTGTGTGCCCAAATCTCTGACTGAGCTTTGAAAACCCTAACCTTAAGAGCCCATTTTATTGCAGAAGTATCAGCAGAGATTGCCTAAACAACACTTGCCTTAGGAATGCTGCACCATTCAATGCCTGAATACAAACAAGATCAATAAAAGGCATGGCAGCATTTTTCTGATCAAAAGCTGACTCAAATCAGTATTTAGTCTGTTCCTGCCTCTTTAGCCTTCTACCATTCTCCTTAGAGAAGGACTTGTGTCTGAAAAAGCTGATGGCTAGGAGAGCTAACTACTTTGCAAGGTCACTCAGAAATAACTGTGCAAGCTTCCCAAGATTGCTCATTCCTTTTGCTAGCCTACAGTCTCTTTATTTCCCCATTGGTAATCTCAGCTTTCTTTTCACTCTAGTGTACACACTACGGTGGGGTCATAACAGTACTCTTCTGCCATAGGAATGTGATAACCTTCTACAGAACAACATTACCCATTAAAAAGAGCTCTACTGTGAGATTAGGAGACAAGGACTGGATTTGCATTTTGTCTTGTGTGTGCACCTCTCCTCTCACCAAACAAAAAAGAAAGAAAGAAAAAGAGGTCCATTTCCATTGCTACCCTTTCCACCAAACCCACAGAGGAAGCCCCATCAGCTGGGCAGAAACCTGCCAGCCTGGTTCATACAAGCCAGGACAGCTCTGACCAGCTCAGTGGATCTGCACCAATTCACTTTGGCAGACAATCTGGCCCTGTGTAATCAAACCAGATAAATCTCTCAGTGAGGCAGATGAAGAACAGGGGATTAGAGTACCTAGGCTATATACACACATTACGTAGCTGTTCTCCCTCCCTCCCAAAAGCACTTTCAGATGGAATAATGAATACACAGCTATCTTTACTTTGTCAAAGTTTTGCATTTGTTCCCTGTTTGTCAGCCATGACTCCATATCAGGGGCAGCCTGAATGACGAAAGCCTCATAGTCTGCGAACATCTGCGTGAAGCGGTTGGCGAACACCTCGCGAAGCTGCACGTTCAGTTTGTAGTCCCTCAGCTCCACCTCCTCACAGGGCAACTTCCCATCCTTCTCCTTCTCTGCAAGGGGAGCCGTGATGGTCATTTTTTCCATCGTCACGCCAGTTCTTTTGGCCAGGGCCTGCAGCCGGGCGATCGTCTCATTGCCCTTCAGCAGCTCGTACATGTTGAGGGCGTTGCTGGGGATGTTCCCGTTCTTTTTGTCGTTCACCAGGTCACTAAGGACCAGGTTCTTGAGTTTGGTGGCGCTGTCACTGCAGTGCAGGTTACCCTCCGGTGGGATGCCAAACTGCAGGAGAACCTCGGAGATTTCCTGGATGAACTCCAGCTTGTTGGGGAACTGGGGGAATTCCTCTGGCAGTTCGATGAAATGGTTATCAATGTCCACAAAGCACAGGTTTGCCTGAAATACAAATAAAAGTTTCAAAATGGATGCTCAGCACAGAATTGGCTTCCTCCTGGCAGTGTTCAAGGACAGTGTGGACGGGGCTTTGAGCAACCTGGTCTAGTGGAAGGTGTCCTGGCCCATGGCAGGAAAGTTGGAACTCGATGAGATTTAAGGTCCCTTCCAACCCAAACCATTCTATGATTCTCTAATAAGTAGCCCTGTTTTCCTACGGTAAGAGCTTTCAGCAGAAAGCTAAGAACACACATATGCAGGAGACTTAGTTGTGTTGTCTAGCCTATGACACTTCAGTAAAGCTGAAGACCAAGTGGATGGCAACTGGATGAATAAATAAAGCATCCTGCCCTCTCCTGCTCCCTCAGGACTTGCCGATTCCAAACTTCCCACTGCAAAGACGAGATATCCCCTCCCAGACTGGCCAAGGACACACCAGCAAGCACAATGTGCAGCACCATTTCTCAGCACATGCAAAAACTGTGTGTTGAATTATCACATCTCAAGGACATGTTTATTTTACCAGGATCCAACTGCAAGAGGACTCTGTAGCTGTGCTCCCAAGGAAGGAGGTGTTCAGCGAGAAAGATGACATTGCTACAAGCAAAGCTACAAAAAAGGGTCCCATGCAAATCCTTTGGGATCATGTCTGAATATAGCTTGTCCTCTGGAGGTCAAGCGCCATTTCCCTGTTCCCCTTATTCCCTGTTTCCACGAAGGCTTTTAATCTTGGCAATTCCTCTGCCCGAGATTTAAACACAGTGCTCTTAGACAGCTTTGCTACGATTGGAGATGGATCTCAGCCCATAAGACTAAAGCTAAGTGAAGACATTAATCTAGCGGAGCAGATACTTTTTGCTAGGGAAGTGTCAATGGGGGGATGGAAGAACCCTACATAAAAATTAATTACATTGCAAATGCACCCTCAGGAATAATAGCAGAATGAAAAACAGTAATTGATCTCCTGGACTGCGGCTGATTTCTGAAATTCACTGTCTGAGTGCACTCTGCTGAATAAATCTTAAACCATGTCAGATTCCCAAGGTGCTGAGCTCTGACGGGTTTTACCCTGGCACAAAGCTGCAGAACGGGAGATGCAGAAACCCACAGGGCAGGGGCAGCAGCAGCAGCAGGTCTTTGTTATGCCTTGCTTGGCCATTAGCTCAGCTCCTTTGCCTGCTCCGAGGTGCTTGTGCTGTTCTTGACTTCCCACCAAAAGCTGTAGACTAATCTTCAGATTATATGAACAGAAAGGACTGATTTTCCTCCTTTTCTGAAAAGGTTAATTTTCAGCAGGACGATCCATTCCACAGAAAACATGGTTATAATATACCGGATATTTTAGGGACATGTTTGACATTAAGCACCTTTTGCAGAGATACTTTAAAGTGTATTAGCATTAATTTGGTAAAGCAAAGTGTCCCTTCAGCTCGCTTTTTCATAATAAATCTGGACTGTACAAAGAAAAGCATTTCTTCATCCAAAACAATTTGCTTTACTTAGCTATACAGCCTCAAAGAGTTGTGGTATGCATCGGTGCGGTTCCTTAGCTCAGGGACTGTCTTCTTATCTATCAATATTTCATTTCAAAGGCTTTTTAATTTCAGCTCTGCATATAATTTACAAAATTTGAAAAATTAGATTTGGATTCAGAAAACCCTCAGGGCATTGGTCTCACTCCTCTCTTCAAAAACATCCGATGATGAAAGTTAATGCAGGCAGATTAGTAACCTTAAAACAGCACGATGGCCAGTTGTTAGAATTTTTATCTCTAGCAAACAAATGGTTTATATTTAGAGCAAGAGCTTGAAAAGCTAGCCCCTGGCCTGAACAATAAAGGAATGCTAAAGCAAACAGCACTTCAACACTGCTTGCATCTCGAAGGATTTTCTATTTTTTTTATTGTCTAGAGGAATTTGAGATCCAAGATCTTCCCTGTCAATTCCCCTTCTTTCTTTCCCTCTCCCACAGTTACCGGACTTGTGGTGTTCATAAATGCTAATATTTTTCACTCATTTGTTATACATCATAGTGGGGGCGGGGGGGGATGTGTGTTTCCACCCCACTATTACTCTTCCCTCACTGGCAATATTTAATTTGTTATTCCAGCAGTACTTCAAGCCCATCACATTAGAACTTTAATTTAAGCAAAATGACAGCTTAATCTGCTAACTAAAACACATGACTAATAATTTTTAAAATCACAGTAATTATGTAATATTAGCACGGTTTTACCAAAAAGCGTAGCTAGATACCAGCTTCTTTTCCACACCAATGCAAATTTCATGCAATTGGGTCATTGTATCCACGAGGCAAGACTTGATTCGCACTGTTACATGCCACTGATCCTAACAATCAGGCACCTCCACTTAATACTTAAAATAGACCTTTATTAAAAACCATATTATCCTTGCCCCGTGTTTATCCCTCCAGTTCCACATACAAACTCCCCCTCCTGCATATTCTCCCCTGCTGCTGCTCTCAACCTGCCTCCTCAGTCAGGGCACCTCTCTGCAAGCCTTAGGGACCCTGCCTGAAGGAAAGGTCTGTGCATGAAGCTGAGCACAGCACTACCACCGCCACGAGATGTCACAGCCATGCAAGCCCAAGTTAAAATGCATAGCATGGTCTAGAGATGGGTTGAGTCACTGTCTCAAATGCAGACGCCTAGCCATATCGCAAAGACTTTGCCCTATGGAGAGTGATCAGTGGCCAGGTTAAAATGTGAAGCAGTTTTAATCATCTTGGTGAAATTTTGAGGAGAAGGATCTCCATTTCACTCTACCACCAGTGATCTGAACACTTAGGTTAGGAGGACGACCTTTCCACCCTTTATTCCTCTGTGGAAAAAGTGATAGACCAGGCAAAGTTTTCACTTCCCATTGCATGGGAGGACAGAAGATCTTCAAAAGACCACCACTGGATTGAGTCAGTATTACAGAAGTAAGTATGAGTGTATGCCTATAGGTGGTTCACAGGCATGGAATTAATGCAAATCTGGCTTGTTTGTAATGAACCTCAACCCAGCCAGGAACGTGTGGGCTCATGCAAGGGTGGGATGAGGCTGGCAGGACAAGGTGATACTTCTCATCAGCAACAGGGGGACAGGTTTATGCCATTGGACTCTTCATTAGAGACTGTAGTGACAGGACAAGGGGTAATGGGTTCAAACTTAAACAGGGGAAGTTTAGATTGGATATAAGGAGGAAATTCTTTCCTGTTAGGATGGTGAGGCACTGGAATGGGCTGTCCAGGGAGGCTGTGAATGCTGCATCCCTGGCGCTGTTCAAGGACAGGTTGGATGAAGCCTTGGGTGGGATGGTTTAGTGTGAGGTGTCCCTGCCCATGGCAGGGGGGTTGGAACTAGATGATCTTAAGGTCCTTTCCAACCCTAACTATTCTATGATCTAGCAACTACACCTGAGATCCAGATTCATGAAGACCATTCCCAAATGAAAGGTTCTTTAGCCCTCTGTCAATAGGACTATGACAGTGAGAAAGAGCAACAAAACCTGATGAAGCATGTGATGTAGGGAAAGCATAGAAACTTCCAGTGTCATAGTAAGAAGCAGGAGAAGCAGTCAGAAGTCAGTATACTTAGTGGTACTCACTAAATTCAGGAATGCACTGAGAAGCGCTTTGGAGGCTTCCCCTACTGTCTCGCTCCTGGTGGCAAACAGCCTTCACAGTGCCAGAGAAGGCTCCTAAGACCAGGCATGGCATTTTCCATCAGGGATTCACACAAATATTAACAATGCATTCCAAGATTGCATCCCCAAAGGTGGAGACTGACCTCCTGAGGCAGCTCCAGCTTGGAGCGGTCGGTTCCCTCCTTGGACTGCAGCCCCATCAGGTAGGGAACAGGAGCATCCAGAAAATGCAGGAGAGAGGCAGGAAGGATAGGGACATACACATGCTGCCACTGAAACGGGAACAGCAGCGTTGTGATCCCCTCTGCCACCGTCATCAGCCGCTGATAATCTAGACAGGGAAGGAGAGAGAGAGAGACAGACATTGAGTTATCTTTGTGTTTCACTTTTGAAATCTGGTTGGCAAGGACATCAGTGAGAAAACAAGAGAGAAACCATGTTTATGTGGTGAGATGTGTGAAAATAAGACAGTACTTAAAAACCTTACACGTTATTTGTCAAAACTCATTACCCCCAGGAAGAAACTGCTGAGCATAAATATTCACATCTTATCTGGATCTATTATGTCATTAGATTCATTTATTAAAAGCATACCAAAAGTTCTCTGTATAGTACAGGATAATAATACAGGATAATAATACTCTGAATCTATAAAAAGCGTGTATTTTTACAAGGAAAAAAGAGGAGAAAGAAGTGAGCTTGAAGGAAACATTGTGGTTTCTCGCTTGCTCCTGTCTGCCTGTTTCTGCTCCACTTGCTACTACCGCTTTTCAGATTTGCCTTGGCCACATACCAACAGAAGTTTACAGTCCCTAAGTATTTAAAAGCACTGCTTGTAAATCAAACCCAAACAGAAGCCCAGCAGAAATTTAGTTGTCCAAAATATTCTGTATAGCTACCATATTTACACTGTATTGTTTCCCCAAATCTGTATTTAATCCACTAGTTCACTGCTTCGCAATGTTTGGCTCAAATAAACACTTCATGCTTTACTTTTTAAATTAAAACTTAATTTGATCCAGCTGAGCTGCAAGAATATTTGGATATGAGTAAATTCTTTTCCAACTACCCAGCTGGCATGATGCAATACCGCAACCTGTTTATTAGTATGAGGGAATCTAAATTTGAGAACACTTTGGGGTTTGTTTCTTTGTTTTCCTTTAAAAATAAATAAATCACACGTTGGTATTAAAGAGAAGGGCATCCTTACAGTGAATGGTAAACTGCAGGCAGTCCATCAGGAAACAGGTAAAGGGCCCTGGCTCTTGTGAGCTGCTGGTGAATCTGAAACCAGATGATTTTCCTACTCCACATTACAGCTGCTTCTGCCTTAATAACAACCCCCCTCAAATTTCTAAGAACATGGAGGTACTTAAACCCCAATTCCTTAGGAATTTTAACTTGCCATGAAGCAGCAGCACACCTCATTTAACAGTGTTGGTTAAAGATAGGAACACCAAAGCATAAGTTCAGAAGCGTCTTTGAACTTGCACAAGGTGTCTGGCACAGACAAGACAGGGAGTCAGTTCCAGTTCCTGTCCTGTGCCTCTGCTACCTGTGAAAGCTTCCTTTTACTATTTGCAGCTTCAGTGCATGGTACATCATCAGCAACCACCAAAAGCAGCAGAAGGGATGTCTCCTCTATGGCTGTATCCTAAACCAGTTCTCAAGTTCTCGTCAGTGCCTGGCGAGTCTCATTGAGCAAACAAAGGATTTTTCACTCTCACCACAGGCAGACCCGGATCCTTGGTAACGGTTGGGTTGTTGCCCATCTCTCCTAGCCCCTCTGCCTCACTCCATAAAACTAAACGTATATGTATGAACCTGGTCTTGAGTCTGCTAAGGCTGCTTTTTTCCTATAGCCCCACTGACTGCTTTTGCCTGCATAGGAACCCAGCCTGACCCTTTCCATTTCCTGAACAAGCCAGCCTGATGCCCTGGCAGACATCCGCAACAGCACTGCCATCTGACACGGCTCAGCTATTAGGAGGTCACTGGCAAGATGCACTTGGATAAATATGCAAATTAAAACAACAAATTGCATAACCCATTCTCCTTCCTGCTAGCACCTCTTAGTGGAAAACCAGCCTCGATCTGCAGAAGGTCAGCCGGGCGGGCAAAACCATTTTTCATCTTGTCTTACTAATAGCTAGTCACTTGATCTTCAAAATGATTTTCATGCGCACAAGTCAGTCTCAAGGTTACACCTCAAAGCCGTTCCCGACTACAGATCAGCCATTTATGAATCCCTCCTTGTGCAATGGTCTATAATTACACAGGTCCATGTGCGGTCTTGTTGAGCGCTTATCCAAACTGAAACAATACTGCTGGTGAACATTAAGCACCTCATAACCTTCCGTAACTCTGAAAGCTTTAAAGGTTTAAAACAAAAAACATCAAACATAGAAAGTAGTATGTCTTGGTACACATGAGGCCATTTCAAAGTCTGTTCTGATCTACATAGCCTGAAATAATGCTGCTACAGACAGTAGCTACAGCTGCTACAATGCTTGCTACGGGCTTGGGGAAGAGTGGCTGGAAAGCTGCCAGATGGAAAAGGACCTGGGGGTGTTGGTCAACAGCCAGCTGAACACGAGTGTGCTCAGGTGGCCGAGAAGGCCAATGGCATCCTGGCCTGTATCAGAAATAGTGCAGCCAGCAGGGCCAGGGAAGTGATCACCCCCCGTACTGGCCACTGGTGAGTTTTGGGCCCCTCACTACAAGAAAAGCATTGAGGTGTGGAGTGTATCCAGAGAAGCACAATGAAGCTGGTGAAGGGTTTAGGGAACAAGTCTTACAAGAAGCAACTGAGGGAACTGGGGTTGTTTAGCCTGGAGAAAAGAAGGCTCTGGCTCTGGCGAGACCTTATCGCTCTCTGCAACTGCTTGAAGGATGAGAGGAAATGGCCTTATGTTGTGCCAGGGGAGGTTCAGATTGAATATTGGTAAAAAATTCTCCACTGAAAGGGTTGTCAAGCATTGGCACAGGCTGCCCAGGGAAGTGGTGGAGTGACTACCTATGGAGGCATTTGAAAGATGTGAGGATGGGGCACTTAGCAACATGGTTTAGTGGTGGACTTGGCAGTGCTGGGTTAACTGTTGGATTTGATGATCTTAAGGATCTTTTCCAACCTGAACGATTCTACAGTTCTGTGTTTCTTCGTGTTCAGGGTCTAATCTCTGATTTGTACACAGGACATTTCCCAAGAGAAACTGCTCAAGGAGGATAATCCCAGGACAAAGTGGCCCCTATGGCTTCTATTGCAACTGCCGCCTCCTACCAGCTGCTTAGCAGGATTTGGCACAGGTCTGTCTCTCACACTTAACCTTCCCCCTAATTGAAGAAGAGGGCAAAACAGTTGAGTTCAAGGAGTCTGGATCCAACCCCCTTTTCTGGCAGCATCTGCCAGAGGCCCTTGGCCAAGTCCCTGCATCTCACTTCTTGCGCAGGACAAATAACTGCAGTGGGGATCCGCTCCACCAGGAGTTGGCAGTTCTGCTGCATGAGCATGGAGATGGAAATGGTTTTGGCATTTGAACATCAATTCTGAACACCAATTCACTACAAATGTAACTCTGAAAGAGGACAAAATTTGACAAATATTTGGCTTGATGCTGATTCTCCATAACGCAATAATAGGACAATAACCAATCAGTACAGTATTACAACAGATACTGCGCATGCAGAAATATCTATCCCGAAGAGCTTAAAGTTCAAACACAGGGAGTGACTGAGAAAACAAGACAAATTAATCCTTCTTTCATTTTACAGATTGGGGATAGAAGCTCTAAGATCTTAGGCAATTCACAAAGCTCAACATAAAAAATACTTTTCCTAGTACAAAGGAATCTGATCTCTCAAAATCCTTACCATGCTGCAGCAAAGTGTAACCAAGTTTCATTAAGAGAGGAAAGGGATGACCCTGCCCAAACAGCTAAGACCTCCCTCATTCAAGTGCTACCTCCAAAACAGGTTGGAATCTTTGATCATAATCAAACAGGAGACAATTTCACCTGGGACATTCTCAGCAAAGGCCCAACCATGGAGTTTTTGAGTATAAGAGTACACACGCCCATTCAAACCAGAAACAGCGTTCTTGCTGTGATCAGTACACTGTTATTCCAGTTTCAACACACCCAGGCTTCCTGATAAAAAAACAATTTGGCAGTTTTCCAGCTCTCTTTTCCAGTAACCTACTAAACGTAAGGTAGAAAGCTGCTGAAGAGCTGGAGTCTCAGCTTGGATCTTCTAAATCCAGTACAATGCTTTAAAAATAGACAATGCTTCCTCTTTCTTTTCCCTTTTAAGTCCTGCTTTACATTCAATTTGAAAGCACTTGGAAGCATTTGAAAAGATGGGTTACCTGGACACCATTTCCTCTACTGCTTTTTGAACATGCATAAAGTATACCTACAAATACATGCAAAGCTATGTATTTAAATATGCATCCTGAAAGATGATAATCAGATCCCAAAGAATAATTTTTCTTCCCTTATCAAAAGGAAGAAAACAATTCTAAGCAATCGTTTTTAAACAAAACAAAGCCAATAACAGAGAAAAAAATATCAACCAATGAACCTTAATGAGAAAGAGCCAATTCTTTGGAGGGAAACACCTAAACACCTGGCTTTAAAATATTCTTTTGATTTGTAAGTAAGTTTTTCCACATGCTACCTTTACAGTCAAAGTATTATAAGCAATCGCTGTTGAACTGCTACTTTTTGTAACAAGTATGGATTAGCTGATTCAGGTATATTGGAAAAAAGGGAAAATAAAAGATAATATTCTGCTTTGAGCTCTGAGTGCAAGTCAGGAACGGCACACAGTGAAGCCTGTCTGGGAGCTTGGCACCTTCAGAACTGTAATGTTTCTATATAGCGTAAAGAAGATGAAAAGAGGAATCTGAAATTCACATCTGAGACAAAAACTGTTTATGAAAGCAAAGGTTTTCAAATCAGGTCTCAATAGCTCCACAGCATCAATGCATATAAAGTATTGCAGACTTGAAAGTGCCCTGGAAGCTTCCATCTTTCATCTGGTTTGTATACTGGCAGCTGTGATGACTGATGAGCCAGACCAGGTGATTTTCAAGAGATGTTCAGATAAAATGCACAAAAAGACTTCAGGAAAGGTTGGTCATAGAATCACAGAATGGTTCGGGTTCGAAAGGACCTTAAGATCACTGAGTTCCAACCCCCCTGCCATGGGCAGGGACACCTCACCCTAGACAATGTAGCCCAAGGCTCTCTCCAGCGTGGCCTTGAACACTGCCAGGGATTCTCCATAGAAAGCACCTTGCACCAGTGCTGCCTTCAGGACGCTTGTACAGGTCAGTGACATAGGGTTGTAACCAGCAGACCATCCTGAAGAAACAACCCATGGCATCTCAATGCCCTTTTATCCCTGATGAATGAGTAACCAATGGGTGACATAGCACATGAGTTACAAGATAAAAGCAGAGCAGCAATTTATGCAAATCTGAAAATACATATTTTCTTATACATGATGATCAAGATGAGACTGCATCTAATTGCCTGAACTAAGAATTACCCTCTGAGACTGGGGGTCAGCTCTGCCTCAAGGGAAACATCCTGAGGCCACTATTCACTGAAGTCAATTCTTCTCATTTTCCCATGTTGGCAAATGCTTAATGGAAAAAAATCACTTCCACTTCAATAAATTTCCATTTATCCATGTCACAGCTTGCCATCAGTGATTCAGCATAAATTAGCTTATGATTAAGAGCCACCTTAAGAATTAATTCACAGGAAAACTTGAATTAGCTCCTATTACCAGCATGGTTAAGCCTCCGAGAGCAGGGCAAAAGCCTGTGACAAAGCTGGCAAGTGGGCAGCAGGACATGTGAAGATGCCCCTGATGACACAGGGAGCCCCTTGTTCTGCCCCAGGGCAGCAAGGTGGCGTGGATGGCACAGACTCCGCTTAAAAAAGTGGAGAGGTGGTGGAGTGTGTGTGTGCTTAGTGTTAAAAGCAGTTGCCCAATCTTTCCCCCAAGTTCCGTGTGAATATGAACAGGAGTAGGGTTGTGGTACAGACCTGTATTAGCTCCTTCTTGTTTCTAGATGCTTTAAAAACTTGGCTTTTCAGGCCATACTGACCTCAGCTAATAAAACTGAGCAACTTTAAACTAAAAAATGTTTTTGTCTTTTCATCTAAGCTAAAAACGAAGAGTTGATTTGATTATTCTATCCAATTACGAGTCTCCTTTCCAGCAGAACACACGCTGCAGTCTCTTCTGACTGTGGTGCTGCTGAGGCCCTAAACCCAGGTCTCTTTCACAGCATTTTATCCCCATGTAAGTTGCTCTCTCCAGTAGCTTTCCACTGTTTTTTAATGAATACTAGTGTGGAGTGCACCCATGTTAATTAATGAGCAGAAGAGCAAAGGTTTTCTATGTAACTATTTGGTGTAAAATGTTTTAAAAAGCAAGCACATCATGGATGTATTTGTTTAAAAAATCTCCTCCAAAATAAGACTTCATAAAAAAGGCTTTTCAAACACTACCTTTTTCAAGGCAATAACTCTATATATGCAATCATTTGTATTATAATTTCTAAGAGTGGAAAAAAAAAGCAAATAATTTTGAGGAGCAATTACTCAAACCCTTTGAAAAACAACTTGGGAAATGCTCAAAATTATAATGACTAGAAACAGCCTAAGCTCTTAGAAGTTTATCTTTGTCTCATCCACATATTCCCTCTCACGTTTAAATCCCTAGAAATGCAGACATGCAAAATGGATTGCCAAGGTTTCTGCAGAGCTCATAGTTTAATTCATCTCTCTTCAGCAGATGTATCATGCCAGTGTTTTGTTATTGATTCTTGGGAAGCAGCTACCACAGAGTGGACATTGCTGGAAGTTCGGACATTTACAATACCCTTACACCTCCATGGTCACATAGGAGAGCTGTGCTCTGAATCAAATAAAGGGCACTTGCAAGAGTACTGCAAAGACTGCAACCTGAAGAATTACAAAGGAAAAACATGTAATCCCTCCCCTTGGTTTTCAAAGCTCTAAAGTTAAAATTTGGTCCTATTTAAACTTAAAAGCATTCGCTATATGCAGGAAGATATAACCTGAATCCAAAGGAATTTTCCTTCTAGGGCTTTCAGGTACAGCCTTCTGCATCACCTTTGCTGGCCAGTGATGCTTAGAGCAGTCTATTACATTTACCCACCAACAGTGATTTTGATTAATTCCCTTGAAGTCCATCCTGTCTTCATGAACAGTAAGGGCTTGTCTTTTCAGTCTTGCTGTTTAGGCAGGAGCACAGGTCTCTGCCTGTTATCCAGCTATCCTTGCCTTGTTCTGTGTTTTGCCCTAACGCTGCCACAGTAATGCTTGCTGTTCTTAAGCTGCACAGATGTGTCACAGCTTTAGACTGAAATGCTTTGGTCATACTGGCTTTTGCCCCAGAAGGACACAATTATCCACACACCAACAGTTTCCAAACTGTGGCCTGTAAAGCCAGTGAGAGCTCTGTAGCAGCAAGCTGCTTTGAAGCTTAAACTATAGACCTGAGAGAAATTGAGGATTAAGATCGTTGCCTGTAGTCTAAAACGTTTGGGAATGAAGCAACTTAGAAATGAGCTCAAAAATGAGCTCATCATTCTTTTATGTCAATCTCTCCACCCCTCTGCTTAACCACCACAGCTGCAAAGTTAAGTTAGTCCACTTCCACCCCTGCATTTTCCCAAATGACGGGATACCACTCACCTGTAAAACACAATGAACAGAACAACTAGATAACCAAAGTCGACTACAGCAGCCATGGTATAAACAGCTACAGGTCCTGTCCCCCTGCAGAGCTGTGCCAGACTCTCGTATCACGCTGGGAACGCGTCAAGCGCAAACTGAGAAAAGTCACGCAACACCTTCACCTCTTCATTTAGTTAGATTCTTTTGTTCAGGCTGCTGAAAACATTATGTCTCAACTACAGGGTTAAAAATAAATGCTTTCATCACTGACTCCTAGTTCACTAGAGGAAAATCACCCTAGAAAAGCCAGTACAGTCTCCGTGCAACCCTCCTGCCAGCACTTTGCTGCTGTTATCACCAACCAGGTGCAACTCAGCCCTGCAGAGAAGGACTTGGGGGTGTTGGTCGATGAGAAACTTAACATGAGCCAGCTTCAGTGTGCGCTCGCAGCCCAGAAAGCCAACCGTATCCTGGGCTGCATCAAAAGGAGTGTGACCAGCAGGTCGAAGGAGGTGATCCTGCCCCTCTACTCTGCTCTTGTGAGACCTCACCTGGAGTATTGTGTGCAGTTCTGGTGTCCTCAACATAAAAAGGACATGGAACTGCTGGAACAAGTCCAGAGGAGGGCCACGAGGATGATCAGGAGACTGGAGCACCTCCCGTATGAAGACAGGCTGAGGAAGTTGGGGCTGTTCAGCCTGGAAAAGAGAAGGCTGCGTGGAGACCTCATAGCAGCCTTCCAGTATCTGAAGGGTGCCTATAGGGATGCTGGGGAGGGACTCTTCGTCAGGGACTGTAGTGACAGGACAAGGGGTAACGGGTTAAAACTTAAACAGGGGAAGTTTAGATTGGATATAAGGAGGAAATTCTTTCCTGTGAGGGTGGTGAGGCACTGGAATGGGTTGCCCAGGGAGGTTGTGAGTGCTCCATCCCTGGCGGTGTTCAAGGCCAGGTTGGATGAAGCCTTGTGTGGGATGGTTTAGTGTGAGGTGTCGCTGCCCATGGCAGGGGGGTTGGAACTAGATGATCTTGAGGTCCTTTCCAACCCTAACTATTCTATGATTCTATAACTCCACTTTACCACCATCCTTCCCTCAGGCAGCCCACTGCTCATGCTTGCCTATAAAGTTTGGAACGAAAGCTGTTTGACCAGTTGTTCTCAACGTTAGCAGCTTTCACGTCCCCACAGCTCCTTCTTGGCTGCAAATGTAATCTGCCTTTAGCAGACAGCTGGTAAGTGAGAAGTTTAAGGTTCTCAGTGGACAGCCAGCAGGCTCACTGTGTGATCAGGGCTGTGCAACAATTTGTATTTTCACTCAACCTCCTAAAATAAGTCTTAATTTTTTAATAAGAAAACAATTTATTTTGGCAAGCTTGAATGAAAACCTTCCTAGCAACAGGGCTAGGAGAACTACAAAAATTCAGCTTACATTTCCCATACATGTTATTCACAGCTCTCTCATTGAAAGAGTTTGGTGAACTCAAGTAGGTTTTGGCCCAGTGCTCTGATGACTTGAGTATTGCAGCATTTCAATGAATTCTGACTTTGGGTGAATAATGTTGGCTTGCTTGAAATTGCACCCTGTGGACACAGGAACATCTTCTACTAATCTCTTGTAGAGTTTGGTAAGATTGCAGCAAGGCCAGGCCATTGGAAACACAGTCTTTCAAGCAGAAAGGGGAGGAAGGATGCATTTGCAAAATCACTCTTTCGTTTGTTACTATGGAACAAAAGATAAGCCCAAAACTTTTCATCTTTTGCCTTGGAAGAGCTTGGGAGTTAAGAAACAATTTGCCTCTGAGCTTAGAGAGGAGATTTCAGTAGTATCTAGGCTGGTTGTATCTCAAATAGGGAAAGAGCCGCTTTGTTTTCTTTCTCTAGAATTGCAAGACTGACATTTAAAAGAAGGGGCAGTGCACAATTAGCTAAGCACTCAGCTATCAGGATGTGCCAAAACTGAGGCTTTGCACTTGACTTCCACTCCACACTCCTCACCTCTGGGAACCAGCATTACGATGTTATTTACATAATCACAGAATTTCCCTAGTACGACTGTATGCTTTTCCCCACGCACCATCAAGCTGTGTCTATGTTAGATCAGGAAGTAAAGGCCATGTCAAGGACATACCTAGATTCACCAGTAATAGAGGGAGAGGAGAAAAACAAAGAAATCTGAATTTTGGAGGGTGGAGAGGATTAATTCTCACTGTCTCATTTTTCTTTGCAAAGACACCCACAGTGAAAACAAACCCTTAAATTATAGCCAGTAATTGGAAGAAAAACACTTACTTGTTTAATGGCTGGTGGTACTGAAAATGGAATCAGAATTATTTAGTAGGTATTTTGTATCTGTCTTAAGGACTATTACAAAGTAACGCATATGCAGGTTGCTCTCCATCTGCAGAAAATATCACTAAAATGTAATGTAAGCAGAATTTTCCTAATGCTACTAGCTTATAGTAAAAAATAATGAAAAAAACCTCCAACAATAAAGAAAGAAGAATCTCAGTTTTTCAGTGAGTCCATAAGCAGGGACCAGAGTGGGAATGATGAGCAGGGATGGGGAGGTATTTCAGTGGCGTTGCTGCTTAATGTCAAACCCTGGTGTGAAGAGGCAAAGACAGCACGATTCAAAGTGAGGAAGAAAGGGATAAGCACACACACACATGGAAGCAGAAAGGAGGGGGAAAGCAGCCTAATCAAAACTAACAGCAGGATTTCTGCTCTCACTTCAAACTGAGAACAGATAAAACCCTTCATTTTCAGTTCTTGAAAGGAAACCCCTGGAGTTCATGTGGAGAAGTGCTCTGCAAAGAACTACCAATCCTTTGAATTCAGTCATCTGTTGAAGAACTAACCTCCTTCCACCTCCCTGAACATCTTTCCCCATTCTCAGTCATTTACTCATTTGTATTACTATTATACACTTATTGACCTTTTCTATGACGAACTCAAGCATGCAGTTTTGTAGCCTGAAGGCTCATTACCCGTACTCATTTTAGGTGACTTCCCACCTCCTCTCTCCTCCCCACTTCGAGTTGTCTGTTGCTTGAACCACATCTTTTCTGAAGTCCAGGTATTCATCTCTTCCTTTTTTTGTCAGAAGTTATGTGCACCTCCCAGCTTTATGTTGCTCATGCTAGTCTGATGGAACCACTTTTTCCCTCAGGCATATTTTACTAATTTAGGGTCAGCATCACAGAAGCCAAGATAAGAACTAAGATAATATGGACAGGCATCGAAGTGAGAATTAGAGGAACTTTCAGAAAGTCTGGACAATCCCTTGAAAGTCAGCAACTCTTGAACTTGACTTGTTCAGGCACTTTGGTGTATTGAGTTTGCAGCACATTCCTTTTGGTACCCAAATATCACCAGGGCCATAGTCACAGTAACCAACAATGTACAGGAAACAGTAGTAAGGTTGTAAAACCCCAGAGCATGCCCAGCACCAAGTCAGGATTCCCAAAACTTGTCATTCTTTGAAGAAAGACAGAACCAGAAGAGAAAAGGTACAGGCCAGATTTTCAAAAGCTTGCTGGCATACTTCAGTGTGGACATCCAGCTCTCAGTACCTTAACCAGAACACATCCATCGTGCAGGAGAGAGGAAATCTCACCAAACTTCAGTTTGCTATTGAAATTTGAAAAAGAAAGACACTTTCTGCTGGTATTTTTACAGAAGATAGGATTAGTTTCATGCTGTCTTGCAGCACGATTAAGTGCAACGTGAGGATAATAATTAAGTGAATTCTATTGCTAGCTGTCACAAGTGATAAATACAATGCATAATTAAACAAGCAGCACCTAGACTGCCTGGAGAAAACAATTATTGAGTGCTTTCATTAGGACAGACTCATTTCTCTCACATTTTTTTCACAAATCCACTGAAAAATCAACAGCTTTGTATTAGCTCCTGTGGCCGTAACTGCCCATAGAACAGACCCAACATGCATCGCCAGACAAGTGCCCACCTTGTGAGTACAGAAGGATCTGCATCTCCAGAAGAACACAGGTGAAAACCTGGACCAGGTTCTCCAGGCCCAGCAGCTCAAAGACCTCTCGCAGTGGGTAGTCAGAGAGCGGGAGCTCGTTGGGCCCGGGTCTCTGGCAAATGATGGGCTCGTAAACCCCATAAAACTTCAGTGACCTCCCCGGGGGTGGCAGGGGCACCTCGTAGAGGATGTTGTGGATGTAGCTCTCCAGGGGCAGAGGAGGTGGCTGCTGGGACGTCACCGCCTTATAGAGCTGTATCAGGAACTTCTTGCAGGCTTGCATGAAGGGCAGAGGGGTGATGAGGCAAATGCATTTGGAGACGTACAGTGTGTCTCTGCTGATGTCATAGGAATTGTACCGCTGGAGCTTGGCGAGGGACGTGGCGTCGCCCTCGTCGATGCTGCTGGCCAGGGAGTCCATGCTGCATGAGGAAGAGGCGCAGACACTGCTGTATTGCTCCGCATTGTGCATCTGGTAGAGTGTTTGCATGGCTGTGCAGATCTGCTTGCTTGTGACCTCCTCGTAGAATGTGAGCACAAACCCATATGTACGAGAGCCATCTTCTCTGGTGATGATGAATGAATGGAGCTGTGGATCTCTGTTGTCTGCCTGTGTCCTGAAAGACAGCCCTTTGGGCATACACAGCTAAGAAAAGAGAAAAGGAATAAATGCAATTATCAAAACTACAATTTTATTTCATTATTTTTTCTTTACACCCATGTTCTTATCTACCATAAAAGCCATGTATCATGAAATATGACTCCTCTGAAAAGGAGCCCAACAACAAACAGCCTAAACTGATGCTACTTAAAAGAAGAGGTAGACACGACGGAAGAAAGGAAAACACCTTCCAAAATGACCCATCTATTAAGTCATTACAACTAATTTTCATTACTTTGTGAAATTCTTTTCACTACTGGATAGTCTTTGTCTTATTTACTTAAGCATCATAGAAAGCATCCCATTTTGGTTTTATTTGCATACGTTGTGCTCACAGTTCTCTCAAATCAGAGAGCCAAGGAAGTATCTTATACCACTGAACTCAAATTACACGGACTTCTTGAAATTCTTTCATCTTCCCTAATTTTCTTGAAAGAAATGAACCCCAAAACACCCAACAATTGCCTAACAGATATTGCATTCACTTTCTTCCTTAAATGCAAAAAAAAGCTTAGATGAGAAGAAGTGTGTGTATGCGGGAACACCCAAAAATCTATGAAAGCCTTGGTTTTTATTTACCACTCAGCAAAATATTTTGCAGTGAATCTGCTACACTGGGTTTTTTTCTGAAATACAGCCTTAGTGATAACTTGAGGCATTTTTCCAGGCATTCCTCAGGAATTCTATCAGCCATATAATACAAAATAACAAACATGCAGCAAACTTGTTTTAATGTGCGTCAGCATGAAACTCTTCATGTTCTAGCTAAATCAGTATGTTTATAAACTAAGACCTAAAGCTTCCTTTGTACCTTCTATCTAAAGAAATGAAAGGAAAGAACTTTCTTTTTGAAAGAAAGCTTTCAAAGTGTTCCTCCTGTTCCAAAAGGCAACGTTAGAAGCCAGCTTTCCAAAGGGATGTGAACCCACCCATGACTGAGTGCATCCCCTAATGTCTCACCTTTACCTGAAGTAAATGATTCTGATGGTGGAAGAGATCGAGAGAAATATTTATATATTTTCATGCACGTCCTACCCTGAACTTCACCAGTGCACCTTGCACAGACCACTTGACAGCCTGATAAAGCTGCTACCAGCCCAGCTGGGATTTAGGCACTTCAGGCTCCCTTCACGACATTTAGCGAGCCCCTAAGTTATCTGGGGTAGCTCCCATGCATTGCTCTAAAAGGTAATGTATAGGGAAATAAGTAGCCTGGGGTTGGTAGAATTTAATTCAATTGATGGGCTTTGCTTACATAAAGCATGGAATTGCAGCTGTGCACCAAGCTGTGTGGTTCGGTTGATAGGCTGGAGGGAAGGGATGCCATCCAGAGGAACCTTGACACGCTTGTGAGGTGGGCTGATGCCACCCTTATGAAGTTCAACCATGGCAAGTGCAAGGTCCTACACCTGGGTCGGAGCAATCCCAGGCACAGCTACAGGTTGGGCAGAGAAGAGATTCAGAGCGGCCCTGCAGAGAAGGACTTGGGGGTGCTGGTCGATGAGAAAATGAACATGAGCCGGCTTCAGTGTGCGCTCGCAGCCCAGAAAGCCAACCGTACCCTGGGCTGCATCAAAAGGAGCGTGACCAGCAGGTCGAAGGAGGTGATCCTGCCCCTCTACTCTGCTCTTGTGAGACCTCACCTGGAGTATTGTGTGCAGTTCTGGTGTCCTCAACATAAAAAGGACATGGAACTGCTGGAACAAGTCCAGAGGAGGGCCACGAGGATGATCAGGAGACTGGAGCACCTCCCGTATGAAGACAGGCTGAGGAAGTTGGGGCTGTTCAGCCTGGAGAAGAGAAGGCTGCGTGGGGACCTCATAGCAGCCTTCCAGTATCTGAAGGGGATGTATAGGGATGCTGGGAAGAGACTCCTCATCAGGGACTGTAGTGACAGGACAAGGGGTAATGGGTTGAAACGTAAAAAGGGAAAGCTTAGAGGGGATACAAGGAAGAAGTTCTTTCCTGTTAGGGTGGTGAGGCACTGGAATGGGTTGCCCAGGGAGGTTGTGAGTGCTCCATCCCTGGCGGTGTTCAAGGCCAGGCTGGATGAAGCCTTGGGTGACATGGTTTAGTGGGAGGTGTCCCTGCCCATGGCAGGGGCATTGGAACTGGATGATCTTAAGGTCCTTTCTAACCCAAACTATTCTATGATTCTATGAACCATTTCTGAAGAGCAGCCACATTTTCATTGGAAAGGTTTATTGTTTTTATTGAGGCATTAACAGCAGTGCCATGGTTAAGACCTATCAAATAAAGTAGTAAAAAATCCTTGTTTCGTGCTTTCTTTTAATTTATTCTGCATAAGAAAATATTTCAATCTCTTTCTTTTGGCAAGCTTGCTTAACAAAAATTTATTTCTAGAATGTAGGCATTTAACTGCAGCTATAGCTTTATCAAATCCAGTCAGACTGAAATCACAGGTTTTAATCTCAACACTATCAAAGACTGTCTTTCCTTTTTTTTGTAGAATAATACCCGGATAAGGGAATTGTACATAATGGTACAATCAAGAACAGACAGGCACCAGGGAACTTCAGACCTGCTGAGAGTGTTTCAGAAAGCTGTTTTAAATAAATTTCCTCCAAGTCTTAATTATTATTCCTTTGTGCTTCATACACTGTGCATACACACACAAAGGGACACCCATCTATTACATTTCAGCCACAGCTCCGCATATGCAGACTATCAACATTTTAACACCCTGCTGCAAATGCTGGCACAGGCTGTTGTTAGACCCACAAGAGGACAAAGGGAAAGGCAAAGAAAGAAAGAAGATGGGAAAGGAAGAACGACCAAGAGTCACTCAAGAAGCTAAGATCAAAAGGAAGGCCCTGTGCTCATTTCCCAGCAATACAGAAAGCTTCAAATTTGCAGTTAATGCATGAAAACTTTCATCTTAGTGCCTTGGACATCAATCACTTCCCATCTCGTCTCTGCTTGTCACATGTGCCACAGGACAGTGTTGGGGAAGAGCAGGCGTGGGGCATGCTAAGAGGGTTGAAAAGCTTTGCCTGCTGGTGAAGTTGGCTGACTAACACAGAAAGTCACCCACCTTTATTGCACCTGTGTATAATGACAGAAAACTATCCAAGGTTACTGATTAAAGGAAAGGATTTTGGTTTTCAGAGCATTTTACTATTTATATTTAAACATATCCATCAGCAGAAAAATGTGGAATAAATCATACTTGCAATAAGGCTTATAATCAAGAGGGGTTTGCAAGAACAAAAGGAAGCTGCACAAAGTCAGACAAAAAGACACCAACTAATCCATAGCCCATTTTTAGAAGTGATGAGTAGGAGATACCCTTTTCCTAAATGTAGAGGCAGGACAAACACAAACTGTAATCCCTAGCTCCTTCCTCCTCCCAGCCATCATCCACTGCAGATATTTCTGAACCAAAGGCTCCCTCTGGACCCCCTGCCCATTAGCATTGGTTCCCCTCTTCTCCATTAGATCCTCTATTTCATTTTTTAAATCCCTGTATATTTTTCATGTTCACAATACACCGCAGCAGCCAGCTCCCTACCCAAACCACACCATGGGTGAGAGGGTGGAGTGAAAGATGCTTTTGTCTGTAGCCTGCTCTTTCAAATTACACCGAGGAGTCATTAGTTCTTTTATTTCAGTACATGAGATGTTAAACAGAAAATGCTTCCTCGGACTTCAGAAATACAGTCAGAGATTTATATACCTTGATGAACCATAGGGCTAAAATAGGAGGTTTATTTCCTAAAAATTTCCCTTTGCTCTCTACTGAGAACTGAAGTTTGGTACAACACATTACTTGCAGAGCGGCTACAGAAGATAGTACGTGACATTAGGCAGGGATAATCACAAAAAGCAGTGTGGGGTGGAAAGAAATACTTCCCTATTAAAGAGAACTCTGTACTTTGATATATACTTTGAAAGGGAGAGAAAACATGACTTGTAGTCAGCGCGATTTCTTGGGACTTCAGGGGTTATTTTTAAAGTGACAGGATGGTTTCAGAAGGCAATTGAAATTCCTGAGGCATTCAGCAAAGCCAGAATTCTCACAAGTTAACCTTCAAGGATTTATGCATTTTCTTCTTTGAGGAAAATTGCTTCTGGAAGCTCACATAAAGCAAACACATAGGCAGAACTAATGCAGCAAGGCAAGATCAGAAAGGCCAATAATTGCCTCGAGGGATTTTGTGGAGGTGGATATTACTTTAAATGATGTTTCAGATCAAAACAATACAGCAGTTTTCCAAAAGATGATTTAAAAGACCATTAAACACTGCTGCTGTTAGTAAATGCTTTTTTTTTCCTCCAAGACACTGCAAATGAAAGATGTGTTCTTCAGCTATTTGATTTCAGCTGAATGCAGCTCAGTTCAATTATTTTATTTTAATAGGTTTCCTGCTGATTTTAGTATTCCATTTTTGTCCAATAATATGATCACACTTCATGAATACTAGACATTTTCAGCTGTAACGTGAGAGACAAATAATACAGCAATTCCAGCTATTACCTCTTGCTGCCATATTCCTGCTGCACACCTCTCACATCACTTCTCTGAACACTCCCAATTCAAATGCAGGATTAAAAGGCATAAGTAGCCTTAGTAGTTATTACCATCTGAACTGTGCTGATGAAGCACCATTTTGAGTCCTTCATGCTTTCTGTTTAAGCAAAGTGACGTGGAGACCTGCCTAAATACCTCACCATCAGTGCACATTTGAAAGCAGACAGAAATCCCCAGCTGTCAACTGTGGAAATTGAGATGAACTTCAGATTTCTACACCTTAATGATTGCAGAGAAGTTCCAAATGCATTTTTGCATTTGCAAAAGCCATTTTATTGTGGGTTTTATGTGCTCTCTGTCTCTCCACCTCCTGGGTGAGGGCCAGGAAAGTCTCTGGACTTCATACCTGCACCGTACAGTGAGGCTGGTTCTGTTGAGAAGTAGCTAGGATGTAGTCCAGGGGATCATCATTCTTTCAGCTGCTACTGTCCCCACTCCTCTGTCCCCCATTCATGGGACTTAGCCACACAGATATTCACATCAAATTTAGCCAAGAGGAAAGACATGTACAGAAGATGTATTGGTGCAGAGGTGCCATTAAAACCAACTACCCAACAAAAGTTCCGGCTTCTGCATAAAGATTTAACAAGGGCAAGTGTAGAGTCTTGCATCTGGGGAAGAACAACCCCATGTACCAGTACAGGTTGGGGGTTGACCTGCTGGAAAGTAGTGAACGGGAAAGGGACCTGGGGGTCCTGGTGGATAGGAGGATGACCATGAGCCAGCAATGTGCTCTTGTGGCCAAGAAGGCAAATGGCATCTTAGGGTGCATTAGAAAGGGAGTGGTTAGTAGGTCAAGAGAGGTTCTCCTCCCCCTCTACTCAGCCTTGGTGAGGCCGCATCTGGAATATTGTGTCCAGTTCTGGGCCCCTCAATTCAAGAAGGACAGGGAATTGCTTGAAGGAGTCCAGCGCAGAGCCACAAAGATGATTAAGGGAGTGGAACATCTCCCTTATGAGGAGAGGCTGAGGGAGCTGGGTCTCTTTAGCTTGGAGAAGAGGAGACTGAGGGATGACCTCATCAATGTTTACAAATATGTAAAGGGTAGGTGTCAGGATGATGGAGCTAGGCTTTTTTCAGTGATATCCAGTGATAGGACAAGGGGCAATGGGTGTAAACTGGAGCATAGGAAGTTCCACGTTAACATCAGGAAGAACTTCTTTACTGTAAGAGTGACAGAGCACTGGAACAGGTTGCCCAGGGGGGTTGTGGAGTCTCCTACACTGGAGATATTCAAGGCCCGCCTGGACAAGTTCCTGTGTGATGTACTGTAGGTTACCCTGCTCTCGCAGGGGGGTTGGACTAGATGATCTTTTTAGGTCCCTTCCAACCCTTGGGATTCTGTGATTCTGTGATTCTGTGATTCCTCTTTCCCTTGCTGTACATAGCATCAAGGTTTGTGTATTCAAAATTTTCACATGGGTATTAGTATCTTAAAAATTCCTTGGTTAGCCTCCTTCCCAACCATGGATATGTATCTTGGGTGGCTACAACCCTTCTCACCCAGTCACTGAGATGGTGGTTAGACTTGTTTCATCACGCAGTATGAAACTCGAACTGAAGAGGGAAATGCAGCATTTTACATTTGTTGTGCCTGAAAGTATTCTGTATTTTCATAGTACCTCTTCTACAACAGTTTTTCAACCAGCATGCCTAGTGGGTGCTCTTAGTCCCAGCAGAAGCACCTTGTCCATCACATCACAAGGACCGGTTGTAAAGAACCCAGGAACCACCCGAGTGTTGAAGTTGTCAGGAAACCACCTTGAGAAGAAAGCTTCTCTACCTACCATATTGACAGCATCCTGGTCAAAGGGGTTCCACTCAATGTTCTGAGGATAATGGGCCAAAACTTTGGACTTGAAGGTTCTTCTTAAGGGACTCTGGTCGAAATTCTCTCCTGCAACAAAGGAAGAAAGAATGATTTGTCACAGCAGTAAGGCTTCAGAGAGAGCTGGCCTGGGCAGCTGCTTTCACTTCATGGTTAGGGTGGGTTTTTTTGTGAAATCTGATGGGCATTTTCACTCCCAACAGATGTACTACTTTTTCTAAAAGAGAACAGAGAAAAGATGCGCTTTCAGTCTGACCCTACCCTCCTTCCCACGAAATCTTCCTACAGTTACAAAACAGCTTCCAGCTTAGTATTTATGGTATGGAAACTTACTGTTAAGAGAAAAATTACTGCTGGAGTTCTCTTGAAAAAGACCCCACATCTAACTGAATTCTTCACCTTCCCCTATAGCTTGAATATCTAGCGATGGCGTTACCTACATGCTGGAAGAGGCACTTCCCTCAAGTTCGTTAGAAATTGTCTTAGGGTCAATAAAAGGTATGAGCACCTCTCAGCTCTATAAATTATTCAAGGATTCATTATAGATCTTTTTTACATCACAAGTCCTGGGTGAAGATTAAACATTTATTTTTTTCTACATCAAATTTCAAGGACAGACTTTTTCACACAAAGAATCCAGCAAGTGCAAAGAAGAAGATTGAAATTAGACTTCAAGCAGAAATGCATCCAGTTATCAGCATACAAATAATGTATTTCACAGGGATATTGTTAATGGAGTTTCCACCACTGGATAGCCTACAGCATGCAACACAGTAATCAAAACAAGAAGTTCTTAAAAATCTATTAATTGTGTTACCATCTACTACGCTTTTCTCAGGTATCTCGGGTTACTAATTTCAGGTTCCTTGCTTTAAAGACTACAGGCGGATCCTTCCTGTTCAGTTCCTTTCTCACCTGAGAGAAATGAATGGCATGAAAGCCTGAAGTTCACAATGTGAAGTGTTTTTCATGAAACCATGCTTTGGAATCAAAGGCTCCCTTTGGAATGCCTTAGTGTTACCAAGATACTTTAAAAAATGATACTGAAATAGAATTGGATTTCCTTTCTTAAAAATTAAAAACCAGACAAATGAACCCCCCTCTATATTTCATTATGTATTTCATTAATGAATTAATGAAAGGTTTTTAATGAGAGGTTATTTTGGATGAAAACATACTCACTTGGCAAGCTCTAAAGGCAATATTCCTGCAGAAAAGCTAAACTGCAGGCCACTAACCTCACTAACCCCCCTCTGAAGGTAACACGGACTGCAGGAGTACAATTTGTGCTTGCTGAATTGCGTATGTCAACTGAACCTTTGTGCGGCAAGCAGCCTCTGAGTGATGTTGCAAGATGCACAGCTCAGCAGCTACCCGAAGGCTTCTGAGGCCACAAGCCATTTGGCACGTGCCCTTTGCTCCTTGCGAAGCGCAGCCTGGCTCAGAGTGAATGAATACAAGGAAAATTCTGTACAGATACTTGAAAGCAGAGCTTCAGTCCTTGCCTGGCAGAACTTAGGATCTGCAGATAATTGTGGGAACAAAAGGTAACAGAAAAACACAGTGGCTGCACACAAGGCAAAAGTTGCTTAGGCAAAGTTTTAGGAGGGATGAACACCATTCGTTGTATGAATCCCTTAACACATGTTCAACGTAGAGGGCAGAACCTGTGCTGCCCCTCAAGGGCTGCAGTGCCAGGGCCATCACAGCAGTGCCTGCACAAGAGGCAGGTGGAGGAAGAGGAGGTGAAGGTCAGGCATTCCTTACAGCAATGCCAGCCACCCGCTTGGCCAGGAAGGGGAAGCAGAGGCTTGTGCTGGAGCTCCCCTCCACGAGGGCTTGTGTAGGCAGGCAGAAATTCCTCGAGATGAATGACTCAGCTGTGCTGGGGCTGCACGTCTCCCTGCTGTATGAGCTGCTGCACTGAGTGAGCTCGTGAGCCAGGTGGAGAAGAGGCAAACAGCCCTTCCAACAGAACTCACTCTCAAATTAATTCAGAGAAAGGGTTTTAAATCTTTTCCTTTCCAAGGCATCGCCGAGATTTTAAAGACACAGGTGTTTTTATACAACAGCTCATTTGTAACACAGGATTCAGACACATTGCAGCATTAGTTTTTTGTAGCACTACATCGGTCTCACTAGATTTTGGTGCGTATCCATGGGGGAGAAAAGTAAATAAGCTTCTGCAAGAATATTCTCTGCTTGGCAGGAGAAAAAGTCCGAGATGATGCAATGCTGCACTCATATTTCCTGGGCAGGAATAAATGGAAATGGTAAAATGAGGAGCAGCTGAGGGAATTGGGGTTGTTTAGCCTGGAGAAAAGGAAGCTCAGGGGAGACCTTACTTGTACCAAGGTGGGTATCGGTCTCTTCTCTGAAGTAAGAAGTGATAGGACAAGAAGAAATGATCTCAAGTTGTGCCAGTGGAGGTTTAGATTGAATTTTAGGAAACATTTCTTCACCAAAAGGGTTGTCAAGCATTGGAACAGGGAAGTGGTTGAGTCACCATCCCTGGAGGTATTTAAAAGACGTGTAGATGTGGCACACAGGGACATGGTTTAGTGGTGGACTTGGCAGTGTTAGGTTAGCAGTTGGATTCAATGATTTTAAAGGTCTTTTCCAACCTAAGTGATTCTACAATTCTATGTGATGAGCTTTGACAGCAGAATCCAGCCTGCTTCTGGAATTGCTCAAGGTAAACCAGGAACCCAGCAAAAGCTTATGCATCACAGAAATAAAGAAAACTGGAGGTATCAGCTAACCTGGACCAAATTAAAAGACATGACAGGGTTTAGCTGATAACATCTGCCAGGCTGGACCAGGCTTGCTATTAGCTGCTATGGCAGTCCAGAGCACAAGCTACACAAACATCTTCTCCATGCTCCATTACAAAGATCAGGCTGAAGTACAAAACACCAGAGATCATTATTCTGGCAGCACATGACAGCAGAACAACCTCGTATTTTGGTCCAGATGTTCTTTGTGGAGGCATTAGAGATATAATGTCATCCACCACAAAATAAAAATCCCACCAAGCAAAGCCAGCAAAAATTCTCTCTCCAGGTATACACTTAAACATACCTGGCAACATCTTTAATTCTTAATATCAAACAGTAATTAATGTGCTTGCATAATCAAATAAATATGCATGAGGTTACTTCCTAATTAGATCTTCAATCTTTCTCACATCTGACAGAGTTTACCTTACAACTGCGAATTAGCAGAAAGGCAGGTATTTGATGCTAAATTTGTTTGGATGTTTCTATGGAATGTTCGAAGAGCATCTGGATGACTTCATTAAGTTCTCCACCGCTAACAGTGAGTAAATGCTGGAGTCCAAATTTCTTTAAAGGTTTCCTTTATTGTGACAAACCACTACTGTAACCTGGTGGATACTAATTGGGTAATTTGTGTGGTTAGGAGGCACTCTTCACCACTGCAGTTCACTGGTCGAGCACTTCACAGGTGCTGTGGGGGCCAGTTTTTGACCTACATCGTATGGGTGTTGTAAAAACACCTTTTGCTTGAAAAACAGCTCCCAGTGATGACAGTCAACAACCAAATGATTAATCACCTTGGCATTAGCACATAACTGTAATTGGGACTGCAGTAGCAATGCACATTAATCACATCATTTACTGTTTATGATGCCTGTGCTCAATTACAGGCACCACAGAAACTGAGGTAGGCTTTGCCCTGTGCTCTGGGTGTGCTCAAGAGAGCCCTGCCTTCAGCACACCTAAGATGTGGCATTTCAGGGAATGTGGCTCTGTGTGCTTAGATTGAGTAGGACAGTAAACCTGCTTTCTCCTAAATAAGTTCCACAAGCACACAGAGGTGGAGGGGTATGTGCAGGCAGTGTTACCTATCTGTTCTGGTAGCACAGCTTAAGCTCGTGGTAGAGCAGAGAGGGCAGCTGCTGCATGGTGCTAGCTGCTGTCTTGCCCTAACTTGTCCTCTGGCATCAAAGTGGCACTGGCAGACTCTGGAAGCACGTCAGAGTGCTCAGAGACACTAGGGAAGTGGTCCTGGAAGGCTTCTCTGTGGGAAACTATCCTGCCCTACTTTGGTGGCTCAATTACTAATTAACCCTTAACAACTTTATCTGGTAGAGAAAGTTGTACTTATTTCCAAGTTACACCAAAAACTACATCTCTGGAGATGTAAGAGCAGGGAAGGTCTTGCAGTTCTTGTTATTGAATATCCTTCCTCTCACATTTTCCCTATAATTCATCCCTCCATTTTGACAGGCAATACTCTGGCAGCATCTGGAACCAGTGGAGGAGAACAAGGAGTATTTGCTAATAATCCACCGTAATCATGAAAAATTGAGGCTTTCAATTGGCCTTTGGAAATAACCAATAATTTGTATGCTGCTGAAAATACCCATCCAGTTGTTTCGACAACAGACGTGGCTAGAACCTTTTGTTAATGAAGCACTAGCACTGCTTTAAGAAACCCAGCTTCCCAGAACCAGCAGTAAAAATGCCCTTGTAGGCTGACAACATGGATACATTTTATCCAGAAAAGTAAATGGCACAAAGAACTCACCTTTGCAGAGTCTCTGCAGGGTCTGCATTTTACTACGCCAGTGGTTTTTAAAAGTATATAAATTAAAACACGCACACACAGAAAATGTAATTTTCTCAATCAGTGATCATGAAACAAAGGAAAAGAGCCAAGAAACCACACTGGAGTGAATCAATTGCTCATGAGCTTGAAAGGACACAACATGGCACCCTCCATACAAAGTTGCCTCCTGGGAAGCCAGGCAGGGCAAGCTTTTAGATGAGATCTATAATTCAGGAAAGAAAAAGTAGAAGGGTATGACAGAAAGCAGCCTGCATGTCAGGGTGAAATGCCATTGTTCAGCCAAACTAGCAGGAAACAGCCCAACTCCCACCGTAATGAGATGAGAGATACGGACTGTGACAGCCAGCTCCACACTGACAAGCAGCTGGAAGAGAACCATAGGGAGCAAAAGCTTCTTGGCAAACATAAGGGAAGGGATCTGGACTGAAGGGCACCTGATACCAGCTCTCAGCTTTGGTAGTTGCGAAGCTGCTGAGTCACATGTGGCAAGAAACATTTATTTAGCTGTTACTCTAGGAAAACAGCGAATTTCCATTAAATCTACTATGTGCTTTTAAGTACTTTCTTGCTAACTTCCCAAACAGGACTGGCAAGGCACATTAAAAATGAAGCAAGTATCAAACACAAATTGAATCCGTATTCTAAAATATTCATGGCCAGATAAGAGTACTATAAATGCAGACAGAAACATGGTACTTGATGCGTGGCCATCCTTCATGCAAACGGCATGTCCCATTGTGGAAGCTGCCTCTCAAAGGCAAATCAAAAACTTTGAATGGAATCCTTTCACTTTCAGAATAATAAAAAAATCATTCAAGCACTTTTCAAAATTGCATAGAAAGTGTCAGACTCAAGTTCCGTTTCAATTGGATACTACAGCCTATGTAACAGAACTTTGAAACCAGTTGTGCCTTCCCTTTGAAAGCGCTCATTTTTAAAGGGAGATTTAGTTTCAAATTAAAAGCAAATGGGGGTGGATGCCAGATCAAGAAAACTGTGCTAATTTTGTTTCAAAATGAAAAGATTTCTCAAAATTAGAAAACCAAGCCTGATCTGTGTTTCGGATGACGGATACAATTACTAGGGAAATGCAGCTACAGTTGTGAGGTTGTCAGTCACTATGGCTTTCATGTGGGTGATCATATTTAAATTTTAACTAATTATCACAGCTATAGAGGCATACAAACATATGTTCCAAATAGGCAGAGGCATTCTCCACCCATACCCATACCCTCTGGTCCAGGGAATGTGAGCTATCTGTTGCTCCTTCCAAGCTCTGGAACGTGGAGAGGAATGCTTGTGACTACAGGAATAAAAATATCTTTTGTTCCTTTAGAGGAGCGTACTGGGAGCACAATTATGCACCTCACGGTGACAGCCTCTTTGATAGCTATTTCTAATTAAAAGTGTTCAGCACATCCAGCTATGTTCTTTCCCTGCAGACTGCACTTGGTTAAGCTTATGGGGAAACTGCATGACCCTGCATTAGAAACAAGTAATATACGTTTGAGTGGGAACACGAATAACAGGGCTTGGCTGGGGAACGACTAAGCTGTTAATTGTCAGGTTCAGGAACTGGCTAGTTTCAGTAGTGCAGAAAGTGTTCTCTGCTGCTCTTCTTCTGGGCTTCACCAGGACACCAAGGTGGCAGTGGTAGGCTAGTTGGAGTTCAAGGCAGTATTTGTGGCCACATATTAACTCATAGTAGTATTAACTCAATGGTAGTATTTGTGGCCAAATATTCTCATAACCTTACAGCAAATGAGGAAAATTATATGAAAGAGAGGAGTGCGACAAGGCAGACAAACAGTTTTCATTCCAAAATTTAAAGACCTGATTTGTCTGTAAGATGGTGGCAGCTTTTGCGGGGGTTAGGGAGGGAGCAGGGTCTAACCTATCTCTTGCATGTCAATATGTAAAGGAACTGATGGATCATATTTAAGCAGGAAGCCATAGTAGTTGTGTACCCTATCAATACATCTGAATGATTTGGCTTTTTCTTGGTGTATGTCTGTGTGGACCCCACTAACATTGCTATTTAAATCCAGACTGCAAAACATGCTTCCTTGAGGTGTCAGGAACCTTTGGGTTTTTGTAGGAGAAACTGGTGAAGCTGGACCTTCCGGTACCCTTTGCTCACAAATGCACATAACTAAGCTTAGTAGGATTGCTGGTAAGTATCCTTTAATACAGCTTCACACAAGGTATTGTTCAGTCTTTATCAAGCACACAAAGATCCAGCATATCGTCTAGCCACCAATACACCTGACACCACTAGTGGCATTTTGTTGGAAAGGGGAAGCATATCTGCCAAGACAGCTTCAAGAAACAGAACAAAAATTACCAGATATTGATTTAAATTAGGTAAAAGAATGAAAAATTCCAGGAGTTTTGGTTTCAGTTTTGAACTCTGATCCTTAGTTTGATTCAAGGGGAGTTGGAAGATTGAAAACAAAGAGATAGAGAGGGCCTGGTGATTGGTTTTTCCTTAACCCCTCTTTACCTGAGGTTTTGTCTGCAGTATCTGAGCTCTTGCCATGGAGTTCTGCTTCTAGCCATTTGTACAAGACTACACAACATAAGAAACAGAGATAAAAAAAAAGCAAGTGTGAACAAAATGAAAAGATACACAAATGTACTGGGGAAGGGAAGAAATGTGAAGCAGACATTAAACACTCCCCCTTGCAACCTCTCTTCCCCCCCACTACTGGCAAAGGGTAAACCCATGTGACAAATAAAGCCCTTCACGACTGTATTACTACAAAGGTGTTGAATGCAATGACAGACATTGTAGAAATACTTGTCAAAATTAGTAACAAGATTAAATTCTGCTACTTCAAACAGCATGCTGCCATGCAGCTTCCCTATTATGAAAGACATCTTTGTTCATATATTGAGCCATTCCAGAGCCTGTGAAACGCAGGGGGAAAAAACACCAGCTCTTTAACTGGTGTTGGACACTTTGGTGTAAACACAAGAAGTTTTCTTTAGTATCACACTGTTAAGCTGTGTTGCTACATCTTCAGTGCTGTACTGCACGCCATTTTCAGGGCTTTCTGAAGTTACCTAATAGCCCTATTCATCATTTCTGTCTCACAACAGGCTGTTTTTAGACTAAAATTTGAATAAATAAACTCTGTTTAGAACCTGGATGAACAGTTTTAATCTCTTCCAGTAAAAGCTACCCTAGTAGGCACTTTTAACAGAAAAGAGTCCTACTAACATGTCTAACCGAGTTTTCTTCCAACTGGTTTGCTCATCTCCTGCAGGAAAACAAAAATGATTTCACAGACACCATGGCATTCCTTTGTCAAAAAATAAAATCCCCAAATCCCATTTGCCCTCCACAATGCAGCATTACACAATCCTCCTCAAGTTCAATCTATTTTTATAAACCCGAAGCACATGTTGAACCTGCAACATCATTGGCGTGTCTGGTCATTCAGTTTCTAGGTGTAAATTCAGAGTATTTCCACCACGACCTCCTACTTCAGCTGTTAATCCAAGCCCAGTTCGGAGGATCCAGAAAATGCTGCCAAGTCTGTATTTCCTGGGAAGGCAGCCCTTGAGAGAGGGCACAGGAGTGCTTTCAATACAGATTTTTAGAAGAGAATTTGTATTTTAGGATAATTTTCTCATTTCTTCAGGAGGCACCTGCAGGTAACCCACATTTCAATGTACAGGACGATGTTTTCCCAGTCCAGGTGTCTCAAGCTATTTCATTCTACTTTGGAGCTGTTTGAACTGAAAGTTGCATAAATACTTAAATTAAAGGAAACAAAACAAACAATTGCCAAAGCTCAAGACTCCCCTTGCTAATGGCCCATGCCTACACTGCCCTTACAAGCCTCTTTGCCAGGCTGCCCCCACAGCTCTCCCCAGAAGTCCTTTACAACATTATCATTCAAAGCGAATTTGGTACCAAGCTTCCACGGACTTAGCCAGCACCTCTGCAATAGGAAGAGCAAGAAGGAAAGATGGTAAAACTCATGAAGGGATGCACAACCAGATGCACTGACACAGGTTCTGCTTTTGCTACCCATTTCAGTTATTATGACCATTTATCATCATCAATCATACGGCTAACCAGTCACAGAAAGTATGCAAAAACTTCTGCACAGGGAGTCACATGAAAGAAGATCATTGACAACAGTGATATAAATGCAGAGCCATGACCACTGTTGTACAGCCTAATTCTTCATACAAATACACTGCAACGGAATACAACTATTGTCACAAAGGAATTACACTTAGGAAAGGCTCAGTATTTCAAATACCCTTTAAAAAAGATTTGTTCACCTAAGAGAATATTGCACAAGTCTAAATATTAAAGAGAAAAAGGCTCTAACATGAGCAGTTTGTTTTGCCATGATCCCTTTCTTCTGACCTTGATTAAATACTTAACTATCTGCCTACAGAGTAACATTATACAGCACCAACAATGTCAGCTCTTAAAATAGCCACAAGTCTCAGCTGCCAACAGACCACAGAGTCCCCACTACACTAGCAAACAAGTAAGAATTACACCATCCCCTTCACATAAAATTGCATCATAATCTTGTCAAATCCTGAAAGTCATGGCTTAAATTACACCAGTTTGGGTGATTTTTTGTGGTGGGGTGGAGGGAGTTTAACAAACAGGCATCCAAGGTTCAGTGATCCTACACAGTCACCTTGGAGTCTGTCTGTAAAGGCTGGAATTTATCAGCAGGAAACAGTGGAACAGGTATAAAACTGGACCTATACTTACAGGGAATTTTTTCATGCCTTGGACCTTTATTTTCTCTAGAAATCAGGGTGTGTGGAACTCCCTTACTCTGTTCGTGCTGCCATGCAGTCTTTCCAATCACCAGCTCCTAAACCACTACTAGGTGGTATACAGAAAGCGTGTCCCAGAGCTCCTCGGTCTATCCTGTTTATATACAGGAAGTGGAATGTTTTATTTCTTATAGCACTTTATACACAAATCTGCTATTCATTTTGAATACCTGATATGGAACAAATGAGCATTTTTCCTAATGGAGAAAACAGTCCAAACAGTAATTAAAAGTTCATTTAAATTTAAGTTTCATACATCATTCTTCTTAGATTGCTTGACAACGTTTTGGTTAGTTACATAGAAAATGAGAAACGTACATAACCACATGGAACTGAAGGGTTTGAAATCCATCTCTCAGTTCCCAGAGGAACATTAACCTTGGCAGTGTGAAAAGTGTTCAAGCAAGAGCAAGACATCAGCTCAGGCTCTTAAACACAGCAGGGTGCCAAAGCATGAATATGGACTGAACACAGAATGAGGTATCCAGTCATGCCTTCTGCACAGGATCCCTTTCATACTTACGTTTTCTACTCATTTACAAGAGCAGGATCTAATTCAAATGTGCTAAATTTCTGTGTTAAAACATGATGCTGCATTCTCAGACTGGTTTTGGAAACAGGCACTCACAAACATAATTTTCAATTCAAATGCATCTTAAAGCAGGTGTTGTCCTCTACTCCACTGGGACAGAGGTAATAGTACAGCAGTCCTGTCCCAAGATCTGCTTTATTACAGTTGGTATTTCTGGAGATGAGTAAAGAAAAACCCCAACAAAACAAACCACAAACAACCAGAACATGTCATCCTAAAAATCCCTGTACTATTAGGGTTTAGGTTTGTGTGCAAGAATGCAGGAAAGAAAGGGGAACTTTTCAGTAAATTTTGCTTTGGGGTTTTATTTTTACAATTATAGCGCATTCAGTTATCTTTTAAATGGGGCTGTGTTAAGATAGATGCACATAACATCATGAACCAATATCAGTCTCCCCTGACACACAAGGATGGCAAGTTTCAGGTGTTTCGTTACATGAAGTTAGAAGCAGTTTCATCAAAGCTATGCTTATATCACAGCAGAGTGTGAACACACTCACTGATAACACTTCTGCCACCCTAATTAAGCTCTGCCTGCCAATCAGTACAAGAAAAGAAAGAAGCTTCATTTGGCCTGGGCCATTTTCAGCACTAATCAACTTTGACATAAACAGAGCACAGAGATGCCCATACTGCAGCTTGAATAGTCAGCTGTGCCTGATTTAGGGTTCTGCTCTTTAGCAGCTTTCTTTTTACCCATCTTGCACAAGCTTAAGGCCTCAGCTTCCTGAACCTAGCACTGTCACACTGGGCAATAGACTTCTCTGCCCTAAGGGAAACCCTTGCTTTCCAGTGTCCCCAAGAGCTGTTCCTCGGTGCTGAGCCACAAGGAGGGTCCCAAGGACTGTGACTGGTTTTTAATCAGCAGTCCCCAGGAGCACAGGCTGTGGTGACCAGAAGGAAGCTATCCCCAGTTTCAGAAGGTGGCTCTTCTTCAAACAGCACAACCACACAAACCAATCCACACAACCCAACAGTGGCACTGAAGCTGGCTACTTGAAACACCCTGAGCACAGATAGCATCTTCACACTTCTTGAAAAGCCAGCCCACACCTGTGAAGTTCAAACAGCTGGTGTTATCAGTGGGGCAAGAGGTGGATTTAGAGAGGGTGGACCCTGAAATAGCTCCTCCCTGGACCAAGTTACTTTTTTTGCATACTCTTTACAAGCAAAGGGTTACAGCAAGGCAATGCTTGTTTATCAAAGGCTGCAGCTGCTAAGCTTTATGGAAACTTAGTAATACGTGGTTTTGATGGGAAAAGGGGCTGGCAAAGAAAGAACTTTGCTTCTTGTAGTCAGGAAAGCTCTTTTATCAGTACAAAGCAGAAACACTCCCTTGTGTAGCACAAACCGATTTTGTCTAGGGTTTTTTGAGAAACTGCTGTTTAAGTTGCTGCCAGTAAAGAATTGTCCTTATGACAGTCTCCAAGAGCCCATCTTCTGCCAGTTTTCAACAACTGAATCCTTTCAGAAGAAGAAAGGACAAAAACTTGCTGCATGCTGAGAAGTCACAAGAACCCACAGGCAAAGCTGGAAGTTACCAGAGCTCCCGGATGAAGAAGGGTGGTAAGCAGGAATGAAGATGCAGGCAGACAAGTACTCACTGCCCACACAGCAGTATTGGTATTTGTGACTGATACTGCCACTTAAGAGCTACCCAAGGAACCATTTCAATCTGGAGATTGCTCTCAGCTGTTTCAGATCAGCTGTACTACAATAATTGGAGATCAGCATATTGCTGCAAATGGTTCTACTGTGGGCAAACTGGCCACTGGAGGCACAAGACATTTATACAACATACTGCATGATGCAGTTCTCATTAGCTTTGGAAAAAAAACAACAATGAACTTTCGTTGACTAAAAGCATCAAGAGGCAAAACCACCATCATATTGAAAGAAGGATCAGATCTTGGAACTACTCAGTTAAAATACCTCTTCTGCCACAAACATCTCTGCAGGAACCTACATGTCTTGATCAACACCACCTGCATTTAGAAACTGTTTGAAGAACAGGCTGCTGCCAGTGAGTTTACACAAGGGATCATTAAGAGGCCATCAGTGCACAGTAATTGCACATCTAAACCACATGAAAAATATTCTCTATGCTTAAGTAAACCTTAAGTAAACCATGACTAGTTAAATACAGACAAAGCATAAACAATCAGATTTATGCTTTATCACTTCTGACCATTTTGTGGCCAGTTTCCAAGTCTACTGAAAATACAGAAAACAAACCAGGACTCAATCACCATGCCATGGTAAAGTGTCAGGATTTAAATCAAAAGGCCTGGACCAATACTAACTTCTGGATCCAAAATAGATTCCAGATGGAATCCCCTAAGCATAACAGCATTTCTACCATGCCTCTCGATTTAGTTCAGTTCCCTAAAAAGGAGAGCCTTAAATCCTTGGGGAGTATTAGGTGCCAAAGCATCTCTGTAAAGGTGGATTTCCATTGAGAAGCCCAGAAAAATAATTGTCTCAGGGTTCAGCCCGCACATGCCCCTGCACCTCAGACCCTTTCTTCCCCTGTCCCATTTGTTCCCCCAGATATCTGGAAGTGGAGGTGATTCTGTAGGTGTGGTCCTAACCTTTTGACCCCAAAAATACCATTTCAAGGCTTATATCGGATACGCTCTCCAGTGTATTTTGGAGTTTCTCCTCTCCCAGCAACCCAGCCTTAAACCGCAGGGATACACCTGCCAGCGTCATCACTCTAATAAAGAACACAGGTGAAGTCCCACAAAACAACCAAAAGGGGTCAGTGCAAAGGGCTGTGTATCTTGTTAAGTCTCTCCTTTGTCAAAGCCCAGCGACGTAAAGCAGTGTTTCACCTCATGTCCCCTCAAATTTCCACGGCCACTTCACTAAAAATCCCTCTGTAGAGCAGTGGATACCCATGTAAAAACAATACATGTTTCAGGGATGCTTTTAAACCCTAAAGGTAAGAAGACTGTGGAGAGCCACAGAATGGAAAAAAGAACATTTCCTGCTCTGAAAGAGGGCTGAAAAGAGCCAGTGGGACTCTGAAAGAGGAGCGATGCACAAAAAGGAGTGTAAGAGACTGAAGTCCACTTTCACCCAAAGCACATATTTTGTCTATTATTTTAGCACCCTGCTAGAAGAGATGCAAGCAGCAGGGAACAGAGATCTAAATAACCTTAAAATTAGTTGGCATCTAAGCATATGTTTCCTCTTTACCACTAATCCGCTGATCTTTGAGTGCGTGGGTCCCAAGTTGATTGGCATGATAACGATGCATAGGTAGAAGGCATGTAATTGCTGCTCTGATTTTTAAATAAGCGTGTGTTGTCACTGACTACAGAGAGGCTACTTCAAAACCAAGGCATTTAGAGCCACCCCTAAACAGACACGAGAGCCCTCCTGGCCATTGCACACAACTCCTGTTATTTCTGCATGAGATATGTTATGGTATTTTACACTTCCCTTTCGCACAAAGGGGAATTTTATGGAGTTAAATAGAATGCTTCATGTAATGAAGCAAACCATACCATGCTGGTTTGGAAACCTCACTAACTGTTTGAACATACATTACAAATGGCATATTTCATACTGAGCAGATCAAGGCTGGATTAGGAACAGACCACACCATATCTGAACATACTTTAATACTTATGGTCTCTGTGTGTGTACTAAAGTCTGGGAGGTGTAATAAATGCAGGGAAGCGTATGCAGAAGGAAACAGAATTAACACAATGTGTGGGTATAGCAGCACAACTCAAAATGATGGTGTCTTGGTGTGTCAACGTGGGACAGCTGAATTTGAGCATCATGTTACAGAGAACAAGAGCATAACCATTTTGCATGGAGAAAGTTGTTATTCTTTCAAATCAAGGCAGGAAACCACCATTTCTGGTGGAGGATAGGTTTCAATAGTCCGTGCTCACATTCCCTATCGAACTAAGCAACATAATTCAATGTGAGAGAGCACATGTATAATGTATTCACAACCACATACATGTGCATGTTCCCTTTTTCCCAAAGTGAGGGGACTGGCAGGAATGCTCCATTACAGGTTTAAAAGCTGCCCCCTGCACCTGGGGCTCTTTCCAGCTTCACAAAATGGCCCAAGCTAAAATAGAGACAGTCCTCAAACGTGGACACCAGCTGGCTCGTAATTCCTCACAGCTCTGCGGTAGCATCAGGAGTTTCTGCATGGCTCCCACGGGATTAGAATTCCCATCTCCAATCAGACAGGATACACATATGCCAGATTAAAGAGACGCAGACATTTGCATATCTCTTCAGGCTTTGGCAGGTTTCTGGTGATTTATTCTGCAACATGCAAGCACCCTGAGAGCATCCCTGATGGATACGTATCCTTCTGAATGCAAAGGTTAACAGGTCTGTGTGAGCTGCATTAAATATTTACATTAAGGAAGCACATTTTTTCCCTGACACTTACATAGGAAGCACACACAAGAGGGAAGACCAAAACTATAAATATTTGTGACAATAAAAGATGCAGATCTCAGCAGTTACAGCTGTTAGCAATAAGCTAAGCAGAGGCTAGCTGGGCACAAGTATATTTGCTTAAATAAAGCCTGCAGTTTTATTATCAGGCTGAAAAACAGACCTTCTTGTAAAGGACTGTAAGGTGATTCACTAGTATTAGATTACCACAGACCATAATGAATATTTCAAGGGCTTCACGTGTATACAGCGAAATCAGTCCAATGGGGCTGTCACAACAGGCAGTGCATGTGGGGAACAGAATTCCTCTTTGAAATCAAAAAGACTATGCATGTACATGAGATTAAAGGAATCTGAGCACTCACATACATCCTACAGCTGCAAATTCTGGGGTCATGAAATAATTACAAAACATTCAGACTTCTAGCTGAGCTCATTTATGAGCCAAAACAACAAAGCTTCCAAAATGCACTCCTTTTGCTTCTGAAAAAGCCTGCTTCTTAAAGTAGGACTCTACCCAGGCTTTGAATTCAGCAAGGTTTATTCAGTGTGACAGCCTGAATGTGACTAATTTTAACACAGAAATCTGAAACTTCAACCTGAATCTGTATTTTGTGGCATCAGAGTATCAATTTATAAACAGCCTGAGGAACTGTTTGCTCTTGTGGTGCTGCTGGTTAACTCCTTCCCAAGTTAATCCTTCCCCAAAGAAACATCCCTTTGCCATCTGTCTCAGAGACCTGAGCTCTTTGGAGTGTTTATCCAGGTATCCCCCTCACCTTTCCTGCTCCCATTCTTACACTGGTGCTTTCCCACAAAGCTGGTTTAGGCTACAGAGTAGCACTGAGCCCTGTTTTCATTCAGGACAGTAACACTTCCCACTTCACAGCCAGGACAGAGGATGCACTTGCAACAGTCTTTCAATGGCTCCATCCCACACCACCTTCCCACCTCTCCATCGCTTCCTCCATGTCTAAAGAGATGGTGGATTTTGATGCAACCCACAGGGATAAATCTTGAGCAGGTGACTTAATGGCTGTAAAACCCGAGCCCTGTACAGGTACAGCTCCTTTCCCAGTTTAGACCAAAGTGCATTTTCCCCACCTAAAAGAAAACACACAGACCCATATGATTCTTCAGTAGTCATCCAGGTGGACTCTCTGACAGAGGTTTGCACTTTCTTAGGCAAATGACAACATTGCTTCATCTCACTGAACTGTCAGGGCATGCTGAAGAAGCCGTGCAATCAACGTGGTCTGAAATAAGTTTCCTAAGCCTTTTTAGTTTCTGCTTTGAAAATGCATTTAATCACAACCTTGTGTCGACCTGTAGAAGCACAAGCACTTATTTCAGTACATGTTCTGTCCTGACAGAAGGTCAGTTTCTCCCTTTCCCTAACCTTTCTTTTACTTAACATTTTGGAAATGGTACCCTTTTGAGAAACAGTGTATTCTATGTGAATGTAGTTCACTAAGCAAGATACAGTGAAGTGCATTCCAATCACAGAATAACACAAAGCTTTGCAAAGACCCCCAGCAGAAAACTTCTGCAGTGGCTTCTAAGAGCAATCTACACCAGCAATTAGGAGAAAAAGAGAGAAGAAAATTGCCCGAGCTGCTCTGCAGCTTTAACCGCAGTAGCTACAACGGAGAAAAAAAAAGCTGCAATGGATTATTTCATAGAATCACAGAATGGTTTGGGTTGGAAGGGACCTTAAAGACCTTATTGACAATCTGGATGAGTGGACTGAGTGCACCCTCAGTAAATCTGCAGATTGGCCGGGAGCATTGATCAGCTGAGGATAGGAAGCTCTGCAGAGGGATCTGGATGGGCTGGATCGATGGGGTGTGGCCAATGGCATGAGCTTCAACAGGGCAAAGTGCTGGGTCCTGCATTTGGGCCACAACAGCCCCATGCAATGCTACAGGCACGGGGAAGAGTGGCTGGGAAGCTGCTCGGCAGAAAAGGACCTGGGGGCACTGACTGATGGAGCTGAACAGGAGCAGCTTGTGCCCAGGCAGCCAAGAAGGCCATCAGCATCCTGGCCTGTATCAGAGATAGCTTGGCAGCAAGGCCAGGGCAGTGATCATCCCCCCATACTGGCCACTGGTGAGGCTGCACCTTGACTCCTGTGTTCAGTTCTGGGCCCCTCACTACAAGAGAGACATTGAGGTGATGGAGCGGGTGCAGTGAAGGGCAGTGGAGCTGCTGAAGGGTCTGGAGAGTAAGTCCTATGAGGAACAGCTGTGAGAACTGGGGATGTTTTATCTGGAGAAGACTCAGGGGGGACCTTATCGCTCTCTAGAACTACCTGAAAGGAGGTTGTAGCGAGGTGGGGATTGGTTTCTTCTCCCAAGTAACAAGCGATAGGACAAAAGGAAACAGCCTCAAGCTGCACCAGGGGCGGTTCAGATTGGATATTTGGAACAATTTCTACACAGGGAGGGTGCTCAGGCATTGGCACAGGCTGCCCAGGGCAGTGCTGGAATCACTGTCCCTAGAAGCATTCAGAAACCCTCTAGATGAGGCCCTCAGTGACATGGGTTAGTGGTGGACTTGACAGTCCTGGGGTAACGGTTGGACTTGATGATCTTAGATGTCTTTTCCAACCTAGATCATTCTATGATCCTATAATTGTGCATCTGTGTGTATATTTTTTAACATCTTATGCAATTCATACAGTTTTAAGAAGAAAAGCTTTTGACCATGGCTTCTTTTCCCAGCATTATGTTCATAAAGAAAAACTCCCAACTCAGACTGCAAACTTTGAAATAGCTTTGCCTGAAGATGTTTCAAGTCCAAGCTGCCATTTCTTCAAACCCCTGGTCTCTGTGAGCTGGACACACACAAAACTTGAAACTCACACATGGTGTTTAAAATGGATAAAGGAGCTGCACCAGGTCGAATTTTCCTGAAGAGCCCTTCTCCTCAGATTAATAATTAGTTCCCTGACAAGCACAGCAGCTCTGTACTTCACACAGGATGCCCTGAGGCAGAAGAGGCAGTAGTGCACTGCAGGCTGCTCCAGCTCCTCCAGGACCTGCTCAGGAGTTGCTGCAGGGTAAACCTGTGCTGTGAAAAAGGACATTTCCAGCTGGGACGTCAAGCAGACAGGCTCAACAGCATTTCAGCCTTGTTTTTCAGCCAGTTCCTTCCTAGCCTCAAGCCTAGAATATCAAAATGCCTTTCTGGTCTGTAAGGCCGACCTTTTCATGCCATAGAAACTCTCCCAACTTCTCACAGTTTCAAAAAGGTCACCAAATGCAAAAAATCCCCTTTTAGCAGACAATAATGATATTTGGAGATGTGTACAAGGTTGTGGGGGAGGACAAAAACAAAACACCACAACACTGAGGTTGGCTTAACATTACATGCACTCCATAAGAGCACTAGAAATCAAGAAACTAAGATCTGGACAGGAGGGGAGCCCTGGACATAATGGCCAAGCAGGAGAGCATGGGTAGGCAGACAGGATGTCAGACCACAGCACTAGGCATTACAGGGAGCATCAGATCCCTTCCACATTTGTCAGGGACACTGGTCTGTTCAAACAGATTTGCAGAGTCTCACCGCTCTCTCCTGAAACCTGGTTTGCCATCAGCGAGGTAGGAGTGGAATTGGTCCAGCATCCCTTTAGCTGCCATCTGCGCTCCCCCAGGGAGAGGACTCAAACTTGTCAAATACCTTGAATTAAAAAAACCCAACCTCTTGCATTAGAAATGGCAAGAGGTGGCAGTTTCAGGGTAATAGCCTGAAGCTATCAGCAGAGCATGTGGCTTATGATTAAGCATGAAAAACACCCCCACCCCCGAATCCAAGTGTAACAACTGCACTGGGGAAAGTAATTTCTGAAGATCCAGAGTCTAATAGAGACACTCTGAGAAAGCAATAACTTGTTCAGGAAAAAATGCTATATTTTCCAGTCTTTAAAGATAGAAAAGCGGGCTTGGGTTGCAGCAAATCTAGTTTCTGTTACTAGCCCTCCCTCAATCTAAACAGCTACTTTCAATCACCTCTGTCAGGGAAAGAATGAGATGTATCATTAGCATGAATGTTGCAGGTAAGGTATTGCTAGAAGATGAGAAGGGAAAAGAAAAAGGAGAAACCTGAAAGGAGGAGTGCTCTGCATATCATGGTCTAGTTTGTCCTGCAGTAAGGAAGGTGAGAGCGACAGGGGACCACGATCCTGCCCAGCCCTTCCCATCTGCCCTCTCACAACAGCCAGGTTTCTCTCACCTAGAGCTGGCAAAAACCCCTCAAAACACCACCACCATGAGGAAAAACAAAATAAAAAATCAAAGGTACTAGAGTTGTAGAGGTTCACATGTATTTTACACACACGTGTGGGAGGACCAGTCATTTCAGCAGCTAGTCAAGATGTGCATTGGAGGCTCCCTTGAAATCCCATTCATTTCTGTTAGTACATAGCTGGATACCATGCTTTCAAAAAAATCAGTGGTGTTTTTTTGCTTGGTTGTTTATTGTAACCTTTTACTCCCACTTGAGAGTATCCCCCAAGCCATTTCACCTCCCTTTAGGAAAGCTTTCTGTTTCAGAAAGCAGTGCTGGTAGCTAATAGTTTTCTGTCTAATTAATAACCTCACACTCACTAAATGCTCCCTGCCATCAGACACTGCCTGAGGATACCTCGACGGAGAGGTGTTCAGGCTTTACATGAGCTTTGGTAGCACAGTGCTGTATCTTGTCACACCTCTCACCCAAAGCAGCCGGAGTCTCACCAAGATCCCCACACCCGTGCTATCTATCTCACATATGAGTAAGCACAAAGCAAAGCTGAGGGCTTTGGTCCCTTGTTCTCCAAAGCCTGAAGGATTTTTCTCCTAATGAGAGCACTCAAAGCTGTACTGCTCCTGGGTCTCAGTTCACTCATCTCAGACAGGTTTGTTGCTAATGATTTTTTCCCTAAGAAGGAGGATTTCTTATGTTGCATAGCTTATAATTAATTGGGGCATCTTAGACCAGAAGGTCTGCTTGCTTCCCCTAAATGAGCTGCCTAACCAACAAAAACACACATAACATGTGGCTGGGACATGGTTCAAAAGTTCAGTTGGGCTTAGCTTTGCACAAGAAAACAGTTTTGACATGTAAATTTAGGCAGAGCAGATTTACCTAAAGGTTTAGAAGGCCTAAAAGGCATTTAGATCATGGCTGTGCCTGCTGTGGATAACGCAAGAGCGTACCCATTTTATGTGGTTATACAATGAAGTGTAATACCTACAGTCAGAGAAAGGATGACTAACGCTGAGCAGATACGCAAACATATGAACCCCTAACAAAGTCAAAGAAGCTGGATAAATTTTAGGTATAGGATCATCCAAAACATGTACCTATGAAAGCAGGGGAATCAGGATTGAGGGGATCAGAAGAAAATCAGGTTGGAAAGGACCTCTGGAGGTCATTTGGTCCCTATTCAAAGCAGGGCTGACTTCAAAGCCATATCACGGTGCTTAGAGCAAGACAAAAATAATTCTTGAGATGAAAAGCTGCAAAGACAATTCAATAACTCTAGGGAGGGGAGAGCAAAGTGAGACATCAACATTTCAGCATCTCGGGAGCAAAAAGCCTAAGTTGGGATCTCTCTGATTTAACGCTTTTAGTGCAAACCAGGAGGCACCCTCAAACCTGCAGTGTAAATAAATACCAGCCAGGAAAACAGAGACTGTGAGGCATTAAGATCTATGAATCATCCCTTGCCAAGCCTCAGGTCTTCTCTCAGAAATATTTCCACCTCCCAGACTTCATGTTGTTTCATACTAGCACATCTATTATGGTGCAATATAAGACTAGCAGCAGCACCACTAACATCATCTTTTGGCTGGAGACCACACACTGAACTTGCTCATTTGCCACCTTGCCTCTCCAGAAGAGGAAAGCCCAGCATGCTAAAAAGCATCAGTTGTATCTCCTGGATATTATAGCTCCACGAACACTGCACCTTCTCCCTCCTGGCTTTCATATTTATGGTCACATAGAGTAAATAATACAGATTGCTCACTGGGAAGCTACTTTTTGGCAGTTGGCTAAGGAATTTCACAACAAGGCCCAAGAAAAAATACTCCAGTTTTGTGCCTTTCCTAGCACAGCTGCATCCCAAGTAGGACTTACATTAATCCCTCCTGCACAGCCTTGTTGCTCTTGCCTTGCTACAGGGCAGCCGGCCACAGCCCTCCTGACATAGGTTTAATGCTGATTAGTCCCGACACGATTCTGGTGCAGGCTTCCTGCCAGGCAAGGGAATGAACAAAATTGGTTTGCACACAGACCAGACGACAGCTGCAGTCACTCCAGCTCAAATCTGTTGAGTAAGGACCCTTTTCTTGTTTACCAAGATGAGGCTAAATTAGCCCAGCATGAGACAGAAGGACAGAGCAAATCCTAAAAGCCAGCGATGCCAACCTGGCTCTGAAGGTGCGAGATGTGACTTGGTCAGGCCCCATTGCCTGGGCTCAAATAAGTCACGGTATAATAAGTGTCAGCTTTGTGTAAAGTGAACCTCCCAGCCCAAGTTAAGAGCTAGATTTTTAAAAAAGAAAGGATTCAGGAGGGGGAGATTACAAGCAGAATGCCCTCCGGGCTTTTTCCACAGCCAGGGAGATAGTGGGATACAGTGCATACTGGGAGCATATTCTTCCCCATGTCTTTTTCCTCCAGCACTAGGAACAGGGAAGCCTTGAGCCTCCATAAGCCCCCCAACCCCCAGTACCCTTAATGAAGCAGCAAGCCCTAATTTCACTACCAGTTTTTCCTCCTGATTCAATTTTCTCCTATACCGAAAGACTGGAATCAATCCACATTTATCCAGCTAACTTAAGATGCCTGTATTATGGTATTGGGCAGCACTATAAAGCTTATCAGGCACACAGACATCTCCAAGGCTGGTGTCAAAGCAAAACTCAATGTGCTTTCTAAAATCACTCTGCATATATTTAAGGACAGACAGTCTTTAGGTGAAAAACCATTAAGACTGACAATATAGTGTTCAGGCCTCAGAACATAAGCAAAATTAGGATGCATCAAGACTGAGAGAAGCAGTATAAATGAAGACTCATTTAGATGATTGCTGTTCTTTGTTTAGAGATAGAAAAAGAGGAAGAGTCGAGAAAGATTCAATCTGAAGAAAAACAACCAAATTATTTTTGACAAGGTGCTTGTATCTTCCTCATTGGCCTGTTTTCTGGCTTAGCTAAAACTGTATTATGCATAGGTGTGGAAACTGCGTGAATAGCAAGAGGCTAAGGGTATGCTTTTTGTTTGTTAATGTAGTACAAAGGGAAATTTCCATCATCACTTAAACATACACTTCTTTGGGGAGCACCTTGCGCTACTTTTACATTGCTCTCCACATGTAAAAGACGCTCACCAGCCTCAGAGATGTTATAAAGAGCATCAAAACAAAGCTATGATAGTTTCTAAAATAAGATGCCTTTATCAGCCTGCTGTCAGCAAGTACCTGCATACAAGTATTAGCTTTGATTCTTGTTTTTAAAATGCTGTTTGGAAGGTTTCCTGCTCAGGAGTGATCTATTGATTTGATCTGGAGCATCCCTTCTGTTTTCAGAATGACACACAGCTCTCTTGACATGAATTACAGAATCCATCATCTTCCCAGAGACAGCACATGCACAGAGGCAACAATTGCACGTGAACTGCTTTCACAAACTAATCATCAGCAAGGCTGGTATTACTCAGGCTCTTACAAAATGGATTTAATGGAAAAGTAACACCACTGAGCTCTATGGTCTATGAAAAGCTTTAAATCCATATCCAAAAGTAGATACAGCACCACAGGATTTTCCTTCTATATATATGAAAAGCCTGTCTTCTGGCATTTACAGGGTTGGCTGCTCACTGATTGGGGGGTTATGGATTTGTTAAGTAACTCCTCCTTTGACCTGAAAATCCCTTGGGCACCTCCAGCTCTGCAGGATTCTCCTTCCCACCACGTTTCCTCCCTCAGCCACCAGAGACAAAGCTTCTGTTCACGTTAGCTACAGTTAGGCACCACTTTGCCTGTTTTCCAGTCCCTGCGTGGCCTGATCCAGCAAGCAAGCTTCAAGCATTTTACAAGCATGGTACTCTCACAAAATGCAGCTGTAACTTTGTGCTGGTTTTGGCTGGGATAGGGTAAATTTTCTTCATAGTAGCTTGTATGGGCTATGCTGGATTTGTGCTGCAAACAGGGTTGATAACACAGGGATGCTTTAGTTACTGCTGAGCAGTGCTTACAGAGTCAAGGCCTTTTCTGCCTCTCACCCCACCCCACCAGTGAGCTGGCTGGGGGTACACAAGAGGTTGGGAGGGGACACAGCCAGGACAGCTGACCCCAACTGACCACAGGGACATCCCAGACCAAATGACATCATGCTCAAGCATATAAAGCTGGGGAAGAAGAAGGAAGGGAGGGGCATTCAGCGTGATGGCTCTTCCCAAGTCACCACTACATGTGATGGAGCCCTGCTTTCCTGGAGATGGGTGAACACCTGACTCCCATGGGAAGTGGTGAATGAATTCCTTGTTTTGGTTTACCTGTTAAACTGTCTTTATCTCAACCCGTGAGTTTTCTCACTTTTACTCTTCCAATTCTCTCCCCCAGCACTCTGAAGGAGAGCAAGCCAGTGGGTGTGTGGTGCTAGCATTAAAGCAAACTTGTTTCTAAGGGAATAGCAAAGGTCCACTTTAACATGGTGTAAGAGGTAGAACACCTGCCTTCAGGCATGAAAAATTTGTTCAATTTGGGTTTTTTTCCTTCCTGGAGTGGAGAGTGACTGGGTCTAAATGTCCCTCTTCCACCTCCCAGAAGGAAAATGAAAAAGAAGAAAAATGACTTACTGCACCAAAAAAAAAAAAAAAAAAAAAAAAAAAAGAGAAGTGCATCATTAATATGTTGGAAGGAGACAAGCAAGAAGGATCCCAATTGTATCCCAGTGGTCTGGATCTTCAGTCAGCGCACCAACACTCCCGGAGCCTGCTCCCTGCGCAGCTTCACAGGCATGGTAATGCTCCTTCATCACCGTAAGTGAGTAAACCCACAAAGTTTAATTGACCTATTTTCTTACATCTTACTCATTTTATAAAAGATGTCTCTCCTCTCCACTCTGGTATGGCACCCAAGTTCTAGAACAACTGTATCACCTTGACTAAAAACGTAGTGCCTTTCTCCACTTTACTAAGAACAAATAGAGCACACGCCTGAAGGACTTTGGCAGTTATCTTTGGCAACAAACAGTATCTTCCAATTATCTGGCTACCTACAGAAGGCAGCAGCATGTCACCCTTCACAGGGCAGAGTAGGGGTCTCAATATCGCAACACAGTTCCCAGAGCTCCAAGCTGCTACTTTATCATCCCTGCAAGCAGCTCCCATCAAAATCCTGCCAAGAGAAGGAATTTCACTAAACTCAGATGGCTTGCCTTAGAATTAAATCTTCCCCAGCAGGAAAACAGAAGGAATTGATATTTCTCAGTAGCTGTTAAAGCCTAGATGTCAACCATAGGAGCTTCACATTTAAAACTGTTTGGGGAACTCGGTACAGAGGGACCTGGCCATTCAGAAACCAGCCCCAGGTCACAATCTAAACACCTTTCCTTCCATCCACTATTCAACAGAGAGCTTTTACACACAGGGAAAAGAAAATGCCAGTCTTACTCATGACTGAGAAGAAAAAAACTCTGTTAAAAGACAAAAATGGATGCAGAAGGGGAGGAGGCCGTACAAAGTGAACTTTTGTATGTCTGTATATTGACAAGACAGAAGTGTTACTAATTTTAAATTCAGAATTTATTCATGCAGTTAACAGCTTTTCTGAAGTTCCCCATTTTATCTCCAAGACTTAGACTGTGTTTGCATAAAGATAACTGTATCAAAGACTGAAGGAGATTTTAAGCATCTCAAGAACACCAATAAACTACCAGCTTCTGGAATGATAATTTCACTTCCCTGAAAGCAGCAGACTGGGGAGAAAGGTCAGCCTCAGCAGTCAGCATCCCTCACTGAACAGTTCAGTAAATTTACCACGGCAGAGTTATTTACTGCGCCAGTGCTGGAAATTCACCTCCACTAAAACATTATTACAGATGAAGCTTAGCAGAAGTCTCTGATCCAGCACAGGAAAAGTAATGCATTCATTGTGCCATTGACCCTCAGAGAACTCAAATGAGTTTTTGTTAATAACTTTCCCATGCTATTCCCTATGACTAAGTTGCACAAGTCACCTTCAAACCAATTGTCACCCCAAGTGACTGACTACAGTCATTGCTGGTCTCAAGTGAAACTTTATAGGGTGGAAGGTGCATTTATTACAGTTACACTCCATACACATTTATAAGGCTCATATGGAAAACTCTAATGACTTGCATATAATGCTTAGCCGGGCACCAGACCAGCACACAGCTGGCTGGTTCTTGGGGAGATCAGGGTAGTTAGGGCGAATTTGAGGATCTCCAAAGCAGGGTGGGACAGCCAGGTATTTGGCTGGCAGAAGGTAGTCCAGGAAATGGCAGCTCTACTTTTCCTTTTATCTCTTTTCACTTGTTTTTCTCAAGTTTGCAATTGTGTGGACTGCATTTCTACCTTGTGATTTATTTAATAATTAAAAAAACCTTCTGTGTTTACCTCAAGCTGCTTCACAACAGAGAAGACTTCAGGCCAAGTGATGGACAGATTATATTCCCTATCTTTAGGGTGACTGTCCCAGAAATGAGGCCACCAGAGCACCATAACTATGCCAAACCCTCTATCCTCTGGATATTCTGGAGAAAACAGCATGGCAGGCCACAGCCAGGCTGGCTCCCTGGCATCAGCAGGACAGTAGGGGTACCAGAGCACCCCTACCTCCTTGGAGCCCCAACCCCACTGCCAGGTAACATCCACAGGTCAGAGCCAAGCTGCTGACTCAAAGGGCAGAGTCTACCACCAAAAGCAGTTCATTTATCACAAAGCACGACCAAAAAATAGGTATAGATCACTACAGTTTGTTGCTTTGCGCTTTCTCTCCCACTGCCCCAATAGCTTGTTGCTACTCCTAAGCTCACTGGCCCCAGGTGTTCTTGACACTTCACTTTACCACTGAGATACAAGCAAGGATTGCTCCAGTGGGCACCATGCTATGTAACACCGCTTGAAATTATTCAGAGAAGGAAGCAACCCCCTAAATCACAATTTGTAGGCCTGCCACTTTCCCTTCAGTCCCTCCCAAAAATCTGTTACAACTGTATTTCTTTACTCTGATTTTTCCTTTGGTTTGACAACGCTTCCAAACTACACGTGACTTGAGTCACAAACAGTATTACAAAAGAGAAAGCAAGCTTCATTATGTCATTAGAGTCTGATTTGCTTTGCTCCTCTTTTATGATGACTTTCTATCCATCCTTTATAATAATCTAAAAAGCAAGGGAAACTCATGTATTCAGAGAACATCTAGAATAAACATTCTTCTGTTTTAATGTGTCCTCAAGTGTTACTTATATAGATGCCTAATTACCCTGGGCTTTCTGCAGTACAAAAGCTCACTTCAGCTGGCTCTCATGCGACAGAGCTTGAGGATGTTTTCACAAGAGCAATGCTTTTAAACAGGAACCAGAACAAGCCCCAAGAGGTCAGTTCCCAAGCTGATAACACGCCTTCCCACAGCTACCATTCACTCTGCTCTCTCGTGGAAACTGAGTTCAACAGTGTTAGTGAGATAAAAGACATGACATCTCAATCTGCTGCCCAAGGGAAGTTAGGCAGAGGAAAGGGCTCTCTGGGAGAGGCAGCTCAAGCCAGACCCAAAGGGGGCAGATGCTGCAGGAGCAGCCAACTGCCTGCTTGGAGAGATGGAGAGGGGCTGTCCCACCTTCTCACCAACATGGGGAGGGTCAAGATGAATAAGAGGCAGTCCCAATGCTTACTGCCAAGCATCTTCCCCATTGCAGGTCTCCAGAAGCCACCAGGGCCCTGACATGTCCTCTCCAACATCCAGGCGGGAGCAGCCTGGTGCCCCAACCTCCTAACATGCCTTTCCAGGGAGCCCAAGGGAAGAGCACACAAACACTGCAGTGATAGCCAGATATGCTCTTGTGCCAGCAAACGTAGACAGCAAAACTGGGTAAGTGGGGAGACCCCTCTGCTTCAACCCAAAGATGGGCATAGGGTGGAGATAAGAAAGGGAAAAGAACAGCATAGCTCCCAATAGCACTGCTGTGTGTGCGTTCCCCCTGGAGACACAACGTGAAGGAAACACCACGAAATGCCTCAGCTGCAAGGAAAGGCTCGTGCTCATTCTCAGATGGTAAAAATCAATCATGCACAAGGCAAATCCACAGGAGACTTGGGCTCCATTTGTTCCAGCGCTCAAGGAACGGCTGGTTGTTTGCTTTAAATATGCATTATTTCCCCACAATAGCAGTTAATGTACCCCTTATTACTCCCACCGTCTGATAGGAAGTTGTACGTTGATACTGGTTCATAGTTTGCATTCAAGTCACCTACAGCTAACCCAGGGACGGTCTCTTACAACTGCACATAAAGAGCACTTTTCAAATTAAGTTAACTGATAGAAGGGGAGGGGAATAAATCCACTTGCAAGCAGAACAAAAACCTCTTTCCAGGGTGTGGGGCTCCATCTTCTTCTAGCTACTGTTTTCCAACAGTAGCAGCCACTAATTCTTAGAAAGACGGGCTTCCACTTAGAGAGAAAATATCGCAAAGAAAATGAAAGAATAAATTGGAAATTGTAGTGTTGCAATAATGATAGCAACTGTTACTAGAAGATTTTCTGTGCCCTTCTGGCTCCTATTTAGCAGGTTTCTGTTCCAGTGTAACCATAGGAACAGCAGTGAAGAGTCTCATTTAAAAGCCTTCACTTCAGCTGGTAGGTTAAGTTATGAGAGTGCAGTGGGCTTGAATATTAAAAACATTCAAACGGCTCTAAAAAAGAGCTCAGTTTGAATGGGAACTGTATGACTGTATTGTAGGAGACAGACATCTGCATTGTAAACACACGCAGCGCCCTGCCAATAAATTGGCAAGGGGAAGCCTGACACAAGCCACCCTAGAACAAACAAACCCTACTGATGGAGGTTACTAAAAATGGGGCTCAATAAACAGGTTAAGAACACAAATTGCTGATTGCTTAACACACTGTGTCACTAAAACTGAAACCATATGTTTCCTGTAGCTGTCATTTTGTTTAATGGACTGCAACAAGACGACTCAATGAACAGTGACGATCTGCAGTAATACAACAGCTTCACCTCAACATTCACCCAAACCAGCAAATTTTATATCCCAGATTTTACTTACTCCTCCAAAGTATAAAATGAGTCAGTTCTGGCTCATCATCTTTCTTTCAAGAAATAAAAAAAACCCCACAACCCAGATATCTTAAAAGAAATACAGTCACAAGAACAAAGCCAACTGGATGCATAGCCCAGTAGACTAGGGATGCTAAAGGCAGCACTCAGAAGCAAGTGAAATAAAAAGATTATGGATCAAAAGGGTGTACCTACATGCCCTTTACCTATGGACTCAAACCTTTCTCCTAGAGAACATAGCTTCCACCCTAAGCATCTGTTACTTTTCACACACTAGCAGTAAGACTCATCTGAAAGCGTATTTGGAGACACATTCAATTATTCAGTAACAGCTCTTTAAAACACGGTACCACAGTAAACAACTGGACCCCAAAAAAAAAAAGATGGGAGCATGTTTATGTTGCATTTCTTACAAGGGACAGGCCTGTACACAACAGGAAAGCATAACATCCCTTTTTGATAAATTATCAAATGCGATCACTTTTAGGCAACTATTATGGCCACAACCTAAAGAAAAAGTAAATAATCTTTTGGCACACTTCATAAATAATATATTTAGAAATATATATAAAATTATAAATAGTCTTATCTGTACACTTTGCTGCTTTAATTCAGAAGGGGTGTTGAAATATTCCAAGCAGTTACAAAAATTGAGGGATCTCTGCGAGGCCACATCAGAGATGAAGCAGAATATAAAATGCAGTTTCAGTAACCATCTACATACATTTTAGGGAACAGGATTTGCTACTTAATTTCTCATTCGTGTCCCTGCTCAGTGGGCTCCAGCTGGGGAGGAGGCAGGAAGAGATGAATACTCTGTTCTCCAAGCTGCCTTAAATACTTATCAAGCATTTAGCATGGATCAGACATATCCATATCCTTTTTCTCATAACTTTAAATCATTATCATTTCACTGCCTATTTATGATTTTCTATCTATCATTACTGCTCAAACACGCTCTCCCGTCTGTCTTACACACATCCACTTTTAGCTAATGCTGAGGCTTTGTCCCCACAGGCCACTCTCTGATTTGCCTGCAGTAATCAAGATTTTCAGGAGTGCTTGAGACAGCACCAGTCCCTACAAAAGTACAGCTGATGCGGTAAGTAATGTGGAAAACCCCCAGTATTTTTATGCTCTGTGTAATGTTGGTCACCTCTAATTGGCTCAGAGCTTTAACCAGAGGTTCAGAATTAGGATCTTTGTAGCATTAGAGAAACCAAATAAAATGTAGGCTTCACGCTCTTCACATCCAACCCAGAGCCAGCAGCCTTTACTGCTGGACTGCTGTCAGGAGGAGACTACAGGTGGTCTACCAAGAAGGTTTATATTGGCTAGAAATAGACACCACAAGCTGTGCTTGTTGCTAATTTGGGTTTATTTTAAGAGAGAAATCAAAGTTTTCTATTTCCTGTCTCTTTGTTGTTCACTGCACCTGTGCAGCTGAATCTATTTATGTATGCCACAAAAGGATTTCGGACACCTGTTTCGGATTTTCACATTTCTTTTGACTAACAAGTCACATCATTATTGCAAAGCCCTGTCCTTGTTTTATTTACTGATGGTAAATGATGCTACATTCAGATTCACATATAAAATTTTCATGTTAAACATGTACAAGTTAATTACAATATAAAAGTCTCCACAAGCTCCAGTGCATTGCATGGTAGGCTAGAGATACCTCTGAGATGGTTTCAGTGTCTTCTGTTACAAAGACACCTGGAGGAGGGGGAAGATATGAGGAAAAGGAAGCAAGCAGCACCAGTGTTAAACAGTTGAGGGAAAAGGTCTCTGGTTTCACAGGCAGGAGTTTCAAATTTCTGAAGAGCGGCCACTTTTATTTAAAGGAAGAAAAGATTTTAATGTGCACCAATTCAAAAAAATAACAATAGAAGAGAGACACTAGCATTTAAAGACCCCAAACTGGCAAAAGAAAACTGTTAGGACACAGAAGAAAGGAAGGGAAGAATGAAATATGCAAAAACCAACCTGAAATGTAGGATGACAAAAAATACTCAATTACCTCTTTTTGAAAGAAGGTTCCCATAGCTACCTTACCAAAAGGTGCCTTACAAAGGGGTAATTGCAGGGTTTTCCAAACACGTAGCCAACAACTTCCTCTCAGGAGAATACCACTCCCTCCCATTCTCTCCTCCCCACATGCTACAGTCCAATAATACACTGCTATTCAACATGACTGCATTTATAATTTACACCAAGGCAACTATTGCAGTGAGAGAAGCTTGCATCTGAAGAGCCTGAGGCTCTTTACTGCTTTGTAATAGTCATCCCTGCAATATGCTAGGAATATATATATATATTAAAGTATTTATTATTTTTAAATAAAGGATCAAATTAAAAGAACTACCAGTTTTACAGAAACACTAAACCATAACTGCAACAGCTAAGAATAAAAGACCCTCTTAGAGATGTATGCAGTAGTGCCTGAGTTATCCACATTGGAGACATGCACCAGCTAGCTACAAATGGGGTGCTCCAAAGCATTGCCAAATCAATCACTACATACAGTCCTTCAGAGCCTACATTAAGAATTATGCATTACTTTAAATTGTGCCATGCCACTGACAACACTTTAGTAAGGGAAAGATGTCATTCCTGGCTAAGCCAAGAAGCTTGTAAAATTACCACACACAAGACCTGTAGGGTGCCTATAACTTCATAGGTCCCTGGTGATATCACTCATCTGACTGGGATGACCTTAATGTCAGGTGAAATATGTGACCAGTCCTCAGCTGGAGGAAATACAGGGACAAAAGCTGGATAAAATACAGGCACAATCCTGGGACTGTGGACAGGGACTTCCTCAATTGCATGCTGAGCCTTGTAACTGCGTTAGAGAATCAAAGTTCCTTTGTGCTCTGCAGCTTTCATAGGGTCAGAAAGATTTATGGGCCCCATTAAGGAGAAGTGATGAACAATTGCTTTCTACTTCCTGGGGCAAGCTGTTTTATGAATATGAACCTAGTGACTTAAATCCACACAGATTTCTGAAGCTGGCACTGCTAATGTCATACTTTACTTTCTGATGCTTCCTCCCTACTATTTTGAAGGAGAAGGGCAGGGGAAATCCTGTTTGCATGCATATTTCAGGATAATCATCTTCTGCTTGAACTCACACATTGAACATCAACTTCTAACCCTTTAATGAGGTGTCTAAACCATGCTTGTTGTAATCAAAGTTTAACAAGCTTTTAAAGCAAGATTTTTAAGTTCTACATTAATATTTCACCATGTGCATTACCTTGTGCCATGCTGTACCAAATAGTTTATGCAACCTGCAAAAGCTTTTTATTCAGCCAGGTTCTGCAGTTCTCCAACACACAGCAAAGCAGTGACCCATGTTCTGCCCTAGGAGAATGCACTCCCTCACACAGCCCCTTAGAGCTTATACTGGCCTTGCAATATGACCTTGTAAACCAAAGCTGTGGTAAAACCTTGGAATATGAACTACAGGATGACACTGAAAAGATACATCAACTTATATGTTACATTGCAAGGATATGTAATGTCATCAACAATGATTAGCCTAGGAGCAGCTATTCAGAAGTTGCACAGCATCCAGTCCTACCCATGCCAGGTGCCCACACCATTTCAAAGAGTTTCCCCTCCTACTTTTCTTCCATGTCAGATTTTTTTGTAGGCAACCACCAAACCAGTAGGACATTTAGCTTTCCTTAAATAGCCAAAGTACTTAATATCCCATCTGTGAGGAGAGTTTTGGCCAGAGGACTTTCTTCTTCCTTGATCCCACAGAGACCACACAGCAATTCTCATCAGAAAACAAGGTTTTAGTATCACTGCTCCTCTTAAGGGACAGCTCAGGGATACTGCCTAGAAAGGAAGGGGGAAGAAAGGAATGGCAGGAAAGAAAATGTAGCCTGAGTGCAGGACTCTGGAGGGGAGCACCCCCAAATCTCTTCTGTCAGCCCATGCCACTGCTTGCCAGGTTCACAGAGGTGCAGATCTGCTGAACACTCAGCCAAACACAACATAAAACCACATTAAAAAGGGACCTAGAAGCTCTCTTTTGCTCTTCCTAGAAGGATTCTGGGGGCTTTCGCAGGAATCTTCTATAGGCAAGTCCAAACTGCAGGCCTGTAAACAACTACCTGTATACTTCATTGGCAGACCTGTGGTGAGCAAATACACTGATAAACTGACTCTTGCCATAGCAAGTTGCCTCCTATGGAGGGCTGAGAATGTCTGGTGAGATATAATAGCTACATAACAAACTGGATAAAATGAATACATCAAAGAGCAAAATATTGATGGAATCATTTGCAAATGAATGAAATCCATATTGATGAATCCATTATTTTGTTTCAACTGATTTTGCGATAAATAGCAGGGCAGTTCTGATTAACGCAGAGATGACACTGAACTTCAACCTGCTTCATATTTTATTTCTTCATGTTCTTGCTTCTGTTTAAAGGACCATAGCTTGTTGAGCATGAGTAACCATGCACTGAGAGACTGCTGGGCCATTTGAGAGGGGTTCCCAGAACAGCAAGGGTGCACCAGCTCCCTCTCAGGGGCAATGCACACACTGCTGCTGCAGTCTCTTAGACTACTGGAGGGGCCCGGCACCTCCCTGAGCTGGAACAGTTTCCTAAAATTGTGTAAAAGAGCAGTAAGCATATTCTTCAGAAATGCCAGATCTGGCTTTCTGAAGACTCTACTAGTGCAGACAATCTGGCAGCCTCAAGGAAGCAATCCAAATAGCTACATCCTCCTCTCTCTCGCTTCCAAAAATATCATGTCTCAACAAGCTATGTTTTCCCCCCTGAACTAAGTGACTTCCCAAAATAAGGTTAGAAGTTGTAATAGAAATGTAATACAGGGGTGGGGTTAAACCCTATCCATCAAACAAACTGGACGTCACCTGAACTATTTCACAGGCTGGGGATGCGCATGAGAAGAAGAGCTCTAGGGTACGCAGGAGACAGCAAAACAAAACCTCCCTTTGATATCAATGTAGGATGAAAAGCTGACTGGCCATTTTTCATGTCTGCCCACCACAGCATGCTGGGCTCAGCTGAAGGATGCACGTGCATGCATACAAGCCCCCTGCTATTTCAGTATGTAAATCAAGCTTTCCAAAGGGTAACCATGAAGATGTGCCCCGTTAGGGAGAGTTACTTTCTAACACTGTTGATAAATCATACACCATAGCAACAGCACATACCAGCTATTAGACAAGATGGACCCTAGGGATGACCAAGAAACGAATTGCTACATGAGTTACACGCCATTAGTGGCTAATAGGAAGAACTCTGAATCCTCTTTAGCATTAGGTTGACCCTTTGGTGATCTAGGCAGACATTGATACACAGCATGGAACAGCATCTGCAGCTCAAGCTACTCAATCAACATGTACGCTTGCCTAAATGAGACAACCTAGCTTTTAAGTCAGCCTTCCAACTAAATGTAACCTCATAATACAACATATTGCAACAACTACGACCAGTCGTCTTCATTAAATCCATACCTTTCAAAAAGGAAACTACTTTTCTTTGGCGGTTTAACAAGGTAAGACAGAAGTCAGAGAGTTGCAAGACCTTTTTCCTACTAGACATATTATGTATTGTGGAGAAAGACAAAGCTTGCAGAGCAGAGGACTCTTTTGAAGGGTATCTACTTCCGTCAGAGCAAGTCCCCTGAGGCCTCTTCTGCAACACTCCCTCTTGCAAACAAAAGCCCTCAGATAACCCTCTCCTTTTTGTTAATACTCCAATAAAAGAGTCAAAGATTGAAGAAAATTTGTTTTGAAAATTGGTTTTGAGGGAAAGAATTTCAGATATTAGGGAATGGACTGAAGCCTTTGAAAACTGTCAAAGTCTGTTCCATGATCTCACCACAAGACCTTAAGCACAGTAGTTCAGCTAAGGATTTTTGTGCAGTTGTCACCAGGCAGGCCAGTCCTGATCAAGCCACACATCTTCCTAAAAATCCTCATGAACAGTTGCAACCCACCTCTTCTTCCAATCATTGCTTTGCCAGTGCTGCAGCAATCATCACCCCTGCACCAAAACAGCTAACTTGGTCTGCACTCACTGCTCCAATAACTGGACAGCTTTTGCAGCCTATTTCACAAGCCACCCATCACCCTGCAGAACTATGTGGTACCTGCACAAAGAACCCAGAGCCCTGAAAAGCACCATCTCGGTTGATGACATGTTGCCTGCTAGCTTCAAAAGGAATGAAAAATGACAGCTGTCAGCCATTAGTTGTTTCTAACATCACTGAACATTATAGTGAATGCGGATATAACCGAGCTTGTGCTTTCACAGCACAAACTAAGCCTTCTGGACAAGCTTGTTGTAAATGACTCTGCATCAGAGCCATATGGCACGAAAAATGTAAATGCTGTACCCACTTGAGAAATACAGTGATTTGGTCTGTCAGAGGTTTAACATCTTGTAGTACAAGTATATGCACATATGTGGGGTAACCCCTATACATCACTTATCTCAACAAATCCTCTTAGAAACATTTATCAAAATCACTCCCATTTATGTCTTTTTACTTCTTACCTCACAGATTCTGAAATACAGTTTTTATATTCAGAGCCCTAAGGAAGTTAAGAACATAATCTTGACTTCTCATGAACGCACACATGCACACACCAAAAAAACCCCCAAACCCACAGACAAAAAACCCAATCAACCAACAAAACCCCAAAACAACAAACCACAACAAAACAAAACCCCCCAAAGACTGATTTCTTGGTTTATGCTTCCACAACTTTCTGTTAGTGAAATGAGGGAAGAAGGTATCAAAATTTCTACATTACATTAGTGAAAAGTTTGAAGAAATTTAGGCAACCACTCCTGGTGGAGTAATAGGATTCCTGGAATAATGAGGCTCGTGACCAATCATCAGAATCAGTTGTCATATGCCACAAAAAAAAGAAAAGGCACTGCATGTTCTTCATCTGCAAGGGAGCTGGCACCAAATGAAAAAGGCTTCTTTGCTCATATCACTGACTGAACACCCCATGCAAAGAATTATTATATAGGTATGGTGCTGAAAACACACATACCAGAAGCCATTAGGTTTTCATGATTCTTCTTGAAGCTGTACCCATTGGCCCCTAAGGTCATTGTCTCTCATTTAGTACTACCAGAAAATGCAGCTGAATTCTCATCTAGTGAGGGGGAAAGGGTCACAGAGAGTTGTGAGCCTGTAGAAACTCCATTTTCTAACAACCTAGGCTACCTGGTATCCTTTCAGCTGTGATGGAAGGGAGGAACCAGATCTGCACGTGCATCTATCTGTATGTGCACACACACTTCCCCACTGATCTAGAGAAAGAACAGCTAACATCATTCAGCCGCCCAGGCATTGTGCATATTTGCTTTAAGGTTTTTTGACAGTGTTGCAAAATTATTTGACTTACAGGATCACCAAGTCATCACTCTTCTGTTTGATAATCTTTTTCCCTTGTAACCTGGAAAAGCTATCAGGTCTCTTGTTGGTTTTACCTGTTTCTCAGGCTACAGTCTTCTCCTTTACAAATTTCCACAAGTTTGCTTTTCCAAAGAGCAGCCTGTATTCCAGTTTTAGTGTACTTTTTAACCACAAGCTTTAAATTAAGCTATTTTAATGTGGTGCACCAAACAAAAAACAAAGCTAAAAGATAACCTTAAGTTACAGAGACTTGTGTTCATTGCCTTCTATTCTTCAGCCCTCCAAACATTATTCATTGCACTTAAAGCCATTTCCTCTGGGTCCAACAGGAGCATAAACCATCTCACTTAATCCATGGCAGGAATCTCACACACCCACACAGGCACACCCATGCCCACAGATGAACTACATCACTCTTCCCCTGAATGCATTAAATTCCTCCTTTTTGTCAGCACATCTGACTAATCGCTATTTTGGATAGCACAAACAGAAAGCTCTCATTCTAGGACTAAGAACACAACCCAGCAGAGAGCCTGCCTGTTTCCACAAGGAATTTACACAGCCTTCTGTCTTGCTCTGTTGGTTGAAACTTGGCTTGCTTCTCAGAGGCATCTCAAGTATATTCAAATGTCATACTAAAATATATCTAAATAACTTGAGCTCTCTTCCTTTTTACCTTAAAAACTTTGAAAAGTTGGCATTCATCCCAAACTGAAGCACCATGCATTTTACAAGGTTATTAAAACAACCTTCCTGCTCAGGCTTGAGCCTGCACCCTCCAGTTTCCTTCTCCACCTCAATTTATCTTCCTCCAATTGAAATCACTGTTACAGCAGATGAGGTTTATCAGGTTTATCAAACAAAAACAGCTCCTAAGTCCACAGCTCCAAATGAACTCAAATGGAAGGCATTCATTTGTTCACTGTTCCTCCCCTTCCCAATTAAAGTAACAACTAATTTGGTAGGATATTAGTTCCCTGCCATCCCAGTAGGCAGGCTGAAACTACTCAGCACTGAGCTGGTTCAGAACCATACAACTGTATGTGTAAATGTCTGCAGCTTTCACAGCCAATGCTTCCATTGACATGTACAAATAACACATTTTTTCCAGTAGACTGCAGGAAAGACAGAACATAAAGCTCCTTGGGACCTACAGTCAATGCCTCCTAAAATTAAAATGACACTAGGATTAAAATTTAGAATTTAGACTCCTCTACTATACCCATATGCTTCCAGAGACAAATAACGCTCCTATGTAATGGGATATAGGAATCTTGGCTTCCTCTCACAGCTCCTAAGTAATTTCAGTGTTCCATCTCCGTAAAGGCTTGATCAGATGCATTCTCCAGAGCACAGCTTGTGCAGGCACCTGCCAGGGTAGTGCCAAGCACATACATAGTCCTCCACAAGGAAGAAAATCCCTGCAGTGGCAACGCACACTGCCCAAGGTACGCGACGCGCTTGTGCGCTGGACACGTGCCCAAATGTCCCAACCTGACTCAGGAGAAGGAAATGACCCACCATCAACACCAGGTCAAGAAGGCATTTCAGTGCTGACTCTCCAGTTCACACGGCATTTTGCTAAGCAGTTTTCATCACCTTCCCACAGATCTGAATCCTGCTGACTAGCAAAGGCAGGGGTTGAAACTGCTATGCCAGGGCTTGTTCCAGCTTGGCAAATTCAATTAAGTACAGCAGAAAAGTTCTCCTCTAATAGGGCCAAATCTACTTTGGCTAAGCCAACTAAACCATCTGCTATTTCTATGAATGATGTTTCCATCATTTTTGTCCCCACTCTTAAATATTTTACCTCTCCTCTACTCTTCACCTTTTTAAATGTAGAAGACACAAAGCCCACACAAAAAGAGGAGATACAGAGGATCATACAGCTACCACTGCAGCAACTGCAGCAGCTACCGAGGAGCAGTATATATTCATGTTGCCAGAAGGCTGGAGACCACAAATGGACCATAAAGAGCATGTTGGCTTCTTAAACTCAACACTCATTTAAAATACATTTATAACCACCTAGAAGTACTTGATGCACCACCATTGACTACTGCATCCCCTTACAAAAATTAAACCAAACCCTTTCAGTTTTAATCCTTAAGCTGGTGAAGACACTTCTGTGAAGCTTGTGGTGTCACCCTGCGCTTTGAGGGAAGAAAGGCAAGAGATTCTCAGCTTTGGTATAAAGTGAAACTTCATGAAAACATTGGGTTTTCTCAAACATATTTCTAAGGATGCCATATAGGTGTTAGGACTTGACACTGTGGCACTATTGCACCTAAAAGCGGACATGAAGTTTTTCTGTTCTTTGAAAGGAGTTATGGTAAGCCGGATGGGCTCACTCCTGAGGCATACATTTGATAGCTGAACCATCACATGTCTCCAAAGAAAATCACCAGCATCAGCTACCTAGCATATTAGACGGCTAGATTACATGGCAGGACTTGACAAGCCCTTCCTTGGCAAAACATTTGAACCCCACAAAAGGGCCAGGCGGAGTACCTAGAAGCCAGTATTAGTAGAAGCAGCCTGTGATCAGACTGCCTATTTTGTATCAGTTCTGGTCTTTATGTAAGAGCTGGGTACACCCTCATCTAACTTAATTCTCAGGAATGCTAATTCTCTGGGCCTCATGTATTTATTTGGAGTGTTTTCCAGTCTTGTTGTACCACCCTTTGGACCTTGAAGACCTCAACTCCTCAGAAGCAAGACTTCTGAGCAAGGGACTTGTGCTGGAAGTGGCCTTCCCTCCAACACAGGTGTTCTACACCACCTGCAGCACAAATATAGTCCTGACCTGCTTGATCATAGGATCTCTGAGGAATATAGGTGCTCTCTTCACCTCTCAAGATGAAACCTGAAGAGTGCCACCGATGAGGAATAAATGTGGAGGCTGTGAAGAGTTGATCCAGGCAAAGCTGCACCACTGGCATGGTTTCCACAAGCAGTCAGCGGCTGCTCGGCAGGAGGCATTAACAGGATTAGGAGGAAAATCTGGCAGAAAGCTTGGTACAAAACCAGGCCACCACATCAAAGGCAGTCATTTTAGTCATTTAATTCCCTAAAAAGAAAAAAAAAAAAAAGAAAAAAGAAAAAAGAAAAAATCTTCCTCTCTTCACAGCTGCACACATAGAAAAGCCTTTTTGCTCAAGCAGTGAGGAAATCCAGCACAGGGAATCAGAGCTGGTTGTGCTGCTTGCCAGCTGATGGCTGCATTTCCATCTCCCCCTGGCAGGCAGTGCAGGCAAGCTGGCAGCACCCACCCTACCCCCAGCCCCATGCTACTTGCCAGGGCTGAGAGTGAGTTTGGAGAAAAGGTTAATTCCAGGAACAGCCAGAAATGCAGGACTCCAACAATGGGAGCACGAGTCCCCACGTGGCTTGCCAGCTTTCTGCTGGTGGCTGGCAACCGCCAGGAACAAAGAACAAGTGTCAGTGGCAAATGCTGGTTTGCAGGAGGATGCCGAGATGCATGGAATGGCTATGGAGGCAGGCCCTTCTGGCACAGTATGTAGGCTATTGTGTCTGGGGGCCAGTTTCTTTTGGCAGCCACCACACTCTTAATGTGATATTCATCAGTAGCATATTAGCTCACTTGCCACAACAAGGGAGCACTGCGCTTCCAGTCCTGCATTCAGTGGTGTATCTGTGTACCTGCACAGCCACACTGGTCACTCCCCATAATAAAACAGGAAAAATGCACAAGAGTGTTAGGAAGGACTGGATTAACACTCCCCTCCTCCCCCCCATATTGCATCAGGACAATGATTGTATAAATAAACCTGTCAGGACAGGATTGCAATCCAGGACCTCTTTATCAGTGCTGGCTGTACTGTACATCCCCAGCTGGAAAGAAAAAAACCACAGAGGCTTTACTCATTACTTTTGCTAAATCCTGCAGCAGGATGTTTCCCTGCCCTCCAGACCTGGATTGTGCAGCTCTGTTCTACCTCTAGGAGTTATACATAGAAACAATCCATTAACAGTCAGGTTAACGCATGGCACGCAAGTAGATCGTACCTGTCAGCGTGTCTAAGCCCTACAGGTTGGCTGGCCACTTTATTTAAGAGATTCTGCAGTGGAATCACTGCAGAAAAGTAGGAGTTTCTAGTCTGGATTATAGGGGCAGAGTATGATCAGCTGTTTTTTTCTGTTGTTTTTAAGAGAGCACAAGACAAGGCTTCAGCACAAGTGAAAAGGCAAACAAAGGCTGAACATGATTTTTCCTCCAATCTGTGCCTTATATGCTTATGTAGCACAATCAAAATGCAAACAACCTGAATGCAGCCAGACACCACATTTCAGAGAGCTTGGGTGGGGGCTGGAGAGTAGAACACACTCAGGGGATGAGAACATGTGTTCTAAAATACAAGTATTTTACAAGACATCAATCCATCATTAATGTTATTTGGATGTCCAGCTTGCCTGAGGGAGAGCACAAAGGGAGTCCTGTTATTAATAAACTGTGCTTGGTTTTGAAATAAAAAACTCAAATACAAAGACTCGGCAATTCTCAGAAAAATACCAACTTTTTCAGCATGCAAGCTGCATCCCTTTGCCACAAAAACTTGCTTTTAGAAACAGATGGCAGCCTGCAAGACCTACAAATCCTTTGTCTGGAGTGGCAAACTAGGCCCTATTGCCCATCAAAGTCAACCGTCACATTGTGAAGCACTGACCCTAACGAATCCATTATGTTTCTTTCTACTACAATGCAAAACCATACAAAATGAGTCAGAATTAAGAGGAAAGGGGTGAGGGATTTTAAATCCCTTTCCCCCCCAACCTCACAAAAATAATGACAAGGGGGAGAATCTGCGCTGACCCTCCACTTACGAGCCCTACCAAACCCTGCCGTTAGGGCTGCCCCTTTGGGCCAGGCTGCCTAAAGGGGGATGGATTTGGGTTTGAAGCGTTTATGCAGTGGTGTGCAACGGCTTTGAAATCAGCACACTGTGTCAGTCAAACTACCCACACAGTCAAGAGCGCATATCCCGAGCAGGAAAGAAAGGCCCTTATGCTAGCTGAATAATTAGGTCTGATATGCTTTGTAGTTTCTCAGCCCCCCCTTCGCAGCTCTGCTGAAGTGCTGTGCAGATAGGCAGCACAGACAGGGAAAGCTCTTCACAGGTAGCTGCAGGGAAGGCAGTAAGATGGTTTTTTTCCTCCTGCGTCAGCTGAACCCAAGCAATGGAAAGAGAAACGTGAAGAAAGAGGAGCTCATATCAAAGAGCTGATGCCTTCAGTCAAGGAAGCAAACAACAGAGAAGCCTGCTGAGGAGGTGATGGATGGGGTGATGGTGTGGAAAGGATTGAAAAGCCTTTTCCTGGCTATGGGTATTTGGTGCATCTTGACACACAAAAGGAAACACCCATCACTGGTACTGTCAGCAGACACCTCCCAGCAAGGAATACTTCTGTCAAAGACAAAATCCCTCTGAATAAGAAAGGGTCCAGTTTATGAACAATCCAACTGCTTTTATCATGCATATTTAAAAATGAGATTCAACAAGAAAGTCAATGTCCTCAGAGCAACAGACTGGTTGGATTCTTCACACTCTCACAGAAATTGCCTCCCATCCCCCTTTACTGTTTTCTTCGGCATGAAACAATCTCTCAAGGACATGGCAACAACGACACTGAAATTCAAAGCATTGAGATCAAACACATGAAGCTGACGCCCATTAAGGCTAAATTATGTCACCTATCTGAAGGCTCAAGCTTATTATTTAAGACAATACAATAGTCATTAATCACGGCCATTGTGTATTGCTCCAAAGGCCTCTAGGAAGCTAGAAAGAATAAGAAAAGAATAAGAAAGAAAAAAGAATACCAAGGAGATTTACTATACTACAGTGCCAGATTTAATTACATGGTTTTCTCCTCAGTATCTCATCACTTGCAGTTCACCACCTGTTTGCACCAGAGGACCTGAAATAAAGACATGCTGGCCCGTAAGGCCAGGCATGCAAGAGAGGGTTTGTGCAAAGCTTTTGCTGTTGTAGCAGAAGACCAGAGGGCAAAGAGAACAGTCTGTTTTGGGAGAGCTGGCAGGCAAACCACTTGCGTGTAGAGCTATTGTTTATCTTCTGAAGTTTCAAACTCTCAGTTCCTTTTCTGCACATACATATCTATGTAAAATATAGATATATTTTCCTTTATCTTCTGAAGTTTCAAACTCTCAGTTCCTTTTCTGCACATACATATCTATGTAAAATAAGAAAAAATACACCGTTGAGCCGATGCGCAAGAAGAGGCAACTCACTATCTTCTTCCTAAAGCTCCAGCACAAAGATTCGTGCCCTCACCAGCACAACAATATATTTAAGCAGTAGGTCTGTCTGCTGGCAGCATTCTGAGTTTGCATTTTCTTCTATAAATATTTAAGCATAGAAGAACTGTTCATGTTACCCACTCTGCCCAAAGTGTTTTGACAGCCATGCTCACCAAATGACAGTGATGCTCTATTTAACACTGCAGCTGCAGACAGGAGGATTTGGTTTCAGTTTTACACAATATTGTGAAACCAATGACCTCCCACAAAATAAAACAGATAATACAATTTTAGGGGTAGAAAGTAAATGCATTAGCAAGACCATTATCAGTAAGCAAGAAAAGAAGGCAGAAATTTAAGTCCTGAATGCAAGAATTTGCTTAAATTTAGCTGCGATCTCTTTCTTATCAAATATATTCAGAAAGTGAAAATAGAAGACAATCAACCCTGACAAAGCTACGCTAGCCTCCTGAAATGGTTTCTCTTAAGGCCAGAATAATTTCCAAACCCTCTGGAAATTATCATCAGCCCTCAGAGACCTCTACACACTTACTAGCCAGTTAATTGAATCCGCTCAAAAGAAGATGGCTTAGCAGACCACTAGGCCAGCCCTGAGGGAGGTTTGGCCCCAGTGTCTCTCTGTAACACACTAAGACTCAGCATAGTCTGTCAGTGACTAAACAAGAGTCACTCTTTCGTATCTGAAGATCCAAAGATATTTTCAGGTAGAGAAAGTCCAGGGAAACAAAAAAGGTTTAAATAACCCAGCCGGTCAAACCCACACAGAACAGCTCTGCTACTGCTACTTTAACATGCAATTACTTAAACAATACTTGAAAAAAATATGTAGAGGGAACACAAGAAAGAAAAACTGAGTCAGCAACATTTACCTTTTCTGATTTCCCCCCATAGCCCCCGAGCATAGTCTCACTTACCCAGAGGCTCATTAATGCTTTCATCTGTTAAAAGCTTGCTGGAAGCATGGAGTGATGCCACTTTGGTATCAACAGATTAATCATGTATGGATTGCCAACCTCCCTCTACACTGCAGGGCAATGCCATCTCCTTCTAGGCCGCTTCAGTGGCCAGATTCAAATGAATATTGCCATGTACTTCCAAGACACCTCAGATATGCAGAGTGATTAGCCATCCCTTGTACTGCCTTTTACTAGTGTTACTAAAAAATTAATGCATTGGATACAGTTTTATGACTCCTTATGCATCATTAGTGCTTTAATATATCAGAATACAGTTGGTTCTTAACAATATTATTGGAAAGATCAGAATACCTTTTAGGAAGAATAAAGCACGAGGATGAGTGGATTTGTTTTTAATTGTGGTAAGGGGAAAGATGAAGGAGGAACAAAAAAGTCAAAAACACCCTTCCCCAGCATATTCTGCTGCTGTATCTCCCATTTGGTGCATTTGGGCAGGGATGAGGGGGGGAAGGTGCTTTTTTACAGGCACATCTCTTGGATGCAACAGCACCAGCATAGCCAAGCTACTATATCCTTCCCTTGCTTCCTAAGCTGTGTGCCACAGTTTCAAATAAGGACTTGGACCCAGTGAACAACCAGATGTAGCTTTGCTTCCACCACCTGCTATCACACTGTAGGAGCTGTAGCAGGATTTGCCCCCCTAACAAATACTCTTCTAGACTGAGAAGGAAAGACCAAGAAAGATGGCATTAACACAGTTGTATGGTTTCACAGGTATGGGTGAAAAGCACTAGGAATTACATGACAGGACATCAGGACCTCTCATCTGTAGCTCCTTTTGCTCACACAAGCCTGTTAGCTCTGATCTTCCCTCCTTCCCCCCAGCACCACGAGTTACCCTTCCTTCCCCAACCCACCAGATGGGCATGGGACAAGACACGCTCTGCCTGGATCCCAGCTACGTGGCTGCCAATTAGCCTACCAGGATACGCACGTGGAGGGGCCTCTCTTGCTTTATAAAGTGCTGTTGCTTTCCCTGCAGCCTTTGTATTGTTGGAAGGTTAATTAGGATCTCTGCTCTAGCTGCAGGGACTTAGCGGAAAAAAACCCTTTATCTTTACAATTTCACCTCTGACAAGATTAAATTGATCTGTGCGCTCAGAAGCTGGCGGATAAGGATACAGACTGGTTTGGAATATTGGTTTTTTGACTTTTTTTTTTTTTTTTTTAAGAAGGAAACAGGTCTAGTGTGATCATGTTATCAATCACAAGCTGAGTTTCAAGTGTGATAACACTATAGTATTAACAACACAGATGGTCTCCTCCTTAGCGTCAGCTTCCTACCAGTGCACCACAAGCAATGCTGGGACACAGTCAGGAGTCATTGGCATGAAGTGCTGATAAAAAACTAACCAATAACTGAAACCCAAGGCAGATTTTGAATTGTGAATCATTTTTGGATCTTCACCACTATCAAATATGATGTATCTTGGACTCTCCACTGTGATAGTTGCTCCAAGCAAATCATTCTCAGCTCTGGGACAGATCTAAATCTGTGCCTCTTCTCCCAGCTCCTGGACAAATGCCTCCTCCCGCACCAGCACAGACCTGCAGGCAGGGAACATGAATACATGCAGGCCCCAAGACAAGATGTTTTCTCATTCTTATTCCTGCCGAAAGCACAAGAGCTGAACTAATCAGGGCCCTGAGCCCTGGGTCACAGCCAGGGCATCCACGGCAGGGACCTCAGCTCTTTCTCACCTGCTGACAGGGACAAAGCAGGGCTGAGGGGTCTGAGCTCATTAAGGCAGAGTTTTCATGGGAAGTTCAGCCTGCATTAAGCTAGAGGGTTTTTTGTTGTTGCTTTAACAGTGTGTTAAACTGAGCAATTTTCAACAGGGCTTGCTCTTTCCCCTCCCAACTCACCACCCTGCGGGCAGCATTAGGAAGAAAGGAAACAAAGACACAGGCATAGAAATGACAGTAAGTTATTAACCAGAACTGCTATTATGAAAGTTAACATCTCCCATCACTGTTCCCCTTCTGCTAAGTGCAGCAGCAGGCCACAGCTGCCTCACTCTATGCAGATGTTCATACTTACACAGGAAAAAATGATTACTTAATAGCATTCCTTATATCAGGATTCTTTAGCTCTTAGTCATTCCTTGATTTGAGATAGAAACACTAGACTACACATCCCTGCTTGAATTAAGAGTCAAACAACATCTGTTAGCACACTCGCTAAAGCCAGAAAGACTCAACATATTTGCAAATGCCAAGTAAGACAAACCTATCTCTAACAGCATCATCTTGGGAAAAGGCTAAACATGTAATTCATCTATGCTGAATAGCTGCTATCCCGTTTTCCAGACATAAATACTCTCTCTTAATAGATACATAACACTAGTCATTAGAGACAAAGGCTGACAACCTGAAAACGGGTGCATTAAAGGCCCCATAGTACCATTCTTGTTGGCCTTGACGTTCCTGAAGTGTTTACAAGGTAAAACGTACAGCAGAATACACCCTTTCAAAGCTCTGTGACAGAGCATACATCCACCATCAGTCATTTTACAAAGCACCTGGCAGTTTTTAAGCACTGTGAGTCACAACCAGACATTTCGTCTTTGTATGATTACACAACATTTTAGGGCTTTGAGTGGTTTTCATGTTTTGTTTGGATTTTTGTTTGTTTGGTTTTGGTTTCTTTTAATAAAAGGTGAGAATTCTTCCCCGCATACTTGGTGCTGTATATTTTCACATAGTTATACTGGAAGAATAAACAAAGTGAGAAAGCACAACATCAACATTGCAAAGGGTCCCATTCTATAAACCATGCATCAGCCTTTCATCTCTCCCCATGCCAGCCAGCATTACACCTGAGAGAAAGTCTGTGCTAACAGAGCTGACGCTTTGTTTTTAAGCACAGAATTGTTTGTAATTTTAAATTCATGTCAGAGTATTGCAGTGCATAAACCAAACAAGAATATCCAGTGGGAATACTGATAAAGAAATACTATTGTGCGAATAACTAACTAATCAGCAAATCTGCCCCTCCCTCGGCAATGAAAGGCCAAATATTTACTCAATTGTATATTTCATTCTTTGCTCAAATACTTCATAGTTTGAATCTCAAAAATAAACTCCAGTTCTCTTTCCTAAGCATCTCACGGGAGACCAGGGGGCCCAGCAGAAGGTATTTACACCATTTGACTGGATTAATCTCAGCAGCAACCCAGAATAAAAACAGAAGGATAGGCTCCTAAACAGGGATTTGGACCTTCAGATGGTCTGCAGGTCAGCAAGAACTTGGGGTCCAGAACCCACCAGACATCTAAAGTCAGTGTAAGCAATACCTATTTCAACCATGAGAGCAGTATCCTCTCCCAGCAGGCTCCACAGCTGCATCCCAAACGTCAGTCAATCCAAAGCAAACTGCTTGACCCATTAGATCAATACTTCATTGAGAAATTCCCAGTTCAGTGAGCGCTTGGTTTCATTGTTCCATTACAAGGAGCTCAGTCTCTTGTCTTTCTGTGACAAGAGACTGGAAGCACTTCTTACACCTGGACAGCCCCGTGTAAGGAGCATCCATGGTGACAGTTGCTTTTTCCTTCAAATTATAGTTATTGCTAACACAGGTAACGCTACATTACATCACATGCCAATCAGTTTGTACATGAAAATAGCTACGCATGGAAATGAGCATAGGTTTATATAGATGCTAAGGGGAAAATGCAAATTTATACAAATAATTTCAGTCACCCATGAAAAGCAACAGCCTCTACACACCCATGACAGCTCAGCTTTTTTTTCCCTTTCCTTCTAATCCTGTCATTGTTTACATAGAATGGTGTTTCAGATTAAGCCCCCTTACCCTTCCACATGTTAGTATTTAACATGACAAGAGAATACCAAGAAGGGGTTGGACCAAGGATTCTTCTAGCTTTCATGCTCGGCAACCTACCACTCACACCCCTTCAAAGCATGATTTGACTCCATTTGATATAAAGCTTGTTTGGGGTTTTGCTTATTTTTATTTTTTAATTGCTACTAGGTCCCAGAATTATTACTGCAATTTGATGAATAACATGACTGTAAAGCAAAGCCAAGTTCATGCTCCAAGCAGAAGCAGGGGAGCTCACACTTCAAGGCTGACATTTTTAAATTGCCTCTGAACACAAGAACTGGTGACATTTTTGTACGAAATTGCGAAGGTTGTTCTTTTGCAAGAGAACTTTTCTCTACAGATCCACCAAAACCAGACCTCTCCTCCCAGTCCTATATTCTACTAAGTGTTATCTTTCATGCTATCACTCAAAGCAGGTCACTGAGATCTAGCAAAGTCCTTCAACCAGCTCTACATGGAGACATATTAGCAAGGGAATACTCTTTCCCTTTCACTCTTTCAGCATCTGTTTGGATGGTTTGATATTATTTTTCATGGATTGATTGGGTTGGTGGAGAAAGAAGGAGGAAGCAAAACCTCACACCTTGAAGGAACATGGCTTCATGTTTCCAGCCAGGCATTTTCATCAAGCCTAGGACACCCTAATGGGAAAGATGAGAAAGCTCTCAGCTAAGATATAATGAACTGAGCTGAGTAAAACTACCTTGACTCCAAGCAAGGAACATAAATTGTTTATATTTTCATACTGGTAGTGTAACAGAAGCTTCTTCCATCCATGCCAGCATCTGACACCCCGGCAGTCTGTCACACATTAGTCATCTCCCCAGTATGTGCCTTTTATTGTGATGACCCATCATCCTTTCTTCACTAATTACTTTTGAGATTATCAGTATGGCTAATGTGAACAAAATACCACCGTAAAGGCCTACTGCTTCCACACTGAAATTTGCTATTCAAACAAATTATATTTGAATGTTTTCCCACCATACGTATTTTATTTATTATTTTCTGGTCAAGAGGTAGATACTGAAGTAATAATAATAATAATAATAATAATAATGTTATTTACACTCACAGACTTTATGTAGGTTCACATATTGACTGCTACATTCAGCTCCTCTCCATGTGCACAAGAGATGGCTGAATGATCTACTTGTAATCTTCTTCCCACATATGTAAGCAGTCCTACATGACCTCAGATAGCACCGTCCAAACACCATAGCATTAACTGGACCAAAGTGGATTCCTCCCCCCCCACTTTCATTCACATTTCTCATTGACTCCAACCCTCATTACAACACATCAGCAACTGCAGCAGGGAGCAGGGTGCCAGCCACATGTCCAAAGTCAGCGCACGCCAAGGCTTTGCGGGCTGTACACTTGCCAGAAAGTTTTAGGGACGAGCTGGCATTAAGGACAACTTGATTAGTGCATGACTAGGAGGTGAAAGAAGGCAGCCAAGAGAGCCCTGACACCCTTGTCCTGCCGGTTTGCATTCATCTCAGCCCCTCCTGAAGCAGATTATTTTTGAGGTATCCCTATGGCAAGCTTCAAGCTAGCATAGGAATGCTGTGGGCAGGGTGTCAGGGTGCTGGCACAGCTCCTGCAGCGCTGGGAAATCTCTTTGGCAAGGACAGAAAGGCTTCAGGGGCAAACAGCTGAGCAAAGAAATCAATACTACAGTCATAAACTGCCACAAGCAATTCTGACATATTCAGTTTCTGCTCTTCTGTTTTCAGGGGGCTGGGTATCTCCTTCCCTGAGATGCTACCATCCTCCAGCACTGTTAGGACCACTGTAGAGGTGGACATCAACACAGGAGACTCTCTCTGCTAGCAACAGGGACTTTCCCCTCCAGCGTAGGCTCAAATCACCGTATCTCCTCACACTTCCTACTAACACCCAGCCACAATGATCCTGATCTGGCACTGCCATACTCTTCAGGACATGGACATGTCTGCCTGCTAGCGCTCTTTGCCTGAGGCCAGGTAGCTGTAGTCCCAGGGGCCAGGGCTCTCACCAGTCACTGCACCACTGAGCCATCAGGATGGAAGCTGCGCCTTCAGACTGATGTGCAGGAACAAGATTAGGGTTGGATTTAGGTCATTCTTGTAAAGGAGAGCAGCAGCTCAGCTTGCCAGCGCTTTCATTATGACTGCTACTTACACTGTGTTAAGGAAAAAGGCTACCGACTGCAATATTAACAGGCCAGTTACCAGGATTTTCACTGAGAAAACAACCCTCATGCGGTCACACCTTCTTCTTCAGTGCTACCACAACAGATGCTGACAGTGAAACTGCCTCTGAGAGTGAAAGAGGGTTTAGTCTTTCTAAGTGGAAATTAAAACAGCAGCTTACCTGGCAAAAAAAGTACAAGAAATGCTCTTTGCTTTCGCATTACTGAGTCTGTGCTATTGATAGGAATAATGATGGTTTTCCAAACCCAATCAATACCTTATTTTCAAAGGAATACAGTAAAAAAAAAAAAAAATTAGATGAAGGCAAATGTATAACAGAATAGTCACACCAGGACTGGGGGAGCATTTACATCCAGTGTCTCTCTGGCATATATAGAGAATGAAAGCGCTATTACTAAAGCATAATAACACATCACAGCCATTAGCAATTCCACAAATACTCTGTTATCCAAGTAGGCAAGAGAGTTACTCCTTATTAAAGGTAATTGTAACTGGATATCATACTTGTCAATAATATTGGCAATTCTTTATAGAAAGCACTGTTTCCTTTGGCTGCAGAAATCCTCCTACAGAAGCTGTCTTTAATGTATAATTCAGAAATCTGTAAACAAAAATAAATCTGTGTGCTATTACAATGGAATTCTATTTTTCCCCAGTAGCAAGAAAAAACCCAACCAACCAAAATCCCCCATGTTTAAGAACAAACCATTACAGCAACTATCCATGTTACCACTTTCAAAGATGCTGAAGACAGCAGACACAAAACATTGTTTCTGTTATTTCCATTTCAGCATTGAGTTGAGGTTGCACTTAAGCCTCCATGCTCTCTAACCAGAAATGCAACACTTAAGCAAACTAAGTGTTTTTACATGAACAAAATATTAACCCATATTAGATTTTTGTCAAGCAGGTTTCCTAAATGTATAGCCAGTGTTTTCTTGTTTATTATGACAATTTACAACAGTTACTTCCATAAGCCAGCTACTCCATCCAGTCCTTCATCCACAAGACTTGCTTATTCTAGCCATGAATTCAGAAGATTGAGTGGTGCCTTTGAGCGCTGCTTCTCAAGGGGAGCAGGAGAAAGGCTTGAGTTCCATCCCTCTCACAAGCCCTGTAACGATCAGAAATGCTCAGCAATCTACTGCAGCTGCTTCTCAGGGGCAAGTTAAGTCTCGTGAAGCTGTACAGTATAAGCCATCTTCTCCACTTATACCACTCTTACCTGCATCCAGGCTACTTAACCTGGATAATGCCTAAAAAAATGCTTTATACAACACTGGACTGTACTTAAAAAATGAAAAGCGAAACTCCTGTAGTCATTTTTCATTTACAACTAAGTTATGAACAGGAACCGCAACTGCTTAGAAATTCCTTCGTGAAGGGACATTTCTCAGTCTATTTCCAGTTAACTAGGAAAAAACCCAATCACTTGTTTTCAGAAAAGCCACCTACACAAGAAGTTGTATCTCTGTAATAATGCCACCAGGCACTGCAGGGTGACTCGGCACGAAGGAAGCGCAATGGAGAAGTGCACAGGCTGCGGGGAGACTCTGCAAGGCGCAAGCACACAGGTGCCAAGAGCACACAAGGACAAAAATGTCTTTCAGCTTTCTAAAAATAAGAGCCTTCTAGATAAGAGGCACAGTTAGCCAGACTGCAGCATGCCCTGTTTGGCTTCCAACACTACGAACTGAAGTAGCGTTTCACTGGGGAAAAATTAATACCCGATACCTGCATACTGCTAGGGAAACAGCATGAGGCAGGAGTAGTGTTTATTTTCCCCAAGACACTCAGCATTTCCAATGAGCATGGCCAGTAAGAACTCTCAGCTTTCCTCATCATAAAGGAATAGAAATAAAAGAAAAAATAAATTTGATCTTAAAAGTAGAGTAATGAAGCTCTCTACAGTTTTAAAGAATACATTGAACCAGGACAATGAGATAGGGGAACTTACTATTTATTATGCAATGGTTAAAACTAGACAATGCAAAATATGTTACCAGACAAGATAATGGAATGTCTTGTCACTGTAAAGAGAGTGTTAAGGTAATATTTTATGGTTTATGTGTGAAAAATCAGCTATAAGCCTTTTCATTTCACACAGCAAGAGAGCTACCACAACTCAACCAACATGCACGTTCTGAGATGGAGAAGGCACCATCCAACATGGCCCTTCAGGCCGCAGTTCTCATGCCAGCTTACTGCATCCTCTCGCCTTCCAAACCGCTCCAGCAACAGCATCCTCAGTGGAGCACAGAACAGACCTTCCACTTGGGAACAGAACTCCCATCCCTAATTCTCTCTCTACTTTCCTCCAGAGCACTAAATTATTTCCCCAATAAAAGATACTTAATTTTCTTCTTAATTGAGTCATATATATTCTGGATTTTGCTACATTGTAGTTTGTGGCACTCTGTAACAAGAAACTATAAAATTTAGCATGCTCCCAAAGCAAAATGTAAAATCCACTACAGCCAGAAAAATCTCATGCCTCGCACATACACTTATAAAGTTCATTTAGTATGATAAAATATTTAATAGAAACAATTTCATGAACAATCAGGTCTTTTTGTTTAAGGCAATGTTACGTATCTACTATAACGAGTTCATTTAAGCTCATGCAATTCCAAGACTGATACAGCCTCAAAATGGCTTTACCCGGAAGAAGTAGGCATGAAGCTGAAAGTGAACTGAAACGTATTTTCCATTAGCCCTGAATATGAGAGAAAAGCTCCCTTCATCCTATGTTAGTGGAGTTCAACAGGGCACAAAACCCAATACTGAAATTTTCATGCTTTTCAAGATACTTCACATCAAAAACCCCATTTTTCTTTACTGACCTCTCTAACTATTAAGTGCTTACATGAGAGAGGAAAGAAAACTACATCCCTAGAGAGACTTTTTTTCTTCCATCCTTGACTGACAGCTTTTTGATGGTTCCACAAGTGTTTTGACAGTATTATAGTCCACACACTACTTTGCTGCATGCTTGCATGCAGTACCAAGTTGAACAATTAGGTAAACAGCTTTTTACTTTTCAAAACTAATTAATCTTAAAAACCAAAATTAATCCATTTGAGAAGCCAGCTGTGGAGCAATTTCCTATTAAAAAACAATGGTGGAAAATCCTCATCTACCAAATTTACTTTAAGTGCTGAGCATCCACAGGAACAAGGAACTATATATAAAGCAAGTCACTCCTCCCTAAAGGCATGTCAAGACCTAATGCAACTTTAAAACCTTGGCTCAGTTTGTAAATAGACCTGACAGCTCTACAATAAGAATTAAAAACACAGTTCTTCACCCTGCCTCCAAGAGCATCACTGAAACAGTTCACTTCATGCCTGACACAGCAGATGACTTTTTTTGCTGTGAGTTTGTCTGGTTTTGTTTTTACTGCAGAGGGTTTGCATGGAAAGAGGTTTTGTGTTTAAGCCATCAGGCATGGAAAGCTTTCACAAGGGGTGGCTCCTGGGCTGTCCCCAGCACAGGGAGGGAGCAGGTCAGGGAGCTCCAGATGACACCAGAGCTGACTCGCTGGCAGCTCCTTAGCACGCCACGCACCCCAGTGAGGTGCCTGTGCCTCAGCTCATCACTCATGAGTCCATCTGGAAGCTGAAAATCCCTCCAGGATATTGTAACTTGTGCTTCTCCATTCACAGGAGAGGCCCTGCAGAAGAACTCCTCTCATGCTCAGCTCATTCCCTCTCATGCTCCTCTGCTCAGCCCTGGCACAGCTCCATTAGGTCAGACCTGGCTTAAGCAAGGCACTGCGTGTATGCCAGCTGCTAAAGGATTCACACGTGTGGACGTAAGCAGGTTCTTGATTACTTTTTTGCTAAATCGGGTATGATCTGTGCAGTGGCTTAAGTCACAGCAACTCTGCACTGATGCTGTGACTTACCTTGACGAATTCTTTAAGCACAAGGAGAGCACGATGTAAAGCTATCACAGCTACATAACTTAATACTGAAAGAACAGGATCATTTCTTTCTGCAAAACATTGTAAGAGCACTTTTAGAAAGAAATAGCCTTAATTTCCGTGTTTTCTGTGATACAATAGACTTTCTGTTTCCTCAAGCATCTTCCTCCCCACCTATTCTGGTAATGAATTCAATTGTAGTAACTTGGGTTTTGAAACCCGTAACACAGATTTCTAGAAGGGATCTCACTACTGCCTGCCTACAGTGGCATTAATACTCCCCTCAGCTACATCTAAAACCAGAGTTAATTTTTCCATGGCTGCATTATATATGTGGCTCACAGCACTCCCTGTTCTTCTCTAACATTTCCAACTGCTGTGCTCCCAGCTGATAGCAGAAAACTCTTGTCATGAGTCCCTAAAAATATAACATTGCTCAGTGTCAATATTAAGTCCCATCATATTTCTGCTATTCCACTTCTTCCTCTATCATATCCCAACCCTCCTAGGTACTGAGAGTGACTCCCAAATTTGCACTCTCAACAATTATTGTGTGCTCAAGCCATACTGCTGGACCTTGCCTAGTTTAAGCCAGTTAAAGACATTTCTGCTTGTTATTTCCTATAGAGAGGAAGGCATAAAAAGAACCGCCCTTTCTTCCAAAACAACTACTTCTGGTAATTTCTCTTTGAAATTATTCACAGTTGTGTTCTATTCGATAAATAGGAGTATCCCAGATGTGCCAAAATGTCTTTCCTTTAACAAAAAATGAAGAGGGAGACTTCCTTTAGCTTCGAAATCTTTTTAGTGTTGCTGGAGCAGTTCAGCTAAACCTACTGAATGACCATAAAAGATGAGTCCTGTATCCAGGCAGGAGCCCACCACATTCTGGCTGCCCTTGAGCAGCACTCCCCAAGAACACACCAGCACATCTCGCTGGGAAATAGCAAAAGCCAAGTTTGAAAGTCTGGGTACTCATGAGGGAAGGCACAGCCTGCCAGCCAGCACTGCTTTAAAAATAGTTTATTTTCAGATAGAAGAGTTCGAGATGACTCAAAGTTTAAGTAGCTGAAACCCCACTAGGTCATATTATGCAAACCAAACCCTGTATGCCATCAGCTGGGAGATGGCTCACGAGGCAGGATTTTGGTACTAAAAGCAGTAAAACTGAAAACATACAATTGCAGTCACTAGTACATGTGTAAAAGCAGAGATTAAAGCACGTTTGGATAATGCTTCAGCTTGGAGATCCATGGGCTACCTCTAGTGTGTGCTCTTTTACAGGTGACAAACACATGAACTTCAGCCAGGGTACACTTGATCAGTGATACAGATCATCAAGTCTTTCACACAATCAAAAGGCAAGGTGTTTCCTGACGCAATAGCAGCAGATCTCACCCTGATGTGATCTCACCCCCAGAGGTGCCCACCGTGACAGCAACGCTGCTTTCAGCTTCGGCCACATTCACCCGTTTGCCTGCAGTGCAAGCGCATAGGAATGGCAAACTGTAAGCATTTGCGTGCTTTCAGACTCCTGACTCAAGGAGGAAACGTTCAGCTCCCATGCATTCAGCCCCGTTATTAAGCTTACAGGCAATCTAGTTCTCTGTAAAATCACGACTTAAAACAGTTCCTTTTATATAAACAAAAGTGACATTTAGGAAGAAATACTGCCTTATGCCAACATAATCAGCTTACATCCAGTCATGAACCCTCCAAAAATAAACATTTTGGCTAATGTGTAGATCCCATAGTAGAAATTTTGTTCTTAGATTCTGTAACATTTTCAGGGGTGGAGGAAGTAGGAAGGATGCAGGAAGACTATTTTCTGAACAGACATAAGATGTGAATAAAGGAACATAATTAAAGATTTGATTCTCTTATTTTATTCAGCTCTTCCCAGATCCCACATCCTATTCTCCCCCTTTTCCAGAGCAAATAGGGAAGACTACCCATCTGCCCCAACAGAAACCTCGGTCACTCGGCTCCCTTCGATCCCGTAACCCCGGCTACCCTTCTCGCCCCGGTCGCAGCCCACCGCTGGGAGCTCCCTTTCCCCTTCCACCATTAGGGACCAGGGCCAACGGCGGGTCGCGGGGCCCTGCCTGCGGGGAGGGCGCATCCCAGCGGCCGCCCGACCGGCAAACGCTGCTCTTCGGGGGATGCTCCCCCGGCCACCCGGCGGGCGCTTCATCCTTCAAAGTTGCTCGCCCCCCGCGGCTCCTGCCGGCTCAGAGACCCCCTTTCTCCCTCCTTCTCCCCTCGCCCCTCCGCGGGGGGGGGGCAGACATTTTGAGGCAACGGATCCCAAAAGCCCGCCGGGCCGCGGCCAAGCCGCAGCGGTGCGGGCGAGGCCTCCGAGCCGCGCCGAGCCCCGCCGCTGCTGCTCACCTGCCAGCTCGTCGGGCTCCAGCCCGCTCTCCGCGTCGATGCCGCACAGCACGAAGTAGTGGGCGAAGCGGCAAGGAGCCGCGCCGGGCCCCGGGGCGCCGCTCCCGCTCATCCCGCCGGCGGCGGCGGCGGCGGCTCCCTGCGGCAGCGCGGCTCTGTGCGGCGGGGACGCGCCCGGGGGGCCGGTCACGGCGCGCCGCCCTCCATCCCCGGCGGGGGCGCGCAGGCCGCAGCTAGCGGGCACCGAGCAGCAGCTCCGCCGGCGACGGGTGGACAGCGAGCGACCCCGCTGTCAGCTGAACGGGGCGGGGAGGGCGGGGGGAACGGGCGGAGCCGGGCTGCCGGCCCGCCCCCCGCGGGGCATTTAAACCCCGGGCGGTCGCGGTTCCTCCTCCTGCTCCCTCTCCGCGGCCTTAGCGGAGCGTTTCCGGCCCTTATGTGCGCTTTGGGTGTGAGGGGTGCGGGAGAGCTCCGGGAGGCTCTGTGGCACGTCGTGGGTTTGTTCTTTCTGCGCAGTTCTCGGGTTATGTGATTCAAGCTTACTGCCTCCTTCCCTCGCCCCCCGCAGGTGGGAGTAGGGGAGGCTGGCTTTTATCTGAATATGAAAGGAATCATAGAATCAGCTAGGTTGGAAAAGACCTCTAAGGTCATTAAGTCCAACCGTTACCCCAGGACTGCCAAAGCCACCACTAAACCATGTCACTGAGGGTCTCATCTACACGGTTTTTTAACACTTCCAGGGATGGCGATTCCACCACTGCCTTGCACAACCTGTTCCAATGCCGGAACACCCTCCCAGTGAAGAAATTGTTCCTGATATCCAGTCTAGACCTCCCATGACACAGTTTGGGGCTGGTCCCTCTTGTCCTATCGTCTCTTACTTGGGAGAAGAGATCAGCAACCTCCTCTCTCCATCCCCCTTTCAGGTAGCTGTAGAGAGCGATAAGGTCCTCCCTGAGGCTTCTCTTCTCCATCTTAAATACTCACAATTCCTTCAGCCATTCCTCATAAGACTTGTGCTCAGGCCACTCCCAGAGGCCAGCCCCAGTGCTGACCACTTTCTGTGGGAATTCTGCGGGGGAAATGGCGTTTTGTCTTCCTGACTCAAGTGCTGAAACAACCACCACCACCCCACAGGCACCCCCCTCGGCAAGGATCTGCTGACAGAGAAGGAGGGGGGCTGGCTTTTGTGGGCTCTCCGTCCCTGCACCATGATTGATGGCAATCACGTCCCCCAAATTGCTAGGATAGAGAACTATTTCTTTGCCAAATGCACTCTGTTTCAAAGCAAAAATCTGAAACGCTGCTTCATTCACAGTTTATTGAAAATTTATTACCCACTCTGCGGAATCCAGGAAGAAATCAATATTATTTTACTCTTGTTGCTAAAACTCCTCCGGTTATTACTCCCTGATGGCAAAGCACAGGCAGATCCATTCAGGAGTGGCACCTACTTTGAAATGGACAATAATGATTCTTTTGGAGTTCTAAACTTTTCTTCCCTAAACTGATAAGATCCCTGCTTATGACAATGACTCTTCATATGTGTACTTTAGGATGCTGTGGGTAGCGTTCAATACACACTTTCATCCTTCTGTGTTTATCTGTTTACTAGTCTTGGTTCATGCAGTCTGTAATAATTCCAGTCTGATCCTTTGCTTACTGTGGACTCTTATAACCTCTTTCTCTTTCCCCTCAGCAATGTGAGCCAAATTTTTCCTTTGTATGATTTATGCTTGTCCTTATTTAACAAGCACCTTTGATAAAGAAATGGCTGAAGGAACCTTGCAGCATTTCATCCAGTACAGGTCATTTTACAGGGGTATGTGGAATAACTGTTCCTACCCGCCTGAAGGCAACCTGGATCAGCATATCTCTCTCTTCTGTCTTTTGAATTAACAGGTTTTATGCCTTTTTACTTCTCAGCTTCCCACAGTGCTCTACTGAAAGCAGGCAAGAACTAACCCCAATATCCAAGGAAAAACATGAGTACTCTGTCACTTTCAATGATTCTGGTGGTTGCAGCACTTGGAATAACAAGCTGAACCTTGCTAGATCCACGTAGTAATTTGCTAGGACACCAGCTGTTTTCTCAACTTTGCACTGAGGGCTAGGTTATTTTGTGTAGCTTGGTTTGCTTATTAACTTGTATGTAATTGCTTATTCAGCTCTAGGTCAGATGATAAGAGTTTGACAAGTCAGTCTCATTCAAATCTAACTGCTGTTACTGTGGAGAAGTACCATCTTCATCTCTTATTGTACACTTTTCTTTTGGAGGCCTGATGGCATGGTTGTCTCCAGCCAGTCCAAGACAGTGGTTTCATCAGCCTCTCTGAAGGATGTATGAGTTAGAACTGATTCTAATATTAACCCAAAGTTTAACACAATGGTCCTGACTTCTTTACCTTGGGTGGCAAGTGGTTCTAGGTTGTTTTGGTTTAGCTGCCTTCTGCATAGGACAGTATTTTTTGCTTGGATAAAATTGCAGTGCCAGTAGAGCTGGCTGTGCCAAGTTCATCTGGACTCTAATAAGTCATGTTATGTCTCTGGGGCTAGGTTTTTCTCATCTAAACTCCTCCATCTAAGTTGTTCCAGTCTTTCCCTCCAAGCTGGTCTAGCTTAAGTCACTGCATGCTGCCTTTGGGCAGCTCTTCACTGTCATGTTTTTTAGCTCCATCCTAGCTCTCATCCCAAGGAATCAGTTAATTTTCAGGAGATTTTAATAGTGAAAACAGGCTTAAAAGTTAGCTTACTGGACAACAATATTGATTATAATAAGCAATTTCAGAGCTCAACTGCAGGGTTTTAATGACGTCAAAACCTTTTCCTTCCTGCCCAGTGGCAATACTTTTCTCCACTCCAGGAACTGGACAGGATACCTGTTTACATCTATTTTTTTTCCACTGGTCTTCTTTCGCTACATTCATGTCAGCACAAAATGGGTAGGAATACAACCAAATCTGTTGCAAGCTGCTTCCTTCTTCCATCCACATACAAACAACTGCTCCCAGGAAAAGGCATCAAAGGCCTTTGCCTTTGGCTGGAGGAAATGTGCAGAGCAGAGCAGAGCTGGCTGAGCTACATTGGCTTGCAGCACCCAGGAGAGCTTTGTGCCCACCTCATGCTCTGTTGGGCCTGAAGTCTTCCCACATCAGGCATGTGAACAAAGTGCAATTACACCTTCTCTATTACTTGCCATCACCTAACACTATCTTATGATGTGCAGCACACGAAAGCACTGCAGCAGTCCCTCAGTGTCCATAATTGCCTCTTCTCCATACTGAGATTTTTTGCACTACTTTTCTTCGAGAATCTCAATATTTTGGTTGTCTTTTCACTGTCCAAAAGCATTCTGCACTGGTCACTGGTGCCTCTCTAGAAGGGCTGCCCAACTTTAGGGACAGACCAAACACTTCTGCTCTGCTTGCAATGTTGATTGCTTAAATTTCACAGCATTCACAGGCAGATGCACAAAGCGGCTGTGGAACTTCTTGCAAGAGAGACAGGATAACAAAGACAAGGACCCAAGGCATCCAGAACTTCTGTATATGCTCCCTAATAAGCCAAATGCCATTCAAAAGCATTTTACAACCTGGGAAGACGCAGTGACTGATAGGATTGTGCTGTGAGGCACATCTGGCACAATCAGAGGTAACTGGTGGGACTACGAGTATTTTTTCCTTTCACAAACAAAGGGTGTTAAAACTCCACGAGGAGCATGGATGGGCTGGATTTCCCCTATTCAAAGCATATTAACAATAATCCTGGGAAAATAAGCCTTGTCCCTCGCACAGCAGTCCACAAAGCACCATCAGAGCACTAGGAGCTTCTTATCCCTGTTCCTTGGAGGAACACGTATGGTAGGATTGAGAATTTCAGACTGGGACAAGCACAGAAACTTGCAGGCATAAAGGAGAACTGCCTGGGATGTTTCGTTTTCATCTGCTCTCCTGTGGCAGCAGCTTTGTCCCATTACCAGCAGGATTACCAGTGGTGCAACAGCAAGGGAAGGTTTTTGGCTTGGCAGATTTGTTCTTCTTCCTCAGGTACTTATGTCTTCAGTTGTGGTGAATATTTCTCTCAGTATCAAGTTGGTTCAGCTTTCCCTCTCCTTAACCTCTCAGGAAGCCTTTGTTTCTCAGAACCTCTTAGTTTAAACTGGGTCAAATGCTGACAAGTGTGTCGCCCCCCTGCCCTTAGGATCTGACATAAAAGATCAGTCTACAGGCTTGTCAAGCTCTTTGTCCTACTTCTGTAAGAAGCCAATGCCCAAAGCTTCTGAGAAGTGGAAAAAAACTGCTGTTTAAAGGTTACATCCCTTCTCCTTGCTGTGATGGTGTTGCATCAATTTTTATTTTCTTCTTTATTTCCTCCTTCAATGACTTGGAGATCATGCTCCTGGTGATGGATTGCCCAACTCCTTCACACCGCTCTACAGCTCCCTGCAGAAGATCTTTCACCAGCTGCCAAGCCACATTGATTTCCTGTTGAAAGCTTCTCCTGTTTTGCTGTAGTGCCTATGGGGTCATGAGATCTTGTCGGGTGGAAGCGAGAGAAAACAACCAAGATCCAATATGAATGTTTGTAATACTCAGAACAGTTTTCTACTTCCAGCTGACTTTCAGTTGAGTGGTTCACAGCACTGTGAGCTACTTGATGAGAAGTATGAAGTATGAATATGAACAGTATGAATAGTCAGCTAAAACAAATGGGACAAGGATGGACTTTAAGACCAAAATTGAAGCCATTCTGGCACAAAGTGGAGAAGAGCATATAGCAGAATGGGAACTAAAAAAACAACAGCGGAAAATGTTACAGCAAGCTTCATACAGAAAGCGATTTTTATTCTCTGAGCTTATACAAGAAGACTACTTAAAGCACTGATAAAAGTATTGGCTGCCTTAGGGTTTAAAACCCAATAAACCAAATCACTAGCTGTAAGGCATAAAGCAAAGATTGTTTCTTCCAGTGCAATTCATCATTGCTTAGAAAGCAGGTACTATAGGCACATATTCTAATATTAAATCAAATCGTAATACCATTATAGCAAGTAGCTCATCTTCTATACTGGCCTTGTATCTATAAAGATTAAGCTTGAATGAAAGCACACAGATTTCGTCTGTCAGATTGGGAAATTATTATACATACAGCAGAACTACAGATAACAGTGTAAAAGATGACAACTTTCCTGCATCTCTGCTATAGGGTCTCTAAAGCTTCAGTGATTTAAAATTTAAATGCTTAAAATCTCTAATTCCCTAATGTAGCTCATTGCATTTTATTCCTTTTATGTATATCCATCCTACGTGCTCTTGCATTGCAAATACATATAGACACATTCCACTCATATCTGCTTTCAGAGAGGATCTTTGAGGGAGGTGTTTCAAGAGGCAGCGGAAATGATTCAATAGTTAACCGCACCTTCTTCCCCCCTCCCTCCCAGGACTGGCCCTATGTTCTTGCTGCTTCCTTCACAAAAAATCCTTGGTAATGAGAAAACAGATCCTTCACCATGGCCAAGCATGGAACTACATTGCCTGTCTTCATTTGCATGGTTTTGGTCCTGCCAGCCAGGCTTTGCAGCACACAGCTCAGTGCTCTGCTGAGGAGGTACCTCCTGTTCAGGCGTGGCCTCACCTCCTTGCTTCAAACCTCCCCCAGCCTGAATCAGCCTTCTCAGGGGTTCAGCTCTTGTGGGGAACTGGCAGTGACACCCCAGGCAGAGAGGGCACATAGACTTTGAACACTGCCTCAGAAACAACTCCCGGGCAATAGTTCCATAGTTGCCGGGCCCAGTTTCTAGAGGTTTGTGCCCTTTGCCACCCTGCCCTTTCCTCTCCAAGTGCTCAGCAGCACAGAATGGCAAAAGTCTGTTGTGAAGACTGCCATTTCACTCCATTTCTGCCTGTGCTTTTACACAGAGCTTGCAAGATGTGCGTTTTCCTGCTGAGCAACTGACTGGGTAGAGGTTTTCCTTCCCCCACCCCATGAAGTCAGGAGAAGAATCATATACAGCCATTACCTTTTGTATGATTCAGTGCCAAGACCCTGAGGTCAAAGACTGTATTTTGCTCAGAGCGAGGTACACCTTCTGCTCTTTGGACATAGGAGGTACACAGACTGTTCCAGCCACTACGGAGATAAAACCTAATCAGTAAAGTATGCTGCTGGAATAAATCACTAGCATGTCATGCACTAGTGGAGGTGTTGCGCTGGGACCAGCAAGCCAAAGCACCCACACAGAGATTCCCGTCCATCTCCAACAGCATCACTCACTCACTGCATGACCTTGGCCAAATCACTTGTGGCCTGGTTTACAGAAGCACCAGCTTCCTGGAAATCAGGTCAGTGCACTCCTCGTGCCCTCAGAAAAGAAAGGAAATACTGCTTCTCCTCTGCCCAAACATCTGCCAGGCACAAAGCTCTATTGTTGCCAAAGCTGGCCCTGATGGCGTCACACTGCGAGGCAGATGCACCTCTACACAGGCAGCAGCCCTGACGCTGAGTCCTTCCAGCCCACACATCCCAATGCCATTATCTGCTGACAGATGCCTTTCACGCCAGACCTGAGATGAGGTAGGAATTCAGTGCGGACAACAAGCCTCTGTTTTTCATTTTGAAATAATCTTTGCTCTCTGCTGAGAAAGTTTGTTTCCCTGCCTCTAAACTCCAATTCCTCTGTTCACAGTGCTCCAGGACACCAGCACCTTACAATCTGTCTGCTTGTGAAAGACCCAGGAAGGTGAAAGACTTGCAACATAATATACCTGCCCATGTAAAGCATGAGTAAAGAACTGTGGCCTTTTGTTTGTTTCTTTCTTTTTAAAAAAACATAGGTACATATTGTAGCAAGGAGAAAGGCAGGAGGAGATCCTGGTGAGATGCTTAGGCCACATACCCACAGCAATATTGTCTGCGGTGTCAGGGGGTCAGGCACAGCTGTGTCTGTGGTCTGTGCTCCCCACTAGCTGATCTCTGGTGCTGGGAAAGCTTCCAGAGAAGATGCACTCAAGCTGTCACATCTACATGAGTAATGGCAATGTGTTCAAAGCCTAGTCACAAATACTGTTTTCCTGTATTTCAGTTTCCAAAGCTCAGGCAGTCCCACGTCTGCTGATACCAGTGGGAGCATGAACCAACCCCACATTTTCACATGCTCTGGTCAAAGTCTGTCCATGAACAGCAGGTAAGCTCTTTGTCAAAATGCATTTGGCCTCTGTACAAATGTAATTAGAGTCTGATTTCAGCTTCCCTGATTTCAATTTCCAAACTTCCCTTTGAAGCCTTATTTGGTAAGAAGTGCCAGACACCCCACATCTCCATTACAATGTGTCCTAACACCCTTGAAAGCCCAAGGGCATGCTAAAGAAAACCAAATCCACTAAATCCATAGCCAATATACAACATAAGATCAAGGACAGATGAAAAGTATTTCCTGCAATGAATATGCATTATGAATTCTGTCATTAAGCAAGGACTGCTGCTCTGCTGTGTGCTCTGTCATAATACATGTTCACATCATTGCAATGTTGTTATATTTTGAATCTGAAAGTAATTCTTGCTAATCAAAGCACTTAAAAAGGGTCCTTTTTAATTTCTCTCCTAGAGATTTTAGCAGAAGTCTAAACATGTACATCCACAGATTCAGCTATATCTCTCTACCACTTATTTTTCATGCCTGATAACAGCACATCACCTCGAAGTACTTGCTGCTTTAGGAGACTTTCTACTGATGACAGCTAAATTGTAGCTTTTCTGCATTCGTGTACTGGGCTCGTACTTTTCTCGAAATCAGCTCTAACACTGAACAGAAGAACAGGACAGAGATCAAAGCAGTTCGCTTCTCCTTGAGGATCATGTTTCTTAGTGACTTCCTTGCAAACTAATAGCCACAACTTCTTTAAACCTGGATCCATGCTGAGTAATTCCCAAAGTTTCCATCAAGCATATCCTTTGGGGGTGGGAGCATTTGGCACTGCCTGATGTGATGACGGGCTAGCTCAGTACCTCCCTCCAGGCTGAAATGCAGCAGTTACTGAGAAATCTCAGTAATAAAGTGTTTCCCAGGCTAAATCAGAGCCACTGGCTTCCTGGTGCTCAGCACTACCAGACAGGAGTGAAGGCCAGACAGCAGCAGTGGTCTTTGGTGTCAGGCACCATCAGTGTGTCCAGCTGCTCAGACTCTGATGTCAGCCCATGGGCGGGGGCCAGGATCAGGCCCAGCAAGGGGAACGAGGCTGGGAACACAGCCCTTGGGTGGCCATGGGGAGAGATGTGGCTTGGTAGGGCCCATGGACGGCCAGGGCAGGCGTGTGGGGAGACAGACACCAGCCTTGATATGGCATTGCTGTGGCAGGGACTGACAGCCCCAGGGCTGCTGTAATAGGGTCCTGGACTGTAAGGGGGGTCGGGGGAGCCCCATTGGGTGGGCAAGGCCCCCAAGGCCCTGACATCCAGCACATACAGCTGTTACATGCTGGTTTCAGTCATGAAAGCGCATACTTTCTTGTATGGAAGGTGGCAGAGCCTGTCTGCTCTGTTAATCTTGGGCCACTTACTCAGACTGAGAATAAGTCTGCCTGCAGATGCTCCTGCCCTGGCTCTAGCACAATTAGCAGTGATGAAGCTGAAGAGTTATGCTGTAGGGTCACAACAGCACTGCTGCTCCCACTCCAGCTGGTATAAGCTGCTTGCGTGAAGCTTGACATCTGAGCTGATAAAACCAGAGATGAGAGATCACAGCACAAGGTCAGGGGTTCATCAGACTGCCTTCATTATCAGGAGCTCCTGGACTGTGACAAGGAAGCACCCAGGCAGCCCCACATGCAACCTGTCGAGCCCTGCAGGTAACAGGTCCATTTGGAAGCAAGCCTACTCCCGGAGCACCGCTTGGGTGTTGCTGTGCCATGTCCTGTGCTGCAGTGAAGGAAACTGCAGTGCATTGCCAATGCTCCCAGCTTGGAAAAGCTTGAAATGCACAAAGATATTATGCATGGGCTAATGTCAGTTTAAATTGTTCTGTATGCAAACCCCATGGAATCATCTAGGTTGGAAAAGACCTTTAAGATCATCAAGTCCAACCATTGGTCATGTATAGTCAAACCTGCTGAAACAGAAGTAACAGAGTTGCCTGTAAGAAGAGGCATGCCAAAGACCCCTTTGGAGGACGTGCTGCCGAAGTATGGATGGGAAAGGCAGTGGAACTAACACTTTGAAAGCTGGTAAGAGGTTCAAAGCCAGAATCCTCTTCCAGACTTTTGTGGCCTTCCCACGTCTCCATGTGCATAAATAGTAACCATTCTTTGCCTGGTCACATTGAACTTGAGCTCCAACCTTTTCATCATGTGAGGGAGCTGGCTGGTGTTGCAGAGGAGCTGTTTACATTCATCTGGGCACACTTGCAGCGGTATCACTTGTTTTCCATGTACTCTGGATACTAGTACAAAATACTGAAGAGCAGACCTCCTGACATAGCATTACCCTGACTTACAACTAAGTTGGTTGAGGACCCTGAAACCCTCCAAAGATGCAATAGCAAACATCAGCCAAAAGGGAAGGCGTATTGTATCTGGTCCTTGGCAAACATCTTCCTCTAGGAGCTCAAGTGGGCACCACCTGTCCATCTTGTCTGTCTCAGATCCCCATAGTTTCCTATGTTCCCAGGTCCCTTGGAAGAATCCAAATATTTGGCAGACTACGCCGTGGAATATGAAAGGAAGAGTCCAGCTGGTGCCAGGCCCTGAGCACCAGTGGGAAACTAAGAAATTAGAATTATAAAAACAACCAGCTGCTGTGAACTGATACAGCTCCTTGAAAACTTGATTTGCTTACCTTATCCTTGACACTGGTTGGCATGATCATTAAAATGAGGTAACCAAACATACTACAGCTTCAGGCTTTGCTCCTGGACCCAGCTGCAGGAATTGCTCTGCCTGGAGAAAGAGAGAAGGAATTTTTCATAGGTTTAAACATAACAGTGAATCCAGCCTACTTGGCCAAAAAGAGGGCTAAGCTTGGGAAACATCATTTGTGTTAGGGTCCCAATTGGTGGCCATGTGCTCATGCTTCAAACTAAAATATTGTCTTAGCTCTGTTGTTTGACATTGTTTCTGCCTGTCTGGGAAAAGCTAAGGTCTAATAAATATGCTGAAGTCATAAGTCTTGAATAACGCCCTTGGTATGTCACACGTGGAGGGAATGTGGGCCAAGCCACACAGGCAAAGCAGACAGGATGTGTTTTCCTGTCATAGAAAGTTAGGAGGGATGAGGACACGGAGGATGTCTTTGTTTCATTCAAGAAAACTTAGGCAGCTACAGATTGTCTGGAGAGGCTCTGTAGTGCCTAAGCAGCCCCCTCCCTGGCTGCCCGTTTTCACTCAGCTTCCATCATCTTCCTCTCTCAGTGCTTTGTGGGAAAGCACAGAAAAAGCCCAAACCCAAAGAACAAAAATCCCCAGATACAGGCTATGACATCAGGCACAGCCATTGCTCAACTCTCTTTACAGGCCTTCCTTCTTCCCTCTAAAGCTGTGTCCCACCGTGGGCTAGCTCCAGAACTAAATCCAGACCTTGGATACCCAAACATTTCCTGCAAACTGAAGTGATCCCAGACCCCTACCCACCCAAGACAGGACACTGGCATCCAGAAAGCTACTACAGATGACAACAGCATCATCACAACAGCACAATACAACAGGGACAGTTCAGCTTCTGGAATATGGAAGAGAACAACAAACAGCCCACTGCAAACTGACCACCACCGCCACCTCATTTGTAGTGTATTAATAACACAGGCAGTTGTATCACCAGAAGTGGCTGTGTCAACGTGATGGCTCCCTCTTAGTCACTGCCTGTGCTGCAGTCTTTTTATTGTGCAAGTAAAGCCAGCAGAGTACCTGTTTTTACAGGACATATCTCTGGATGTGTTCGTTAGCTACAAGTACATTCATCAGGCTGGACTGCTTTCCATCTAGTTTTCCTCTACAGTGAGATATCACTGGGACCTGAAACTTAGGAACCCAAGTGTCATTACTGTAACAGATGTATTGGAGCCAAAGTCCTGCTAGTTCAAGGAGACTTCAACTATGGAAAAAGGGATCTTGAAGACATGCACACTCTAGTTTTAACATCAAACCAAGCATCCAAACTGTATACCAAAGAAAAGCACAAACCATCTGACTTTGTGTATCTTTTCCATCTTCATCTGTGTTATAAAAAGGCTCTCATGTCTGATTGTGCACAAGCAACCCAGCTAAGGCCATGTATGCTACCATTGCACATGGGGACAAAAACCAGAATCAAGAACATACTGAGAGACAATAGCTTCTAACTTCTTGGACTTTACCATTGAGGCTCTCACAAAGACTCCTCATATCAGAAGGACTGCATCTGTTGTAGCACAAGGGTCATATTAATACAGCTTCCCCACATTCCATCACCCCAACCCCACCCCCCACCCCACCCCCCCCCAAAAAAAAAAAATCTGCAGCTTCCAGCTTCCCCTTCTTACATTCATTGCTGGAAGGTACCCGATGTCTTCATCTCTGCCAGCTGCCTCTTCTTCCTGCTCCTAACCTAATACAGCTGGTAAGACAGCCAGGAAAGATAATCCTATGAAAAACACATTTGATGCTTTCAGCATATATTACAGGTAATGTGTGATTTTTGTTATGTTAGGGTATCTATTCCTTAACTGAAAAAGATGTACTGTGATTCTGAAATGAGTAGGTGTGGATTCTAGCTGAAGGCACAACAGAATAATTGAATTGCCTCTCTCTCACCTAGCCAGAGCTCTCATCTTCAATTTTACCTTAGCTAATACACCAGCTACATTTTTATGACTTGCTTCCGCAGCCTCTGGGCAACCACAAATTGATCCTGATGTGCAAAAACCCTGGCTCTGGATATTGAGTTGTTGGGATGCTTTTTACAAACCTCTGAATCCATCCCTCTCTCTGCTCTGTGAATTTCCGTTAAGCAAACTGTGACAGCTGGCCTTGCAACAAAGGAGGTCTGGAAATAGATGCTGGAGCTTCAGCTGTACCAGCTGGAAGAGAGGGTGAACTGGGATGATCACCTGGTTGCTAAACTGCAGGCCTGCTTTCCTCCTTTTGTATCTATAAAGATTCATGTGTTGCTAATTGCTAATGTGGAGGTAGCTCCACTTCGCTTTCTTCTTCTTTCTGTCCTTGAGCAGTTTTGTTTCTTTGTGGTTAATTGGTTCATACAAGATTTCCCCAGAGCGTTGGGCAGTCCTACCATCAGCCAGTAATCTGCTAATTCCCTTGGAAACACAGGAGCCCCCTGTGTGTTACTCTGCGTCTGCATTTTGCACATCTTGCACTCCTCCATAATACATTAAATCAATGTTATGTTGTGATCAAAGATGTCCTTGTTCTCAGAGCAAACTCCAGCAGTGGTGGCTGTTGTCTGCACAATATACTATGCATTTGAGCAGCAGAAATTCTCAAGATGTCCCCACCTAAAGCAAAAAGCCTTTGGAAATTAAACATTATTTTTTTTCCTCACAAGGAACGGGCTTTGATACTTTGCAGAACTGATCAGCACAAAGCATGTCTTGAAAGTCTAAGTGGTTCACCTAAACTTTTACAAGAGGGATGGCAGCTACCAGTGGTATCAGAGCTTTCTTATGTCATGCTAGGAGTCTATGCAATAATAACTAAACATTGGCAATTAAATAAGAAAGAGTGGGTTTCTGGTTTTAACACTGCAGCCAATGTAACTGGGAAGCAAGGACTTCACCCCTCTTTTTTAACTTCAGCAATCCCTAAGGTGGGAGCAGCCAAGGGATGGTGTTTTTTCCCTAACTGCCTCAGCATGATGTTGGTCTGTGTTAGACAGCAGGGACTTCACTGAGATGTATATAGCTACCAAGTAATACCATATATCAGGAGTGCAGAGAAAACAGACCTGAGAAGTTACCTGTTAAATACCCAGTCAGAGAGCCTGAAGACTCAAGTGCAAAAGCTTTCCTTTCAGATTTCTCTGAGAACCTTCTCAGGCACAAAATAAAATGTGCAAGGCGGAGGTGTAACATCACCTGTCAGTATGCTTAAAGCTGTTACCACACCTTACCTGGCACCTTGAGCTGATGCTGGTAAGATTTTCCTGTTACCAAGTTCTTTATCCCTAGCATGGTGGTGAATATCTAGAGGGAACAAAGACCTGTGTCCTGAATTGCGTATTTTATGCACAGTTTTGGGTATTATGAGTGTTTTCAGTGTCTCCCTCCTTTGAGAGGACCAGCAAGAGCTGCTGAAAGTCTCAAGACTTTCGAAACATCATGGTTCCCCTAAGAGCTTCAAGATATAATGTCTTTCCTGACCTTAAACCACAAATCTCTGCACCTTTATATAATCTGGGGGATCATTTCTGAGAAAACTGAGCACGCTTCCTGCTTTATGAGAGTAAAAACCATGCAAGTATCCCTACAGCTTAATGTGTCAGTGGCCTTCAGGCTCCTTCATATGGCAGGTGGACATCAGCTTCTGCCTGGGCCTTCGCCTCCACGCAGTGCACCTCCTCCATCCTGGCCCCTCTGCAGCCCAGCGTGGAGGGACCACCTTCTCTCGGGATGCTGGAGATCACCCATCTTCAAAGGTCCTGCCTTACATGCAGCTTCCACACCCTGAGGAGCGCGCTTGACGTGTAATAAGCCGGGAGATCACTAGATGGCCTCATCACCTCAGAGATTTGGGCGCATCCAGGTTTAGGCTCTTCAGCGGCCAGACGTAATTCTTTAAACCCTCTCACCCTAAGCGCTGCAGAACTCAGGATCGGCACCTGGGGCGAGGTACGAGAACCTTTTAAGAACGCAGCATGTGAAATCTGGGACGCTGTCCCATAGGGAAGCTAGAGAAAACCAAGTTTGTCCCCTTGTAAGAAGATGCTTGTATGGCCTCCCTGGACCCATCTAGGGGGGAGATCCCACAAATCTGTCTGGGGAGATCCCCGTGTGGAGGACAGGGGGGACACAGGAGGGGTTTCTGGTTCCTTGTCCAGCCACCGGTGGGTCGCAGCCACCACCTTGTGAAGATGCACTTTGTGGCCTCAGAGGAACCGCCACTGTTTGTAGGCTTGCCAGGCAGTGGCTTGCAGCAGGGCTGTGTCCTCCCTCCCAGGTAAGAAGAGTAGTGCTGTAAAGGAGGACCCTTCCCTCCTGTCTGCACTGGAGAGGGTTTGGGGAGAAGAGAAGGGATCTTTGGAGCAGCAGAAATACTAATGGGGCGGATGGAGCATGGGGAGGAGAAACATGAAGAGGGAAAGGAAAAGAGATGTCCAGCTTGCCTGAGGAACTGACTGACTCTGGAGCAGCGACGGGACCATCTTTTGGTGGCTGACACCTTCAATAGCTGTTGCTGTTTCAAAGAGATTGGGAAGATTGGTTGGGCTATGCCGGATGAGGTGGTGGCCTGGGTATGATGTGTAAAGGAAGAAAAATACATGACATACCATTTTTACTGCTGTCAAATCTGAGTGTGTGTTGCCACTCCTTTTCCCACATGTATTTTTATTAACATTTTAAAGTACAGGCCTAGTTCACCCTGACACAAGCCTTTTTAGAAGCACTTTAACTGAAGCAGGAGTGGAGTAAGCACATGATGCCCACCACTGGCCTACACTTAGAGAGGGGCAAGGCCCGAAGCGCTGCGGGGTAGGAACAGACAACCCCAAGCACTAGCACACGCTTCGGGGCGAAGCTGCCGGCCGGTACCGCCCGCTCCGCAGTGCTGCCGCTTTAAGGGCGGGCGGGCAGGAGCTCGGCCCTCCTCGGCCCGGCCCCGCGCAGCGGGCGGAGCGGAGCGGAGCGGAGCGGCGGCCTGCAGCAGGTAGGTGTGGGCCGGGCGCTCCGCGGCCCGTGGCGCGGTCCCGCCCCGGCCGGGCCTGCGGGGGTTGGGGCGGCCCGGGCCGTGGCCTCGGTGCCAGTCTGCTCCTTGCCCTTGGGGGCTGGAGGCCGCTTGGCTAGAGGGGTGCCCGGCCCGGGTGGCAAGCTGGGAACGTCGTGGGGGAAGCGGTGACCGCCCGGCGGCGCAGGCGGTCGCTCGGTGCCGCGGCTCCGGGTGATGGCGCGGTGCTGGCCTCCGTCGGTGCAGCGGGCGGCCTTTGGGCTCGGCTAGGGCTGGCTGCCTGCGATGGGAAGCGTGGGCCGGGGCGGTTATGGTGTGAAAGGCACCTGCTGCCCTGCTCCGCCGCCCGGGGGAAAGAAAAGGGAAAAAGCTCAAAGCTTACATTGTACAGGATTTTGGTTGGTCGGTTTGGTTGAGGTTTTGTGGTGGTGGTTTTCTGAGGGGGTGTGTTTAGTTGATTGTGTGGTTTGTTGGGTTTTTCTGTTGTTGTTTGGTGGGTTTGGGTGGGTTTTTTTTCCCTTTTTTTGGTTGTTTTTGGTGGCTTTTGTCAGTGTTCTACTCACCCGCTCGTTTTATTCCCAATAAGATGGGAAGGCCACGACTGTCAAATGAAAGAATATTTGTTCTGACACCTTTCTACAGTGAATGCTTAAACTCAGTTTGGCATTTTGAGGGCAGCTCTTAGCAGGTACTTTTCTACTCCTACTGAAAAGGGTAGATTTAGATTAGACATTGGGATGAAATTCTTCACTGTGAGGGTGGTGAGGCACTGGCACAGGTTGCCCTGAGAAGCTGTGGCAGATTGGTTAGAACTAGATGAGCTTTAAAGTCCCTTCCAACCCACACCATCCTGTGATTAAGTAAACTCATTTGGAAAGAGTAGCCCTTGTGACAGGCGATGTAATGTGCTACTGAATCTGAGCCCTGCTACTTTGTAGTAATTCATAGGGGGGGAAAACCGGTACAGAGCATTAGCTGGTAAGATTTGTATCTACGATTTCAGTTAACTTCATGCTTCCCTCAAGCAAGTGAGGATTATATAGCCCTGCCTTCAAAAAGGAAGGCATTAATTAATTATGTTCATAAGTTACATGGACTGTGGAATGGCATTCTCTGATGTGGAAAACCTCAAAGTGTTCAGTCACGTGTTTATTTGTAATAAAAATATAAAGCTTTTAGGCAATGACTTAAGTAAAGATTGAACTGGACTATCAGCCTAAATAGCAAAGTGTAACAGGAGGGATGTTCATGGCTTAACATTCCAATGAGCAATCAAACTAAGCCCAGTACCTGAAACAGCAAAAATGCCAATAAACACATATTAATTTTTACTACAGACAAAGAAAAGCTGAAGCAGTGAAACATGAAGTGTTAGGACTTTGTTTTATTAGCATATTTTTCCTGTTGTCCCTTTGCCTCATTATTTTCTAAGGACAACCTTCATAGCTCTAGGTGGTGAAGCTGGCCACAGTTCTTCTGTTGTGCAAAACGGGCAGGGGCAGGCTGAAGTTGATTCTCTTGATGCATGATTCTGCTTTTCCATGAAAACCATTGCAGAAGAGAGAGAAAACAATCACAAACCACCAAGTGCTGTTTCTTTTGTGTCTCTGTACCTATGGTCTTGCTGCTATGGAAGTACAGGCCTCAAACATTTCTCTGGTCATCAGTTTAGGGAAAGGTTCGAAAACTGTGCCTTGGAGCAAGTACATCTGAGTGACTGAAAAGAAATTAGCAAGATGAGGAAGGAAAAAGATACATAAATGCTGAAGGATGGATGAGATGTGAGCAGGAAGGCAGAAAACCAGCTGCTCTCTCTTCAGGCCACCCCTTGAGAGGAACAATCGCAGGATCAGTGTAAGAAGGAATCAGGGGGGTGGTGGGTAATAAAGTGCTGAGAGGCTCTTCTTTATCTGCTACTCAGCCAAGAGCTGTGGCTCTTCACACTCCATTCTCCTGATTCTTAGATTAGTCTAAACTCTGACATACCAATCCTCCATTCTCCTTTTCTTCACTGTTTGTGACCTGAAAACTGGCCTTGAGTGGTGTCAGGCCTTTGAGTGAGAGCTCATCCAGTCTGACTGTCTCACCTTCTAAAAACTTCATTTTTAAAAACATGTTGGATTCAGCTTCTCTCTCTTTAGACAGCTTGGAGCATGTTTCTATAGTTCCCCACAGTGAGTGGGCTACAGTGATTGAAGTTCTCCTTTCTTCTACAGCTGAGAACATCCACACGTGACTATCGCTCCATAAGACTAATGGAGCCTTTAAAATACAGACTGAAATGCAACAAGTCAGGAGCGTTCTGATTAAGATCAGCTCTTGGGGTGGTCTTATTATTTATTTATTTTCATTTTTCATTTTGGAGCTGGCAGCCTGCCAAACCCGAGAGAGAAAGAGGAAAATCTGTTGAGGAAATCCTTTAATTGCTTGCCTTTGAAAAGATGCTTTCATTTGAAAGACTTGTCGTCCTTATAATACTTGTAATTAACAGTGTCTCTCAAGCAACTGATAACCTTTGCTATGTCCATAGGTCCTGCAATGCCAGAGCCCTACTGCAGAATCTTAAGATTCAGTGTAAGTACCTTAAATGGGGTAGGTTGCTGTGTGCAGGGAAATGTTAAAAGGCTGCAAGTTTAATTTTTCGGTCTGTCTGCTATCCTGCTAATTGGTTGTTTCGCACTGGGTATGTTCATAGCACACTCCTGAATGGGTGTCTTGTTACCTTCTTCTTTAAATGCCCTTCTTTCAGACTCCAAAGGCTTTTTGAGAAGGGGCAAGGCACACATTCATGGTCATAGCTCAGCACATGCACCTCCTTCCTAAAACCCTGGTGGTGCACAGCCTTGAAGTTAATGAAGAAACATCACTGACATTGTTCTCCTTTTAGGAATTGTTATCCTACTATGAAAAACAACATCCTGTGAGTTTGTTTCAAGCTTTCTGCCTTATCATCTGCTTCAGTTAAGCTGTGCTCTTAGCAATCGTGGGGAGACATGGCCTTCCGCAGCTGGAAGTGGCTCCTCCTCTTGGGCAGGCAGGACACCTTTGCCAAGGGTTGGAGGAGCAGGAGGGGAGGAGGCCCTTCTCTGCGCTGGAAGCGCTGCAGCCACTGGAGCACCGGCAAGACTCTGGACCCCGAGGTTAGAGCGTTTTTGGAGGAGAACACTGAGGTCACCAGCAGTGGGCACCTCACACCAGAAATACGTCTGCGCCTCCTCACACCTCGCTGCAGGTTCTGGAAGGAAAAACCCGACCTGTGGCCTTATGGGGACCCATTCTGGGCAATTTACTGGCCAGGAGGCCAAGCCCTCTCCAGGTAACCAGCATGCATCAGTAAAGTTCTAAGTCCAGTTTGCTGTGGGCCAGGATGTCAAACCCAGCTGTGTTTGTAGTGATTCCTAGTGATGTGTATTTGCCCTGCATGAGAGTGCATTATCTGTACTCCTCTGCTTATACAGGAGTGCCAGTCACTTTGCTGATTGGCAGTGAAGGTTCAGCACCTGCTGTAATACGGAATAATTTAGAGCTCTTGTGTTGAAATCTGTTATCTTCAGTGGCGATGCATGTGTTGACAACAGGGCTGAATTTGAGTCTGTGGAATGCAATGAAAACCTAGTGAGCTGTTTAGTTTTATCACTCATTGTCATTCTGAACAGGAGGATTGCTGTTTTGTCGTAACATGTGGGTTTGCTTATTTTTTTATTTTTTTATGGTATGGTCTGTTGAGAAAAGTAGGTTTATGCTGATGCACTTGGAGTGTTGGTTAGCCTGTATCACCCTCCTCATGTAGGATTTCAGCAGCCTTATTGTAGCTGTCTCTTAGTCACATCTGAAGCCACACTTCAGTTTTGCCCACTTACTGTCAAAATGTCTTTAATGTTCCTGATTTCCAGGAACTAGTTAGAGTTCTTTTATTCTGTAAAATCAGATCTCTCACTTTGAACAGCAGCAAAACCTTATAATTGCTACAGCAAAGAAGCTGTCAGACATCCCCCAAATAGATGAAAGGATATGAATTGGGGTTTTACTGTTTTTCTGTCAGAAAGCATAGGAAGCAATGTATTTTTGATGAGGAGAAAGAGGAGTCTTACAGGTAAGTTGTGACTTGATTAGCCTGCCGTGTAGATGAACTTGAGTGCTCCTACATATTGCATGATAAAATTAGGTAAGGTAGTATCTACATTTTGTCATTGTATGATCCATATGCTCAGACATTTAGGTAGCAATAATAATTATCTGACATTTCATTGTGTTTAAGCACTTGTTTGATGTACTAGGGATGTCAGAAATTAGCTGCATAAGCTGGAAAAGTAAAAAGGGAGCCTGAAAACATGCTGCTTCCATAATTGTGCTGGTTTCATGGTTGGCATTTCCATAGCATCAGGACTCTCCCATTTCAAGCTATTCCTCTTGATGAAACCCAAGGCACCTTGTTAAGCCAGCCTGGCAGACAGCAGTTCCCAACGGCAGCATAATGTGGGTGGCATGGGAGAAGGTAATTTTCATTAAAACTGAAGCAGTTTCACTTACTAGTTTTATAACTACATACTCAAAAGCACCAAACTCTGCGTATCTAAACTGGTAGGATTTCTTGTGATGACACATAGAACAAGAGGCACAGGATGTCAGGCCATCCTCATGTCTCCTGATGTATTCTGATCTGGGTGTTCTGTACCTTCAGTCCTGGTCTTGATGTTCCTGCTGTTGTCTCTTAATGGCTTGAACTGTTTAGTATGAGGGTGGGTAGTCTTATGTTCTCCCAAGCTGGGCTTCTAGGAATCTGCATACAGATCTGTTGGGCTCTAGCCAATAGGTGCTGTTAACACTTGACAATCTTACTAGGCCTCATTCTGCCATTCCTACTGGTGCTTCTAAGTCCTGGCCTTTCCATCCATCTGTTTGCCATTTACACCAATCTTAACATTTCCATTACAGTTCTCTGCATTGCAACCCACAGCAAAAACTGTGCTTACCCATAGCCCTGTGCAAAGAGTCAGCTATAATCCTCAATCTTGGAACACAACACAGATGTAGAATCCTTTGTTTCTACTTTAAAAGAAGTTACAGCAATTGGTAGTGAATTTATGCCAATTTGCAGGAACTTGTCACCTGAGGCTCTTGCCCCCTTCACTTAAGGCCTTCCCCTTTGCAGAAGATTGAATTTCAAGGCAATTGTTTAAGTTGTGAGCTTTTGGTAATGGCTAGATGATCCGTAGTGTTCAGCGGTAACTGCTGCTTGCTTTCTGTCAGTTCTCCATTTCCAGCCCAGAGGATTTTGTTTGTGGATTCCTCTTGGCAGGTGTCAGCAACTGGGTGAAGATACCGTTTGTCCTCACTGCTGCTTTAATCTCATTTGCTTACTCCTAACTCAGGAGCAACATTAAGCAGACTACAAGTAGTTGCATCTGTGTCTGCCTGGCTTGGGAAAAGTAAGAGGAGACATTGGACATTGTTCTTCCAAGCAGTTGCATAAGCAGTATTTTAGGGCAATGGGTAGGCCTTCTCTTTTGATGGGTACAATATTCAACTGCGAATATATCCTCATGCTTCTTCAGTCAGATTGCTTTTAATTTCTACAGATCCTTCCTTTCCTGAGTCTGGTGCCAAGCATTTTAGTCACCTTGCAGTTTGTGTCCGTGTATTAGATAAGCTCACCTGTCAGAGAAGGAGCTGATTGAAATAAAATGTTGCTTACTTGGATCAATTTTGTTGTTGTTGTGTCTGTTGGGTTTTGGTTGGGTTTTTTTGTTTGGTTGGTTGTTTTTTGGTGTTTTTTTTTTTTGGGGGGTGGAGGACAAGTAGGGGAAAAAGATGATGGGTCTTGATTTTTATATCGGTAGAAACAAAGAAGGAGCCATGTACCAGCTGCACATGTGGAGTCATGTTCTTAAGATACTATGCTTCATTACATGTGTGACAAGAACTCTTATGCAGTGTAATGTAAAACAGAAATCTGCATAATTCCGTTCATTGCTTGAATGTTGTTTTTTCTTTCCAGGTATATTTTAGATAATCCACGTGTTGTTAAAGGACGATCGGTTTTGGATCTTGGAAGTGGATGTGGAGCAACAGCAATAGCTGCTGTGATGAGTGGTGCATCACAGGTCCTTGCTAATGACATTGACCCCAGTACGGCCTTTTTTCTTTTTATCTCTGTGTAAAGATATTTAGTAATTTTAAAAGCACATTTAACACAAATGTTTCTTTGCTCCACTGGGGAGAAATTCATGTCCAAAGAGGGTTCTAAGAATGCTAAAAAGATGAATGGATTTTGCCAGTATGGGAAGCTGGGTTATACCCACCTCTCTTGTACCAAGTATATCTCTGTAGCTCTGTAGAATGAACAAACAGGAAAGTTCCTATTGAGTATTGCTTGTACACCATCACAGCTGGGTTGGAGGAGAACTCCAAGCACAGGTGACAAGTTGGCTTCTCTGTAGGACCATAGCAATTTCTTGCTCTTCCATGTTTTAGGGCCTAGATTTTGCCTTTCCCCTTCACCCCCCATTTAGTTTTCCCATTATTGACTTATGAATTCAGTTTATTCATGATTTAGTTACACATTGGTTAGGGAGGAAGTATATACATAGATTAAGTGTCCTGCCTTAATGTCCTTGGGTTCAGCAGCTGGGATATTCTGGTTCAATTCTGTGATTGGTTTCCATTGGTATCCATCCAGGAATATTCTTTCCTACGTCATGGTGCAGTGAGGGTAGAATTCTATCACTTTATGCCAGATAATGAAAACTGTGGAAGTTCCTAGGTAGGATAAACAAAAATATCAAAGAGATGAAATTGAAGGATGTGTCAAGGAAATTTGTATGGGGTGTGAGTGGCAGAATGCAAAAATGTAACTTTCATTTTACTTTGTCTTTTCTTTAGTTGCAGGAATAGCAATGATCTTGAACTGTGAACTGAACCACTTGAATCCCTTCCCCATCACCATTAAGAACATCATTAACTCAGAGGCTGGCAACTGGGACCTCATTGTTCTAGGAGATATGTTTTACGATGAACAGCTTGCTGATGGTCTACATCACTGGCTGAGTAAATGCATCAGGATACAGCAAACTGAAGTGCTGATTGGTGACCCTGGCAGGCATCAGTTTTTAAGCCACCGCATTCACAGTCAGTTGCACAAAGTCATAGAATATTCACTTCCCGAGTATACTAGACAAGAGAACAATGGATTAACATCAAGTATCGTTTGGAGCTATCAGCCCTCAGATAGCTTGGAAAGCTGCTGAAGCTGGCTTTCTAATGAATTCTGTCTCACTTGGCTGGCTTTTTTATTTTTGTAAGTGTGTAAACTGAAAATGGAAATTTAAAGTGAAACACAACTGTTGACACAAAATAGATTGCTGTACCTTCTCTGTATTGATTTTGGTCGTACTCACTGAGGCTTTTGCTCCATTTGAGGTAAAAACTACATGCAAACTATATTCAAAGGGGCCTGCTCTGAAGTATAAATCCAAAGACGAGTAACATGAAAGAGTTTGCATGCTTGATGTTTTTCATGTATATTCATGTTTTGCTATTTGACACTATTGTGAAATGCATTGGATGTCCAGCATATTGCTGTGCGGGAATAGGCGGTGGCTGAAGTACTGCAGCTTAATTACAATGAAAATTATTGCTGTCCTTCATGAAACTCTCCACTAAAGTATTAGCTCATACTGTGCTCAAAGTGCCTTGCTCTTTTTTGAGGTATTTCTTCTGAATGTCAAAGTAACTTATTGATTCTTTCCCCCCCTCCCCTCTATAATAAAACATTTTCTCTTCATTTAAACTGCTGGAGTGATTATTCAGGAGTTGCACACAAATCTAAATTACACTTGAACTGTAGCTAGCGTTGAAGTTTTTAGTAAGTGGGAAGTGACTAAATAATAATAGCTATAGGGTAACTTCACCCTTTAGAGAGTAGGTCAAATGATCTACATTCTCTAACTTTGCAGGGGTAAGAAAAGGCAATCTCTCACCATGGGAAACTGGTGAGGGTAAAAAAATCTTTCCTTCTGTGACATTTTAATTAAATAAAACCAGGAAGTAAAAAGTCGGGTAGAATTATTTTTCTCTTCTCTGGAAGGGATACTGAACAAGAAGCCTAAGAATCATTCTCGAGTCCATCTGTCAAGGAAGAACCCTCTGCATGGTTAAAACACAGGCCGGAGATTGTGATTGCAGCCATTTGAAGAAGAACCAGCGTTTCAGGAAGTTCCGCAGGAACTGTCACCTTTAGCAGATAATTACTAGACAAGCAGTGATGAGGAACCAGTAACTGCAGAGTTGAACACAGTGCACCTACACCTATCCAAATACCAGGTGATATGGTAGAAGCTTATACAAATGAAAAAGCAGCTGGTGCTCCTTCAGAAAACTATGGTGTTCATGAAGTAGAAGGTTTAGGAACACATTCACAATGTACATGGTTACAAAATATAATTTAAAAAGTTTTCATAACTATCCAAACAGGTTTGCAAACTTTAATCTTCAGTACAGTAAGTATTCTGCAGTGCTCACCCAACAACATACAACAGTAACAATATCCAAACAATATGGAATAAAGTCATAAGTGCAGACCGGATGTTCTTCTCCCACTTCACCCAATGCTTGTAAACATTTGTTGAAAATGACTGTGATTTAACTTGAATCAATAAATATTCCAGTAGTTATGCTAGTAATAAACACATAAGCATACAGACTCATGCTCTGACACTGAAGGATTTAACATGACTTATGTTAAACTTTCAAGCCTAAAAATACATTGGTAATTCATTGCAGTATTGTACAGATTTTTAAGCACATCTACCTCTAAGTTACACATTTAGTAGAGGCGATAGGAGAAGATGGTAAATCTACATGCACATTTAAGGACACAGTGTAAGCTGCATTTGCCTTCAACCTGACAAATCCAAACTTACATTAACAAGGGGAAAAAGTGAGGTTACCAGTAGCACTGTCACACAGAATTTGTTTTGTAAGTGTCCTTTGCTGTTAAAGACTTTGGTGCTCTTACACCTTTAGCTGCTTTATGCCATCTCCATTTAGAATCTTCTTTCTGAATGTAGCACTTGAGATTAGAGTCTGGTGACAGTCACCACACTATGTTGTAGTACATGTCTTACAATAGCAGTCTGAGGGAACTAGGCTTCTTCAGCTTGGAAAAGAAAAGGCTTCAAGGGATCTACAAGCAGCCTGCCCATACCTACTGAGGAGGTTGGCAGGATGATAGCCAGGCTCTTCCAGCGAGAAAGGTTGTAAACTGAAGCAAAAGAGGGTCAAAACAGGCTAGAAGGGAAAATCTTTCCACCATTAATATAGTCAAGCCATGGAACAAATTGCCTCAAAAGTTTGTGAAGGCTCTGTCATCTTCAGTTTTTCAAGACTCGGCTGGATAAAGCCCTAATGAAGCTGGTTTGAGTTCTGAGGTGGCCCTGCTTTGGGCAGGAAGTTAGACTAGAAAACTTCCGAGGCCCCGTCCCACCTGAGTTAGCTCACAGTTTTACTTTTTTTGCGGTTGCTTTCTTGAAGCCAGGGCTGGCAGCATGGTCCTTATGCTTTACTTACTTGCCACAGCATTGTCAGATCCATTGCCAGAGTGTCATTGCTGCTGCCTAATCAGCTAGATGGATCAATATGAAAAACAGTGCAAAACGAATTTATTGCCAACTCATGTCCAGGACTTCAAAGAAATGATGGGCCCTGACTGATAACAGGGATTCCACAGGGCAATCCAATAAGCTACTCTTTAGCCAAGAAAGGGAATAAAATGTGGCCGATAAGGTTCTTAGGGCTCAATCTGGTCCAAGGAGTCACTGCAATTACAGCCTTTAGATGCAAGTTGCTAATGTAGCAAAACCAACTTCTCCTGTTTGCAGGAATGGTTTGTACTAATGCCACTATACCTATAGGTATCATAGGAATGTACTCATCACTGGGCTGAGACATGGCACTGCATGCAGCAGAAGTCAGGCATTTAGGCACTGGAGTTTGAAAATTATGCTTTCAGTTACACTTGAACAAATTTTCCACATGAACCTGCTCTTCCTACATCATATAATCAACAGAAGAACAGAGATTATTGTCAGACATCATAATATCCTTTAATGTTACTGGATGCAACATGTATTATTACCTTCCATGCAATTTGACCTGAATTTTAAATAATTAGTATAAGACTGGTTTATTTCTGCAACACTTTAAATAACTGTGGCTGTGATAAGTGTTAAATTATAATGTAAACATATTCCTTATGGTTGCCTAAACTCATGGCTTCCTAATTGTCATCAGATCCATGTAAGATCACCCTAGCTGAACCCTGCTACTTCCAGATGCAGAATATCAACATAGTGTGTCACCTGCCCTGTATAATGCTAAAATTGCTAACATTTTTTAAAGTTTAATGTAAAAAAATCCTACAAGTGCCACTAGAGGTTATGCTGTTTCAAGAAAGCCAATGAACATGACTTCTAATTGTCAGCATGTAATAAACACATTTTACACTTCTAAGATTTTTTTATTATGGCCACAACTGAATGATATATAAGTGGTTGTTATTTTCAGCTTCTGGGGCCACTGGAAAGATAATAAACCACACACAGCAGAACATATACTCTGCTGAACTCTACCATCCTGAGATTCATGTACTCATTCAATTTGGTCCTATTTCACTCACAGCAATGCTTATGAGGACCAGTATTTTGTTCCCTAGAAGGATTTTCATCAACTTAGGCAAAAGCCAGAGCAAATAAGTATTTGCCCATATATAAGATTTTTTTTAATCAGCCATAGCTACTACTTTGTAGCTAAGTCACCACAACAATTTCAAAGTTTATGTTTACATGTTTACAGACTGCAGTTTTTGACGTATAAAAATCCAGCAAGTATTACAAAATAAGAACAGAAACCTGCAGCATCAGTAACATCAAAAAAAAGGTACCTATAGTTTTTTCCAGACCCAGCAAAAGTACATGGTGAAAGGAGACTGTTTCTTACTAAAAATACATTTGCATTGCTGTTAATGCCACCTCCAGTCACCAGTTCGATCTGTTGACTTTTGTCAGATCCCAACCTTACAGACACTCCAGCATAATGTTTGGGTTGGTACTTTTAGTTGCAACTATCCTCTCAGACTACAAACTCAGAACACAGATTTACTTAAATTTGGTTTGTATATGTAACTACAATGGTAAAAAATAAAAAGTAGTAAGCCAAATCTCATACTTGAAGGAGGCTGAGCAATGATAGTGCAATACTAATTATAGTTTAACTTTCCTCTTACTGAAGTATGATCAGCAATGCAAAGACAGACAGGGCTCTAAGTAGAGACAACAGGGAAGCCCAGACTCACAGGCAAGGACTGGAATAGCGATGGAGACCTCTGGTGGGAACAAGGAGGGAAGCAATCTGATGGTCCAAAAGTCACCAAGATGCTATTTCTCCAAGGTGCTTGTTTTCTGAAAGAGCTCTCCCAGCTGTAAACTTTACACTCATACATACATGATAAATAATCAGTAGACGGTCCATGTTACTTGTTTGATTTTGTTTGATATAACCAGCTGTTCCAAAACTTCTCGGGAACGATCTGCAAAAGAACCAAGGAATTTCTTGTTATTCATTCAGAATATATGTAAGTGGTGTTTCAAAATTAGGTTAACAGCAAAATAATTCCACATCTGCATTTATGCTTATTATTGTAATCTGCTATTACAATATCACACTTCAGACACAGCTGTAATAATTCAAAACTACTCAATTTTTTCTCCAGTTACATAACTGCAATGCATCACCAACCAACCAAACCTAAAAAACTCAAGATATATCATAACCTCTCTTAAATTTTTTTAGGCTGATCAGTCCTTCCCCATTCCACTGTTTCTAGAATGGATACTGTTGCATACTTTTGGAATAGGGGAGGGGTTTAAGACACTAGCACATGTTTCTGAAGTCTTATCATCAACTTTGGGTCTTCATCAGCACATTGGGCTAGGGGGGAAGGAAATTGAAAAACTCCAGATTCAAAAACAACAAAATTCCCTCTCTGATGGTTTCCATATATCAAAGCAAAACTCTCATCATGCTTTGAAAAATCTCGCAGTATGATTATTAATTTATTGAGTTATTAGTTGTTTGGGATTATTTGCAAAGTGTAGTGTGCGTTTCCGGACAGCAAGAAGATACTATCGGGAAGTAATTACTCTTCTTGCTCCCTGCATGATTTGACCTACCTGTTATCAAAGGGCATCCATGGAACAGAAAAATGTGTATCTTCGGACAACAAGTAAGGACCGCTTCCACAGCGACATCAGTTAAATTCACACAGCGTTCCATGTGGATCTCCTGTTATGAAAACAGTAGTTACAAAAGCCTGTCAGGGCACCCATCATTTTGGAGGCAGACCTTGTTCAACCATTTTCAGAGATTCCCACCTAGAAGAAATCTTGACCTACTATGCCTCTTATGAAAGCTATCTGCATAGTCTCAGGGTTGTTGAGAACAGCTGGAATTAATGTTTTGCTACAGCTAAAGGTATAACCAGCTAAAAGACATTTTCAAGTCAATTCTAGTATATAAAAAATATCTCACTGCTATTTTCTGAAAGATAGTATCATCTTGTACTACATCACTTATGAAGACTAGATTCAAGACTAAAAAGATTGTCCAAAATAGACAAAATTAGCCAGGGAAAAAACAAACCCAAATCTAACTGCTTGCCCTCCAAATAAAACAGTTTTATTTTTCCAGGTTATTAATACTGTCAGTTGACTCAGGTTTGGTATTTTGTTTGGGGTTGGCTGGGTTTTTTTTGTTTTTTTTATTATAAGCTAGCAACTGTGATTTGTTTCCCATCTTAACTTCTAAATGCATAGCTTGGATTCAGAACCACTCTTTATTCAAGTAAACACACACAGATATGCACTACATAGAAAAGTAGATCATTTGTGGCAAGAGGTATGGAATGCCTCTTCAACATTTTATCACTGTCTCAGTGTCCAGATATTCTTTATGCAAAGACAACTTCATTTTCACGGTCACTTTCACAAATTAAGAGATTTATCTGTGCAGAGCTGCTAACTGATTTCTTGTATCTGTGAAATTATTCACATTACAAATTCTGCCTCAGTGTTCAACAGAATCAAGAAATAACTGCACAGAAATCAAGGGAAAAAGTTAAGCATTCATTTGCATTTATTATACAGCTCTCAGAAAGAATGCGAGTTAAAATAACCATACTACATTAAACAGCAGAAAACTCACTTTAAAGAGACTGAGCTTCTCAAAAAGCTAGTCTAGGGCACTGCTACAGAGAGACAGAGATTGAAAATATTAAATTCATAACCAAGATCACACCAAATGTGTACATAAAGGCAAACATCAGTCAACAAAAACTATCCTTCGAAGTAATACTGATAATAACTTTAAAATGCAGGCAATTGCTTTAGTTCATTTCTTTGTTATTAGGTTACCTTTAAATTCTCTGAACATGTTCCACTTACTAGTGCTACAACGCCATCATCTGTTACCTAAAGAAAAAAATCACGTTGTTATTACTATAGCAGATTAAAGCTCATTTTTTCAAACACAGCTATTTGCGGGTGTGCAGAAATGTTATTAATGTATTCACTCCCTACAGTCACTGAATACACGTAACATTACAGGATTTTCTTCCCAACTAAGCTTGTAGAGAAAATTACCCAAGTATAGCTTTTTTCAGTCTGTTACCTACTGTTGCATTATACTGCTGTGTGATCCAGCCTGCCTTTCTAAACAGATGTTTCCAACTGTGTCATTGCTGATCCTGCAGCTTCCTTGCCTCACTGAACAGTGGCCACACTATCACGGTCAGAGCATGGCAGTTTTTAATTTCTTAAGGCTTAAAGCACTTGTGCTCTACCCAGACTATTTTTTCTCCTGTTTTCAGGACTGCTGCAGATATTAATGAAATTTCTCGGATTGGGAAAAAAGACAAAAAAGTAATCACAGGAGTCTTTTATCTGTTGTCTTTGTTACCTGAAGCAAAACAGTTACACAAGACAAAAATCTCTCAAAACAAGCAGCCTTACAGCAGTTATCATGCACTTGCTCTAAAAGTTTTATCAAAGTGATTGAACAATGATTACCCGCAAAAGCAAGGAGAGAGACAAAAGACATGCCTTTCCTCAGAAAGGCAATAAAGGGCAATTTATTTATTTGCTTCCAGGAACCAAATTCATTAAACTTCTTCTTCACTTCAAAAGCTGGATTGGATGTCAGATTCATCACAGAGGCTTTTTCACAGAGCTTATATTAGATGCCAGGAATAATAGTCATCAAATACAGACAGTAAGGCTCAGCCAAATTGGACAGCTAGAATCCAGTGACCACAAGCTCCATTTCTGTTTAAAGGTTTGGATATTCCTGTTGCTTCAATTGCTTTCTGGCCCTCTATTACCAGTCTGTCTTAGAGAACTATAACAGAAAGCCACAGATCAGTACAAATGGAGAACGGACAGGAATGTTGCAGCATGAAGGCATATAAAGGCCTGTAAGAACTGTCAGGTATTGTCAATACCTATCTTAGCAGGTCATCAAGATGACAACACATTTAGCACAAGACACCCAGACAAGGAGACAAAGAGCTGTGAATGAGTAAATTCTAGTAATTCCCACAAGTGGGACAGAATGGAGAGAGTAATTACTGTCAGTTCCCAAAGGGTATAAAATGACACATCCAAAACCAATTGTCACCAACCTAAGATCAGCCTATCTCCATGTCACCAAAACAAACCTGGACCAGACTGAACATGGGAAAGATCATCTGAATGCTACTGTCTTGTTTCTAATGGGTATATGGTTATGAGAGCATGAGAGCATGAAATCAGTTTTGTATTAAAGCAAAGTCCCCTTCCTTTCCCTGCACCACTTCCATACCTTCTACTTACTGTACTTCATCTCTGCAGGCACCAGGTGAGACCTATTTTAAAAATGGCTACATCACCTTGAAGCACTTAGTCCCTTTGTGATCTAGCTCACATCTGCTTCCATATTCCTACAAGTGAGCTGTGTCCTCCTTTGCCTGTTCATTTATTTCCAATGTTCTTGCTATCTTGTTTTTTCACACAGCTTTGCCTGTTACACTTGGTACTTTTACTATGCATTCGGGCACTCAAACACAAGAATATGGCTAGGCCTTGCGATCTCTATAGGCAAGAGCCATCCACTGTTTCTCTGCTTCACTTCACACTTATTTCATTTATATCTTGTATATATTGCTATTTAGTTTTAGTAAAAAAAAATAACTATCAGAATTCTAGTGTATTATCATGATATCATTATCAGAAAAGAATTCAAAATGCGGAAACGTTTAGTTACTCAAGAAACTTTAATCTCATTTAAAACATGGAAAATGGGGAAACTTAGTTATTTCCTATGAAGGAGAAGACAGGCAAGGGAGCAAAAAAGTAATGAAGAAAGTTTGAAGAAGTAAGAGTTAAATGTTAATAATAAAAATTACCAAGGAAAAGATTAAAATTACTTTTGATGCCCTACTTCTGCAAAATCAGAAAGAACAGCATCTAAAATAAGAACCTGTTGTGTGTTTTCCAAACCTGACACTTTATTACAAATTCTCTGTGCCTGACTCACATTCAACATAATCACTCACCATCACAGTCAACCAGATGCTTAGAGCGGAAAATCCTTTCCCTCACTTCATTATCTTACTGTAATTATAAAGTATGTTACAGCATTGCTGTTGTAGCTGAACTCCCCTTCTTATGCTGAATACTGTTGTTAAGTTCTCTTACCTGTCCTTTCTGACATTTTAAATGTCATTCTTTCCATGTTGACTCCATAACTCTGACAAGCCATTCAGAAAGCACAGTCACTCTTGAACTAGAATTAATTACAGTGTTTACTTCTACTAGGGGCTTATTTTGTTTGATATCCTGTATTATTATTACTCAGGTCAGCTTATTCTAACTAAAAGCAGACGATAATCTGTCCAAGACTCTACTTTCTTTAAATGAAATATTTTTGATTACTTTACAACTTGACGAAAATTATTGCTCTCAATAAAGATACTGAAAAAAAAAAATCTCCACTATTAGGTTGATTCTAATAAAAGTTTGTGTTTGGTCCACCATACCTGCTGTAATTATCAAAATGTGGTCTTTTTTTTGGTTACCAAGATGCAAACACTGTCTTTCTTCTTCCTTGAGAGGAGGAAATTGGAAGGACCTATGGTCCTAAATCTTGTCAAGAGTACAGCTAAAAAGATCCCTTTTCAACTTTGTCATGACAATCTTATAAAATAAACAAATAGAAGTCAATTGGCCAATTGCCACCATAGCTACCTGAGTAGATGAGAAATCCACACTGTGAAGAAATTTGCAGTTTTCTCCTAGTGCTTGCAGAGATGCATCCATGATGCCTGAACAACTGCCCAAGTTCACTATTTGTAGGAACTGGCAATTGAGCGCAAGAGCAAGAACTCCACTGTCAGTTATATCACAGCACCTTTTAAAAGATGCTTCACGCAAGTAAGGACAGGATAAGGCCAGTGCTATGACACCTGTTGGAGAAACAGAGCAATTTAAAGAATTACTCATTTTTTTACATAACCACCATGCTGAATCCAGTATGCTGTCCTCTGGTCACTGACTGCTTAACTTTCATCTCATGCCATTGCAGCATACTCAGTTTTGCAGTTGGTTTCTTTAAATTCAAGAATAAGAAAAAAAAATTACCATGAACAATGCCAGAGTTAATTAAAATTTCTAAATACTGAATTCCCTTCTGTAGTGCAGAGGGATACCTGAGAGATCTTACATACATGAGGTACCAACTCAGTGAGTGCACAGAAAAAGGCCAATAGCTCGAAAGCAGACTAATGGTAGTGCTAGGTCCCACATAAAAAGTGAGGTAAGAGATTATGCCAAAGGTCAATTCAAAAAATCAAAACAGTAGTTCAGAAACAGGACAGGAACCAGGTACACCTATGATATGGCTGAGGCCAGGACTTCAGGGTCCCTAGGCAGTTAGTCTATGTGGATCTGGCAGGTGAGACCAGTCATGGCCATTAGGGTCTGTTGGTGCCCTGAGAGCCCAGACAGTCAGTAATGACCAAAATATTGGTAGTCAGTAAAAGTACATGAACTGCAGATGCAAATCGTGAAAGGAACTTTTATTGTAAGGATGACAGAAACATGATAATTATAGGGGTACAGAAACATACATTACTTCTGGATAGATAAAAATAAACAGCTCAATGACATTAAGATACATTACTATGCAAGAACTCCAAAGAAGCATTGATAAAATGGCACACACTTGGGTCGGAACCACTTTGCAAGCAATGACAGAAGAGACAGTAGTGGTAGTTGAATTTGACAAAGAACTACCACTGGATATTGTATTAAGGCACATGAGACATTCCATGTGCAACCTACAGAGCAAATGATTCCTAGTAATGACAGGGCTCAGATATTCCTACATGTGGTAGGCAACAGGATCGTTAAGACAAACAAAAAAGCCTCACTCAAACAAACCAAACAACAATCACACACACACCTAGTACTGAATTAGTAAAAGGCAATGCAAATGGGGGGGTTTTAAGTCTTTCGTTTTTGTTTTTTTTTCTCTATGAAAATTGAGATGAGAAAGAACTGTTCCAGCTTAAATTAAAGGCTTCATAACTGATTCTCAATTTAAAAAGGGCTCAATTTAGAAGAAGGAGAGTTAGTAAAATTCGGTGGACTAGGAACTTGCCAATAAAGAACCAGACTTCAGTTTTAATTGCAAAGTGATCAGGAACCTCTATCCAAACAGATGAAAAATATACCTAAAGAGCTTTAGTCTTAGCTGGTACCTTAAGAACCGTACTAGAAATCAGTGGATAGACGAAGCCATGCAGGAAGACCATCACAAACTGTATCTCAGGGGTCAAAAAGTGTAATAATGAGGTGACACTGAAAATCAACAAAAATCCATTTTTAAAAGTTTAACCACTTAAAAAGTGTACCAGTTTGCAGTGGTAAGAAAATACAAACCAGGACTGATTTGAAGTATGGTATACATTAGCTCAATACTAAATGAGCATTTTGCCTCAATTTTCAATAAGGATGAGTAAATGATGGAGCAAGGAGTAAGTCTAACCAAAAAGATAAAACAAAACTTGTGGGAAATAGAATTCAGCAAGCTTAATTCTTTTAAGCTAATAGCTCCTGATACTTTCAACCTCCAGTTCCAAGTTGTAACAGCTGAAATCCTGAAGTCCTAAAGCAAGTCAAGTCTTTTAAGTCAGAGAAGATACTATAAACTTATTTAATAACAAACATATTTGATGAAACTTCAATCCCAGTAGTATTGGAAAGGCTCTGAAACAAGTTTTGAGGAAAGAATAATTATGATGAAGTGGAACAGATTATCAAATGTAGCATAGTTTTACCAGAAAACTATCATGAGAGTAACCTGATAGCTCTCTTTTGTAAGTTAATCAATGCTCCAGGCCTGTAATTTACACAACCCTGTAATTAGTATTGGTGTGACACTGGGGATTTTTTTTAAGCAACATTTACCCAAGACATTTTTTGCGACTTTCTCCAATCTAACAAGAAAAATGAAACAGAATTAAGACCCCTGTTACCTGTGCACAGACAACATACCTTCTGAAGTGATTCCAAATCTGTTTTCTCTGCAAGAGTTTAAGTTGATTTTTTTCAGTTGCTTGCAGTTATGAAGCTGCAGTAATGCATTATCTGAAATATCACAGTCTCGAAGGTCTAGAGACTCTACAGCAGGGTGCAATACCTGTAATGAAAACTTACTGTTTCAGGCAAACTCTGCTATGTCATAGAACATACCTATTTTTATCTAAAATCCTTGTAATGTTAGACATCACATAGAACTTTTAAAAAATATTCACTAGGGAATGGGGTTACCAGTTCTAGGAACTAAAAATTCTAAAGAAAATATGGTATATTTGCCACAACTGTTCATCCCCTACAGCATGAACATTCAGTTTCTGTGATCACATCTACAGTAGGAGCACATTAACACTACTATTTAAACAATGGAAATACTGTTTTGATGGTGCAGTTGCTATCACTAATGCTTCTGCTAGCTCACCTATGTTTACTGAGGATAATACCCTCAAAGTCTTACAATTTTGATGGCAGTAATATGAAGTGTAAAAATATACTGATGGCGATCAAAACTTAAATCCGCTGAACAGAAAAGGGTAATATTTGAAAGATATTTTGCCCCAGTGTATTTCTGTCACCTATACCACACAGGCTCTTTTTCTCATAAACAAGCAATCCCATTATCATACCATGAGGAGGTACCAAATCCTCATTAAATAGGCTGTCTCACTCCCATAAGACCATAGGTTGGATTTTGTGAATCTTCCCCAAGGGGACATTTATGAAATTTAGACCCAAAGCAATGGAAATCCTCAGATTTTAGTAACAATAGCCACATATATAACTTCTAATTTAATTTTCAAGGATTCTCACTACTTTTTAATAAATACTGTTCATAGCTCCCTCTTGTGCAAACAACCTATACCTTCATTGAGCTGCCTTTCAGAACAACAAGCAAGCGTTAAATCAGATTTTCACATTACTTTCTATTACTCCCTTCAGCTTGCAATCCCCTTCCTTAACAAGGATAAAAGCATACAGTAGATCTCCATACACAAGCAAAGTTAACAGCATAACTGACAGGTTTGTTAAAGGCCTATTTCTTTCTCAGGTTCATCATTCTAAGAGGCACAGTAAAAACCGGCACACATCGGTGAGCAAAAGAGATGAGATAATTCGACCATCGATTTCTAGCCCTACCATCATCATATGATATATTTAAATCTTAATTCTTTGAAATATGGAGATCATGTGCATAATGTCAATAGAACATAAAAGAAATCTAACAAGTTCTTGAATTCTTTTTGTTACTAAACTATGCACTAGCTTCTTGAAACATACTACATTCAGAAACAGAAACTGGTTTGCAACAGTCTAGTTTCCCATACTGAAAAGAGATGATACACGTCACTGAACAGAGAACATTTTTATCACTACAAACATAATCTTATTACTACTAATAAAAGTTAATGAAGGATAATGAAGTTTCAGAAAAAACCTGTAGAGACATACTGTAAACAGGCCTGAATTTATCTGTTGTCTACTGTAAAGTTTTAGTTCAGCTCTTTCTTGTGTATTAACTAGCACAGACAGTATAGTTTTGAATGGGTTCTTACCTCGCTGATATTTGAATCAGTTATTTGACCTTGCCTACTCATTAATTTAATCAGTTTATCCTTTATGTTGGGTGGCAATGACTTAATATCTGCAGCATATCTGGAAAGGTTCTTTGTTAAACACTGAAGGCATCTGAAATAAAGGAAAGTTATAGTATAGTCAAAAATAGGCATTACATATTAGAAGTAGAACAATCAAGCCATAAGATGTCATCTTCTGCATCTGGCTATGCTGCCTTCAAACCTTATCAGTTCCAGCTGCTCCATGCTACCACCAATTCAGTTGTTGCCCTTTGGGGCTGATCCTTCTGTGGCAAGTTCCCCAATCAACTCTAGGCATAAATTAGCCTCATTCACTGCAATCACTAACCCAGCTCACAAAATGAGTTTGTTGGTCATACATTCACAAGCTCTAAAAAAAACCTTTTTACCAGCAAAGCCTCCACTTGGTAGGCAGTAAACCTTCAGTTAGGGCAGCCAGTTCCAGAGAAGGAACACCTTTGATTCACCTCAGCTAAAAACGTTAAGGAGATATTTTCAGATACAGTATTTTGTTCACTGCCTAGTTTGTAGCACTCTTTTAATATGAATTGTACTGTGTAACCTTGTGTCCAACTCTCTTAACTTTGTGCTTAAAACTAGATCTGATGACAGAGGTTTGTCACTTGAGACATAAATTTTTCTATCATAGTATTATCTTGACTAATTTTGTATTAATAAATCATGAAACTGTGAGGTCACGGAAACACTACTGCCACAAGTGGCTGAGGGCAGGGGGCAGCAGCATCCTAGAGTTAAACCAAACGAGATTTTGCATACAGCCACAACCCTGGAGTCCCAAGTGACAAACTTTCTTTCAAAAGAACCTTGTCTGACACCAGACTGCCACCAAATCACAACAAATTCAATTCATACCAAATAGAAACTCATGAGAGGTCAAAACATTAAGGCTCTACAGTCTGAAGTGTGGCACAGATTTAAGCAAGGAAAGAAGTAAGACTTCCAGTGTGGAAGCACATTAAAAAACCCACTGAAGTTAGCACAGTGCAGTCAGGGCACCTCTAGGAGATCACTGCAGAAGACACTAACTAGAAGACACTGATTTCAAGCTGAATCCAAGCAGAGTGTAAACACATGCCTGGCTTACATTGTATCAGCATGAGTTGCTGTTACATAACCTGAGCACACACCCCAACTGCCTTCAACTTGTTCCCCTGGAGATGTGTAAGAATGCAGCATCTTCACCGAACTGTGGTGACTGCTGGATGAACCTGGCTAACTGACGCTGAGAAGCCTGTACCTGGCTCCGAGTCAGTGCACGTTCAAGCAAGTTACACCACCCACATTCTTTGTCTTGAGATTAAACAGCATACCTACATGTAACATTCCTTTGCTTAACCGCAGAAATAAAGAACAGTTGTTTACTTCCTAAAAGAAAATCTCATCAAAGCTCCAAAGACTGTAGCAAGTGTGAACCTCACCCCAGACAGGATCTGCATAGCATGCTGCTCAGTGTGAGGGGGCTTGTCTCATGGTGCCATAGCCAGGGTCCCCACATCAGAAGGAACAGCAGATTGCTGTCATGTTTTCTACTATCCTTTATGTAATAAACCAGTTAACTAGCCTTGAAAACCCAGATCTTTCCTGTGGAGATCCCAAATGAACCAGCACCTCCTCAGTGTTAAAACAGCACCTATCTCTGGCTAGGGTGAGTCAAATAATAGTTTCTGAGCCTTTTGAGGGGCTATGTGTGCACTTTCCATGTGGCTGTTCCCTCTTGTATGACGGATGCCATGCAAATGGGCAAGCAGTCCTCTATCATACAAGGGCACACACTTCGGTCACGTGCTAAATGCTTATTTTCATATGACACTGCATTTTGGCCACTGGGTAAATGAACTTATCAATTCATCCTCAAGGAGGCCAACTGTCACCATATACTGTAGTACGTAAAAACTGTGGTATCTAAAAATCAACATATATTTAAGGTTAATTTTTTTTCTCTTGAAGATAACCAAGTGGCTAATACAGCCACGCTTGAGTAGGGACCAAACAGACTTCTGATCTACTTGGTTCTAATTTGCAGAAAATACTTCAAAACCTATACAGATACACGGAAATCAGTGTAAGCTGTGCCAAATCATCTGGTTACATTTAACTGTCTCTTGCCACACAATTTTAACTTTAGCTTGAGAGAAAAGCTTATTAAGATTAATCGTATTATTTTTCAAAGAGCAGGTGTACATTCTCAGGGTACATTACTGCTCTACAGTTTAAACAATCATTTCAGTTATGTTTTCACTGTTATTCTATTTTATAGGAAACTAAACCACTTGTTCGCTACACCAGAGGAACTATAATGTCATACTGAATCATGAAAGTCTAACTGTATTGTTTGCTAGCTAATTTCAGTTGTCAAATCAAATACTTCATTCCTATGCTGTTTCAAACTCCCTCCCGAACACGGAGGAATTTGACATAATGAAAACCACAAAGCAAACACCATTCGGTGCATTCACTGGGGCCAGGTGAAGCCAGGGATCCTCACCCATCCCTCCACATCCAGATCTGCCAGGGATCACGCCATGCTCTACCTGCCAAGCTCTGTCACTCCTGTCAAACCCTGCCACCTGTCCTGGAACTCTTCCCATGCCGTCACCCCTGCCAAACCAAATCACTCACCCTGCCACCCATCCTGGGGCTCCCACTGAACCCCGCCGCCTGCCCTGTCACCATGACCAAACCCTGTCACCCACTGTGCCACCCCGGCCAAAGGCTGGCCCAACCCTGCCCCCTGACCAAGCCCTCCTCCGGGCTCCCCACAGGAGGCCCCGCGGGCTGCCTCGGCGGCGATGCGCTTACTCGAGGCCGCGGCCCCGCTGTGAGCGCAGCGGCCTAACCCGCCCGGCCGGCCCGGAACCCGCCGGACCTCCCGGAGGGAGAGGCGGCCGGCGGGCACAGGGGCAGGGTGTCGGGAGGGCACTCACAGGTCCAGGAGGAGCTGGGCTTCCTCGCCGGCGCCTTCCCAACCGCCGCTGAGGCGGCTCATGGCAGCGGCGGGGAGCGGGGAGCGCAGCACCGCCCGGACCCAACGGCTCCGGGGAACGGTACCGAAATGGCGGCGGCTCTCTGGGTGCGGCAGGCATGACGGGAGATGTAGTCCTGCTCTCGGCCCGCCTGGCATCGCCGCGGGGGTCGTGGCGAGGAGCGGCGGGAGGGACTCGCGAAGCAGCACGATAAGTCCCAAAACCCGCACGAAGTGTCAGCCTCGGCCCACTTCCAGCGCTTACTGTCTGGGACAGAGTTCTTCCCAAGCCGGGAAGAAGCACAAGGGGCCTTAGGGAGATCAGCAGCCTTCAGGCAAGGGGTGCCGTTGTTCCAACCGGTTTCCCTCATAGCTGGCATCATTGCAGTCACACCGCAGCACAGGTTTTCCTAACCTCCATTAATCTGCAGAGACGAGAGCCTGCTGCCTGCCAGATCTTGCTATTTGCAATTCAGTTTCTTTTTCCTTCGGTCTTTTACATTTCTGTCTCTATAGTGTGGTATAAATTTAGACTACACAGTCCTTTAGACCTAACAACATTATTAGCATATAATTGCTGCATCTTTATCTTCAGACCTGTCACCCCTACTTAAAAAGAACAAGTGATCAACTAAGATAAGGAAACCCCTGTTTACACAGAATTAAGTATCTAGGAGAAACATGGGTTGTTGATGATTCCCAGGTAACTGCTGAAATCCGTGACTGGAACATCTGGATTTACAGATAAACCTCAAGGATGCTGATGGATGATGATACTACAAGATCTACAAAATGTACTTTCTTATGATTGAATAACTAGAAATATGCATTAGTAGGTAATAGGATGATTCATATTAGAGCATAAGCTATAAAACCCAATTAAAGAAAAATCGCTTGGATGTTCCCGTTTTGGCTGGGACACTTCACGCACATGGATAAATATTTACCTTTGTAATTCTATTCAGTCAGCACAGGCCAGTTGAGTTTTTTTTTAACAAAAGCAGGAGGCAAACGAAGCAAACAGAGCAAGCTTTGTTTTAGCTTTCCCCTCGATTGCACAAATGAGGCAAGTCAGAGGCACTGAGGGGTGCTTACTGTAACAAGAACCAAGTGTGCCATCTGTGAGTTGCTTGGGAGCATTCCCATTCTATATGCAGGAGTCCTTTACTAAATATCCCACCACTCTTTTCTCCTTGTCTTATGACCATCGTTTTAAGAGGTGACACTGCTTTAACACTATGGAAGCACCAGTTTCCTAATAATTATTAAGAACACACATTTCCCTTAGTTTTCTTATCCCACCTTCAAGCACCAGCTTTCTGTCATTCCTTTCACAGAGAGAAGCAGCAGAAAGAAACAGGCCTTCTCTTTGTTCATTCCACTGTCACTTGGAGAAGGAAGTTATCATCAGTGCATTCCAGGAACCTCCTGGGTTGCTTGTGCCCTGCTGTGTTGCCCCTACAACGGATGCCAGAGTGGGTGAAGCCCCCCATGAGAGCCAGGGCTTGTGAATGTGAGGCTGCACCTACTTGTCTATAGAGGGCCTCACACTCTCAGTCTTCATCTAGCTGGAGGTCTGTGACTAGTGGAGTTCCTCAGGGGTCGGTGCTGGGACCGGTGCTGTTTAATATTTTCATCAATGACCTGGATGAGGGAACTGAGTGCACCCTCAGCAAGTTTGCTGATGACACAAAACTGGGAGGAGTGGCTGACACACCAGAGGACTGTGCTGCCATTCAGCGAGACCTGGACAGGCTGGAGAGTTGGGCGGGGAGAAACTTGATGAAATTTAACAAGGGCAAGTGTAGAGTCTTGCATCTGGGGAAGAACAACCCCATGTACCAGTACAGGTTGGGGGTTGACCTGCTGGAAAGTAGTGAAGGGGAAAGGGACCTGGGGGTCCTGGTGGATAGGAGGATGACCATGAGCCAGCAATGTACTCTTGTGGCCAAGAAGGCAAATGGCATCTTAGGGTGCATTAGAAAGGGAGTGGTTAGTAGGTCAAGAGAGGTTCTCCTCCCCCTCTACTCAGCCTTGGTGAGGCCACATCTGGAATATTGCGTCCAGTTCTGGGCCCCTCTGTTCAAGAAGGACAGGGAATTGCTTGAAGGAGTCCAGCGCAGAGCCACAAAGATGATTAAGGGAGTGGAACATCTCCCTTATGAGGAGAGGCTGAGGGAGCTGGGTCTCTTTAGCTTGCAAAAGAGGAGACTGAGGGGTGACCTCATCAATGTTTACAAATATGTGAAGGGTAGGTGTCAGGATGATGGAGCTAGGCTTTTTTCAGTGATATCCAGTGATAGGACAAGGGGCAATGGGTGTAAACTGGAACATAGGAAGTTCCACGTTAACATCAGGAAGAACTTCTTTACTGTAAGAGTGACAGAGCACTGGAACAGGTTGCCCAGGGGGGTTGTGGAGTCTCCTACACTGGAGATATTCAAGGCCCGCCTGGACAAGTTCCTGTGTGATGTACTGTAGGTTACCCTGCTCTTGCAGGGGGGTTGGACTAGATGATCTTTTTAGGTCCCTTCCAACCCTTGGGATTCTGTGATTCTGTGTGATTCTGGTGGCCTGTACCAGACCCCCCCCTGTAGTATCCCTTGCCCCTGCCCTCCCTTTAATCCTGATCCATAAGCTCTTGGTCAGCTCTTCATCCATCCCATCTTATTTCTCTGTCATACGCTGCTTGAAATTTTAAGAATGGCTTTCATTTTTAATTTTTTTTTTTTTACTACAGATCTTGTGACTGTTCACTGTCTACATATTACAGTATTTTCCTTACATAATGCCTTTTAGCTCATAGCATGTGTTAAGGAATTCCTAATTTCCCATGGAAGTTCAGGTTTTTCTTGAATTATCCCATATAAAACTACTCCAAGTTCTTTGGAGTGATGCAGCCAGTTTAATACGTTCCATTGTGTGCTTTGAGGTCAAGCTGAGTGGTCTCACTGCATAATTTAATTTGAAAATAACATTTATGATGCTTCTGTGGATAATTCATCACAGTTCTTGTTAATGCAAATCACATGGCTGCATCTGTGTTGGCCTGATGAGTCAACAAGGCAGTCTTCATTCTTAGAAACATCATTGTAAGGCAGTGCTTGAAGAACTAGTTGGAGTAATAACAGCTTAATTGTTGTAATATAAAATACAAACAGGTCACTCTATGCCTAATTCCTTCCTATGAGCCTGCAATTGCTCTCTTAGTATCAATTTCCTAATTTGATCCATTATTACTTCTAATATCTTCTTAGCTCCATATTCTCTGGTCCAGGCAAAAACTGCATTGGTCCTGATTACACTACCTCCACTGAACTCACACTAACGGCCTGGGCTTTGAGAAAGTGTCGCATGCCAGTCAAAGGCCTGAGCGTGGTTTTGCTTGTATTCTCAGGAACAGAATTGAGACTCAAAACAGTCAAGCACCAAGGAACTGTATTTGCACAACAACAAATTTGCAAATTCCAAAGAGAGAGAGAGAGATGAAGAGAGAAAAGAAGTAAAGTAAGAGGAAAGAATAAAAGAGTTCACAGCAACAGCTACTGTGGAAGATGGATGCAGCTTAATCTCCACCATGAGCAGCTGTTGGACTTCATACAGATGGTTGGACGCAGGCCTTCGGAGAGATAAAAATAAAGAAGAGAAAAGGAACCAGGAGAAAGAACAAGGAACTGGCTCTGAGCAAAAATAGTATGTGTAGACACTGTGTTTGCAATAATGTGATTATAAGATGCTGTGTTTGCAATAATGTGATCATAAGACTAATATGAGATAAACCTGTGCAAAGAAAAAGGAATAATGTCATAATCTTGTGATCAATATTTCGTATATAAATAAGGTAAGCAAAAATTGCTGTGCTGCACTTTGCAGGGCTGAGGCAGGGGCTATAAAACTCAAGCTGTATTTCAATAAAGGGTCTTCTCTTCACCTCATGAGAGGAGTCTGTGTCATCTGTCGTCTCAAGCTACCACCCCAGAGCTGTGGCATCCCGGCAGTCTGACTAGTTTCCAAGTCCAGTGGGGAAAACATTCCCCCTCATGCTGGTTGGTGCTGTTCTTTTATAGAGCTGTCATGAGCTGCTCTGCTTAACCACATCCTCCATCCAGCAGCAGTAGTGAGCATGCCCAGTACCATCACTAGGGGGTCTTCCAGAAACTTTAGGTGGTCCTCGGGGGCCTCCAGACTCCTCCATCTCCTTGACCCCAGGGCTGTGCACATACACAAGGGTTTGGTTAAGTTTCTCCAAGTTAGCTCTCCCCCTTTGTTCCAAGGTGTTGGTGCTTTTCCTGCCATAGCAATATTGGGACAAACATCCTGCACAAACATCCACCATGGCAGTGGTGTCAGCAATGTCGGGTTTTGCTGATGCTGTCTCTTTGGTGGTGTTTTCACTGACACAGTCTGTTACACCCACTGATGAATGCCCAGCTCATCCCTGAGCAGTGACTGACCTCTCCTGTCCAACTCTTCCCAGTTTATGTACTGAGCATAACATTCTATGGTATGGAATATCCCCTTGACTACTTTGGGTCAGCTACCCTGGCTATGCTCCCTCCTGGATTCTCAGTTTCCCATGCTCTGTTCTTCATGGGCAGAGCATGGGAAACTGAGAAGTCCCCGATCAGGGTAAGTATTACTTAGCAACAAGTAAAACATCGGTGTGTTATCAGCATTGTTCTCAGACTGAAGCCAAGACACAGCACTGCACCAGCTACTAGGAAGAAAATTAACTCTATCCCAGCTGAAACCAGGACAGTACCCTTAATACCAATTATGTCATGTCACATCCCACCCTGCCAAACACCATCACTTTTCCTGTCTTTTGATATATGCACACACAGATATCTTTCCCTTAGTCTATGGACCATCCCTATAAAAGTCTGTTGAGTTAACTTAGTCCATGGCTTTGGGCTCCATCTGTCACAGCAGACTTTCACAGGGCAGTAGAGTGCTGTGTGGTGGTGTACTGTTGCATGCTGAAGCCATTTTCATCACTGCTCTTGTTCAGTTTCATCAAAGTTCATTCTTCATTAATGATGATCGAAATGGAGTTTAGAGTGGTGAATACAGGTGCTGCCAGACACCCGCTTCGATGGTGGGTACCTAGCTGCCATAGGAGTGATAATATAGAGTATTATATTGCAATAAATATCATACAGTTTCATTAATTGCCTATTTTCACCCAAAATCAAATCCCCCTGAGGCATGGACTAGACTTCCCCATTCTCCTGCACTACCCGCTACATGCACCAAGGTCCTTGAGCAAAACCAATCCCACAAATTGGCTTGCCTTTTCCTGAGGCAGGAATAACCTAGCCTGCTTTCCTGTGTCACCGCCAGACTTGCTTCTCAAGGCCCAGGATAGTGTTCTGGGCAGTGCTGTGGAGCACAGCATAGATTTCCAGCCATTCTATGTTTGCTTCCACCATGGTAAGCACATGGTGCTTGCCTTGGTAGGTCAGTGGGAGTGTGATATAGTCAATCTGCCAGGCCTCCCCATATTTGTACTTCAGCCATCCTCCTCCATACCAGAAAGTGGACCTGATTTACTAGCCAGTCTGTTTCTAAATGGATGTGTGTGACATTTTTGTTGTGAGCACAGTAAAAGTTGTAGGCAGGTGAAGTTAGACATTTCATTCACCCAGTAAAATAAAATTATTCTCTTTTGCTGAAAAAGGTTTTGCAACATTAATCAATAGAATTGTAATCACTGAGTTGCAGAGCAGAGTTTATTGAGTGTTTCAATTCGTCTGTAAGTATCTTAGTTGGTTTTTAACAGTTATTACATATAGTAACAATGGCTAAAAATGGGGAGTCACTTTTCAGTCATGTTCTGCAGGGCCCAGGTCACCTTGAATCAAACAACTGACACCTGGTAACATGGAGAACTATCAGTTTTATTGATTATGTCTGAACTTTATCGTATGTACATACTGAAGTGATTAGTGCCAAGAATCTATCTCCTGTTATATTGAGTTCACTGTAAGATCAGGGATGTATTCTTCTGTGCTCAGCCTCTTTCTCTGGCTGAGAATGGCTTTATTTGATCACGTTATGTGTAGAAAGAAAGGCTGTACAATGTGCATGCCTATTAATTGTTTTTCACTGTAGCTTGAAGCAGGTCATAATAACACTACACAGACAGGACAGCTTAAAAATTATCTTCTTCACTGACACCCCCCCCCCCCATTTCTAGATGCAGTACCCAGAAATGTGTCTTCTTTTGGTGTCTCATTCAGTATTGCTGGCCAGCATCAAACGTACCAAGAACTTTACTTTTGGTTGATCATAGAAACATTACAGAATACACAGCTAGGCAATGTCTATATATATTCCAGTACCTGTTCTCTCTGCCTTGCTGCTTCTTTGCTGACATCTAAAACTGGGTTTTAAAAAAAGAGCTACAATGTACAGCACTGCACTGGAATTTGCAGATTTTCAGTTGAAGTGTTTTATCTCAGAGCACATGTTCTGTCTTGGGTCTATGCCATCCTTTGAAATAAGCTTCTAAACAAAAGAGGTGAAGATAATGAAGAAATAACTATTTAATAACTGCAACACAAATGATAATATTTTGCCTTCATTGAGTAAATTAAGAAAAATCCAGAATGTACTAGACCTAATGAAGTAATAAAACAGTTGTTGGTCAATTTGTTTACCTATTTTTTAGTGGATGCTACACACACAGACCTTTTCTGGCTGTTCTGGGGCTAAGGAATAAGTTCTGCAGTTTGAGCAAGATTACCTGAGGTGAGAAATGCCTTGTTTAAAATGCTCTATTTCAAGTAGTTTATAAATTAAAATCATAATATATAGTGAAACAAATGATCACATATCAGCCTCTTAAGAGAAAGGTAACAAAAATGGTCGGATGGATTACCAATGCTGTGATAGAAGCCACAGGCATCTCTCACTGACAAAACAGGCATTTTCACTATATTGCATCAGCCTGCAAACACTTTCCTTTTATTTTGCATTCCATAAATATCTATATAGTTTCTTATTTTATCATCACAGACCTGACTATAAGAAGATATATATTTGGTTTGTTACCTGCAGTTGTCCTACCTTGGCAGGCACTGCAAATCAGTATTCAGATCACAGCCCTATATGCTAGGAGTTAGATGCAGAAAAGCATTGAGGATACAGTTTCTGTGTGGTTTACCATAAGTACAGCAAAGGATAACACACTGAAAGATATTTAAGGTAATACAAAACTGGGATAAGACAGAATGATATAAAGAGAAAATCAGAAGTATGGATGTGAGCATTTAGAACTGTTACGAACATTTTACAGATTGATATACTCCTATTGCTTTCCCATCCACAAGAGAAATCAACATCGGTATCTTTTTGAAATGCCACTTTGCGACATAGATATAGTACAGCACAGTAGTATGGTTTCCTAACCCATTCCAATCTCTTAATAAAGGTTTAAAAATTTAATGCTGATGTATTGATATCTTGAATACCAAGGGAACTAACAGAATTCCTGATATCAGCTTGCTGTAGGATTTCAGTGAAAAAGGTCAGAGAGGGACAACCAGGTGATTGATCTCTGATAAGGCTGATTATCAATTATTACAAAGACATAAGAAACATGGTAAGTCATAGCAAAGTGCTGTGGCTGCTCTGATATTAATGCATTGTGTAGTGTGTTAAAGAGACCTATATTCAAAAAGAAAGGAAACAAAAAGAGTCTTTATACTCTTTTATTGGTTCTTTGTCTGGTATAAGGGATTTCAGTGTCTTCCCTAGTTTGTTTTAGTTTTTTTTTTACCTGACTACGTTACCTCAAAGTTGTGAGATAACAAGGGAGAAAGCACAATGGTGACACAAGAAATATGCTAAAACTAACATTGATGGGGGAAATATAAAACTTCATTTGTAGGAAGATGGTTGCCTTATCAGGATGGAAAAGGGATTCTCTGAAGTCAATTAAATTGAAGACAGTTAAAATATTGGATTGACCTCAAGAGGCTTTGGTCACAGGAAATTCTGGTACAATATTGTATGAAATATGTAGGAAATTTGCTTGTGAAGCCTCATAGGAAGTGACTTTGTTTAAAGCAAACTGAAACAAACCTAGAATCATTCCCCCCAACATGCACCACAGTGTATGCGGTGCCCAAGGAGTCTGCCTGGCAAGCAGGCATCAGGGCATGGGTGTTCGAGCTATCTGACTAGCGGTAAGGCACCACAAAAGATACTAGATGTTGTATTTGAGATCTGTCATGATGACAAGGAGGACACATGATGCTAGATGTGCTGATGCTCCTGGGTGGTTCTTAGGTTGGTGACCATGGGCAGAGTTTGGGTATGTCCTTTGCAGTTTTGGATCTTACAGTGATCAGTGTTTCCATCTCTAGGAGTCATTGGGAGCCATTATAGTTCTTTTTCTCCACATCTCAATGTCCTTTGAAGCTGGATGTGGTAGGGTCTCCATGACCTGCTCCTTAGGTGCCATTAACGCAGGCCCCTTTCCCTGACTGGTGGGTGTACTTGGCTGTCTCCACACCCAGACATTCCCATTCTGTTCTCACCAATCTTAGCCTTTGTATTACAGTTCTTACAGTCAAACTTTAATGGTTGTTGTAGCCTAATTAGGTTGCAAAGGAGTTCTGCACACCCAATTCTGAAGAAGACAGGAATCCAAGTGCTGGTCCTTTTAGCCTCACACCCATGGTGTACAGTCATTTCCACCTCTGTTACGAGAATGATTGGTTGAGTTTTCACCAGGACGTTTGCATTTTCTTTAACTTGGTATCCCATTTATCTGTAGACCATTCATCAAGGTAGTTAACAGTCTTACTAAGGCATGCTTATCTAATCAAGATAAACTGTCTACTTCAGATGCAAACTAAGAGTCTTTCAGATGTTGCATCAGTGTCATGTTTTTCAAGTTGTGGCTCCAGATAGCCCATTTATGTTCTTAGTCTTGTATATGTAGCAACAGGTGAGGGACAAAATGGCAGGTGATAAGGTGCACTGGAAGTCGCAGACCCAACCCTGCATGCAGGCGGTTCAGGACATTGGTTGCTCAAGATTGACCCAGGAGATGACAGTCTTGTTCGGCAACATGCTGAATGACCAAGCAGCCTTTTTTCAAGGAGAGCACTAACTTCATATGGAGAGAGGCCTAGAAAAGGTGGCCAAACCAAAGCTCATCTCCCCTTCCACCTGGTTGGCTATCCTTGGCCAATGGGCATCTTCTGTTGCGGTCGATTAAAGACAAAGAGACGAAGGCATACATCTGCCTCCAAAAGTGTGTCCAGATTGACACTCACATGTCAGAACATCAGAACCATACTTGATACAGCGAACAGTGGACGTCTTGAGCGCCATTCTGTGCTAACTGCCCATGAATTGTCACTACTTGACATCAATATTGCTACTCTCAGTGAAGTTCACCTTCATGAGGAAGGTAGCCTTAAAGAACATGGTGCTGGCTATACACTCTACTGGTCAGGCAAATCCAAAACTGAAAGTCATCTTTCTGGAGCTGGCTTCATGATCAAATACTCCATCGTCTCTAAACTTGAAAATTTGCTGATAGGTCATTCCGATTGTATTATCTTCTTACGTCTTCCACTACACAATAAGCAACACGTTGTTCTTTTCAGCATATATGCTCCAACTCTGCAAGCTGACCCTGCAGAAAAAGAAAAATTCTACTCTGACCTGCGTTACCTCACTCAAAAGGCTCCTATAGAAGATCATAATCCTTGGTGACTTCAACGCCCGAGTAGGTAAGACCTTTGAAGCCTGGAAAGGAGTACTAGGCAAGCATGGTGTTGGTAGCTGCAACAATAACGGTCGCCTCTTGCTACAGTTTTGTGCAGAGCAGCAGCTTACCATCACCAACACTATTTTCCAGCAGAAAGACAGCCGGAAGACAACCTGGATGCATCCTCGATCTAAACATTGGCACCTTATTGATTATGTCTTAGTGCGCCAGAGAAATATTCGTGATGTCTGTCACACACTAGTAATGCCTAGTGCAGAATGTCAAACAGACCACTGCCTTGTGCGTTGCAAACTTAACTTCCACTTCAAACCCAAACCTAAGAGAGGCAGCATCCCGAGGAGGAGGCTCAATGTTAATAATCTCCAAATAGCTGCAGTGAGGGACAGCTTTCAGGCTAACCTTCAAACTAGGCTTGAAGACCATCTTATAGATTCTTCTCCTGAAGTGCTTTGGCAACATATTAAAAAGTAGCATCCTGCAGTCCTCCATAGAATCCACTGGGTTCTCCTTAAAGAAAAACAAAGACTGGTTTGACGATAGCAACCAGGAGTTCCAGGAATTGTTGACAAAGAAGAGATCTGCTCATCAAGCACACCTTGCTCAGGCACTTTGCCATGTAAGAAAAGCAGCCTTTCATCTTGCATGTAGCAAACTCCAACAGAAACTTCGAGACATCCAGAACAAGTGGTGGCTCAACCTAGCAGAAAAGACTCGATTATGCGCAGATTTGGGTAACCACAGAGGACTCTATGAGGCTCTGAAAGCAGTGTATGGACCCACATTTCAGGTTCAAAGCCCCTTACTTAGTGCAGATGGCCAAACGCTTCTTACAGATAAAATCTCCATCCTGAATCATTGGTCTGAACATTTTCAAGCACTCTTTAGTGCTATCTGTGTTGTCCAAGGCAAAGGAATCCAGAACTTTTTACAACATCCGGTGAAAAATGAATTGGATTTACCCCCTGCCATGGGAGAGACTCTTAAGGCTATACAGCAGGTGAAAACTGGCAAGGCAGCTGGGGTCGACTGAATCCCACCTAAAATCTGGAAGCACAGAGGCCAAGCACTTCATGCTAAATTTCACGCTGTTGGGAATGTGCGCTGTTGGGAACAAGGTAAATTACCATCAGGTTTTCGTGATGCAATCATCATCACTCTGTATAAGAAGAAAGGTGTAAAGTCAGACTGCTCAAGCTACCAAGGTACAATTCTGCTCTCCATTGCTGGAAAAATTCTTGCAATACTATTGAACAGACTAGTACCCGCTATCGCAGAAGAACTTCTACCTGAAAGTCAGTGTGGTTTCAGAGCTAATAGAAGTACCACAGACATGGTATTTGTTCTCAGACAACTGCAAGAAAAGTGTAGAGAACAGAATAAGTGGCTCTATGTAACTCTCGTTGATCTCACCAAAGCTTTTGACACTGTGAGCAGAAAAGGCCTGTGGCTGATCTTGGAATGATTAGGTTGTCCCCCCAAGTTCCTCAAAATTATTATTCTGCTACATGAGGATCAGCAAGGTCAAGTCAGATACGGCAATGCACTCTCTCAGCCCTTCCCAATAACCAGTGGTGTGAAACAAGGTTGCGTTCTTCCACCAACTTTATTCACAATCTTCTTCAGCATGATGCTCCAAAGGGCTATGGTAGACCTTGATGAACAAAACGGCATTTATATTCGATATCATACTGATGGTAGCCTATTCAATCTAAGGCAACTGAAGGCCCACACTAAGACCCTAAATCATCTTGTCTGTGAACTGTTTTTTGCTGATGATGCCACCTTTGTTGCCCACACAGAAGCAGCTCTGCAGTGTTTAATGTCTTGCTTTGCGGAGGCACCTGAGCTTTTTGGGCTGGAAGTCAGCTTGAAGAAGACAGTAGTTCTCTACCAACCTGCACCACAAGAAGATTATCATCATCCCCACATTCCCATTGGTGAGTCAGAGCTGAAGTCAGTTCAGCAGTTCAGCTATCTGGGAAGCATTATTTCCTCGGATGCCACGATCTACAAAGAGATAGACAACAGAATAGCAAAGGCATATAGAGCCTTCGGAAAACTCCATAAAAGAGTCTGGTGCAATAAACACCTGAAGAAAAGTACAAAGATTAATGTCTACAGAGCCCTTGTACTGTCTACTCTTTTATATGGGTCTGAATCATGGGTTATCTACTGCCATCACCTATGAATCCTTGAACGCTTTCATCAGAGCTGCCTCTGTACAATTCTAAACATCCATTGGACTGACTGTGTGTCAAATGTCACTGTCCTTGAACAGGCAGGGTTCACCAGTATTGAGGCCATATTGCTGAAATTGCAGCTGCGCTGGGCAGGGCACATGTCTAGGATGAAGGATCACCACCTCCCTAAGATCGTGTTTTACGGTGAATTTGCCACCAGTTGCTGCAAGAGAAGTGCCCCAAAGAAGAGATATAAGGACTCCCTGAAACAATACCTTAGCCTTGGCCATATTGACTACCATCAGTGGTCCACCTTGGCCTCCAATCAGGAGACTTGGAGACACACCATACATAATGCCATTGACTCCTTTGAGAACTCACGCAGAACTAGTCTCGAGGAGAAAAGACAACATAGAAAGAATCGCTCCCTGCCTATACCACCCAAGGAGACCTTTTGCAACCAGATTTGCTGTCCTACATTGGCCTTTTTAGTCATCAGTGCGCTTGTAGTAAGCGTGGGTAAAGCCCTTTCCACATCTTCATTCGCGAAGTCAAGCCATGATGATGATGATATGTTCGCAGTTTTGAGTCCCTAAATTTTTCAGGGTTCATGGAGTTCCTACTGCATAACAATAGAAAGCCAGTCTCTACATATGCATATGTATACAGAGGTGTATGTATTTAAAATACCTTTAAGCTATTTATTATTGACATCTCTTTGCAGAAATATAATTAGCACACGTTTACACTTGATTCTTTTGGGGTTTTCTTTTCAAAAGTGTTGAACTTTGTCTGAGGAGGATGTTCAACACCACAGTAAATTAGGTCAAATTTGAAGTAAACCTCCTGAACTGGAAGGAATGAGGAGGTGAAAAGCTTCAAGATTAGCATATTTCATAGAATCATAGAATGGTTTGGGTTGGAAGGGACCTTAAAGATCACCTAGTTCCAACCCCCTGCCACAGGTAAGGATGCTTTCCACTAGACTAGTTTGCTCAAAGCCCAGTGCAGTGTGGCCTTGAACACTTCAGGGAAGGGGCATCCACAGCTTCTCTGGGCAAATATTTCCCTGTTCCTGTTGCATTGACTTCCTTGTTAATGTAGACAAAATCTGAATCAACACCACTTAATCTCTTTCAGGTCCTTTCAGCCTATTTTTAAAGCTTTCCAAAAGAAAACAAGCATGTTTTAGTCCCATTTGAAAAGAGCTATTAGAGATCTATTAGTAGAAGTTTGTTGCCTTGAGTGCAGAGATTTTACTGTCAATTCACATGACTTTTTTGTAACTGAATTTTTAACTTAAAAAAATGTAAAATAAAAAATTGTATCAGTCTCTTTAGAGCATCGCTAAGCAGCTGTGCATGGAAACCTACTGTGCATCACATCTATTGTGCATGGAAAAGCACTGCCATGAAACAGGCTTTTTAGGAGCTGTGTGAGTGATGTAGGCTATATAGTTAAAATTGGAACTTGTGTTACTATTGAAAAAGCCTGAATAGATACGAGGGCCTCCTAAAAGTTCAGGCTGACCTCGAAACAACACTGACTAATGAAGATAATTGATAGCTGAGAAAAAGACCTCATGTAGGTGGATTATGAAACAGGGCTAAAGAATTTCTTATCAGAAAATGCTATCCTAGAAAACTGGTATCCTCCTGAAAACACATGGACATCATCAAGATATGAATTCAGTGTGTCAACAAGACTTGATTAGGCTGTCTTTTAGATGATCTATCCTCATTATAACTTCATTTTAATGCTAAAAATTGTGCTTGAGGTCAAAAGACCCCCACCCAGGTTAAAATACCCTTTCCCTTAGCATCTGTAGTAAGAAATCAATGATGTAAATTAACTACCCAATTGGTAAATGGTGTGAGATTCACGGGGAGTTACTAACCTGAACCGAATTGTGTAACTAACTATGTGAATTTTGTATGGTTTGGTGTGGTAGCAGTCCTCTTTGCACATAATAACAAATTATGTGCAATAAACAAATACCTTGGCTCTATGTGTGAATTGGGTGTTCTGCACCGGGTGATACATGCTGGGTTTGAGACAATGTGGGTGCATTTGAACTGTGTGCGGTCACATTAAGTAAAAAAGGAGGCAGGTGGGTGAACTAGAGGGATCACTCTCTGCCTGCATGATAATGGTGCGATGCTAATACACAGATCAGTATGTATCTCTGGTGCAAGTTGCCAGACTCTTTGAAATGCAGTGGAAGATAATATGCAACACCTTTTATCCATGTAGAAAGGAAGAGCAGAAGAAGCACATGGTTGTGATGTTCTTGCTAGAGGCACACAAGTGTTAATATCATCTTGAGACAAATGCATTGCTGCTTTGAAGCTAGCAGACAAAGCATCCAGCTATCCCTTCTGAAGACCAGCTTTGGAATTTCCTGGCAGTGATCCAATGGTGCTGATATCCCTGAAAGGAGTGTTACTTCTTGTATTCTTATGCAAGACACTCATCATTGTTAGACAGGGAAAAAAGAATGACTTGGTTTTTCCCATGCAGGCTTTTATTTTCAGCATTTGAGAGTCCTTTGCAATGTGCTTCATTCAATGCTGCCGTTGTAGCAAGCTTGCAGTTTCTTCTTTTTGTTTCTGCAGGGATTTCTCATAAGTGTGTGTGGTAAACTAACTTTTGGAACTAAAGAGGCTTTCTGTAGCTCCAGTACATTTAATACTCCAGATTGATTAGGACATAGATCGGAAAGAGCCTGTAGAGCTAGCGACACTGGTCACTGGAATATGATGAGGACTAGGTCCCAAATGGAAGTAGCACTTAGTGCAGGTTTTAATACCTCTTCATGAAGTTAACCCAATCAGCGGCTGTTGCTGTTTTAAGGGAGCAATATCTAACAGAGGAAGGATAGTGTAGCTTATTCACTACCCACCTAATGCTAATGAGATTAGAATATCCATTACACAGGAAAACAGAAACATAAATGGCCATTACCTACCACATGGTCTTGCGACTTTCTCCCATGAACCACTTTTCACACTCAGCCCCAGCTGTTACTCCTAAAACACTGTAACGAGTTTATGCAGATAGTTTCCACAAATTCTGCTAGAGGGCGAGAAGGCAAGCTCAGCACCTAAAGGAACCCCTAGCAGAAGTTACATGGCAATGGCCTTTTTCCCTTTTTCCAATGCATTCAGGCAGAACTACAGAGAAAAAAATCTAAGAAATGTCTAAAATTTAGGTAGGGTTGGATCCTCTACCCTCAAGGAAGTAAATGCGCCCTTCAGATACATGTGTGGGCTTCATTCTCTGCTTGTGTCTCATCCTGACAAGCTCCTTGCAGCTCTCCTCCAGTGCCACAGCAATCTCACCTGGTGTCAGAGGGCTAACAAAGATTCTCCAATGTTTTGGTCACTTGCATACACAGATGACTCAGTAGCTTCTTCTGCAAGCTCACATGGAGCATCTTGAGCCCCACTTCTTCACCTCTGTCAGCCTGTCTCTCTCAGCAGTTAGACCACATTATACTTAAAGAGAATTTGGCACCTCTAGCTGGCCAACCACACAGCATTGGGCTGTGCTTCCCCTTCTGCCTCGCTCCTCTGGCATTTCTGTGTGTCTCTCCCTTCTGGGCTGCCTGGCGCTCTTCAGTGTGGAGCTCTCACCATTGCCAGAAACACCCTAGCCAGCTGAAAGTGAGGTGGAGATCACCCTCTGTCAAATTCGTTATGGGCTCCTGCTTCTTGTCACCTCCAAATTTTCCAGTTCTCTACAAGTTGAGATGTGGGTAATGGTTAGAAAGAACAAATAAGAGATCTTGTGAGACCCAACCCACAAGGCTATACAAGCTGGTTGTGAAAAACAAGCCTTGAGGGAAGTGCTAATAAACTGCTTTACCCAGGATGGTTGCAGGAAATCATGCTGTGCTTGTGTCAGAATAGATCAATTTGAAAATACATCCTCTATTTGCTATGTTGTAGGTGGACTTTTGTGTTTTCTTTGGTTTGCTGTTCTTTTATTTTCTTAACACTCCCCTCTCAGCTTCTAGGAACCTGATTGTCAGACATTTATTACCTTGCTTACAAAATGAGCTGCAACTGGCTGGGAAATCCAAATGTTCCTTCTCCTTCCCCACCCTCTGAATATACTTATCTGACCTTTATCATTTAAGCCCATCAAACAGAACTGTTAAGTCCAAGCAAAACTAAATCCTTCAGAATCCTGTCTGCCTGGCCTTTATAGGCACTTTGTTCCAGACATCCTCCAGCCTGGTCATCTGGCATTTTTCCTTCAGAAACAATAAACAAGAATGAGATTCACTGATGAAAATTCACAGGCTTGTGTTAAAAAGTTTGTTTTTCCTAACAAGAAATTTATTCCATTGTTGCCTGTTGCTGCATTTCTGTGGTGCACTGGAGTAATACAGACTGCTTGTCTTTAAAACCAGTGGAAAAGATACAGGTGGCTGGAGAGAAGTTCAAAGGGAAGACTGATCAATGACAGTGCCAGAGGTGATGAAGTCCACACAATGTTTTAAGACAGAAACGTGAAAATAACTGAATAGGGTTAATTCATGCCATGATGTAGGCTCATACCGTCCTAAAGAAACAGGCTAACCACATGTCATGGGAAAACACAAAGTGTTAAATACAAGGCAAAGGCATGATCTACCCAAAGCAGGTAACCCAGCTGGTGTAACTCTGGCAAACCAACCAGGCAACACAGTAGAGCTGAAAGGTCGAGCATCTGACAGAAACTGATGGCACTGTAGTATTATTTTTTTCTTGTTCAGAATTAGATATAAATTGCTGAACTTGCTGATACTATTTATCTAAATGCATGAACCTGTATAAATCCGTGGCTTTTATGCTTGAAACATAATTTTTCATATTTTGAAACTTTCAGCCTTGAAAAAGGAAGTTCTATTTTTAATTAATTAATCTACCTTTTATACAGTGCTTATGTTGCTATAAGAACATGTAATGCATCTTCGGGATAGATTCTTCATTTGGTGTAGAGAACATGACTGTACACCTGCCGGTAATTTTGCTTATTAGTTAAGCAAGATAGTAAAGGTCTGTGAGAACACTATATATATCCATGTAAGCATACATGCCAAGCATTTTGCCAATGTACGACATTTTGTTAACACAGTGAAAAAGCTTTAGATAGATGGATAGATGGGTAAACACAGTTTAGCATGGGATAATAGGCTAGTTAATCTGTGTTTAAATTGTTGGGCTGCTTCTCCTTTGCATCTGAACTGAATAAATGCTCTTTGTGTGAGAAAAAAGGTTCTGCTACTGATTTGTACTATTTTGATGGCAGTGCCTCCTAAATTATCTTCAGTTATAATATGTATCCAGGAAAACACTAAGAATCTATTAATTTGTTCCTGTGAGACACATCATACCACTGCTGTGTGACCTTGCCTCCCTACCTTGTTTTTCTTTTATCGAGGCAAGATGGTTTACACTGTGCTTTGAGACAGTTCATTTGATGATGAATTGTGCTAGTTGGTCTTAAATGAGCTTCTTATATTCTGGGAAAAGAAGAGCTATGCACATAAACAATGGCTATCTCTAGTATTATAGGAGACATGAGCTCAGGAAAAGAGACCACCTCTGACAGAGTGCTCCCACTAATCCGTCAGGTCCCTGCCTTTCCCCAGATCACTGTTATGCGTAGGGCTTTTGAATGTAACTAAGAGCCACATGTACACTCAGAGGGTGCTAAATGAAACTGACTTGGGGAAATAAGTTAAAACCACAGAATTGTTAGGGTTGGAAGGAACCTCTGGTGATCACCTATTCCAACCCCCCTGGTTAGCAAGCACACAGGGTTGAGGTCCAAATTCCCTGCAAGACACACAAATCATGACAGTCAAATTCAGAGTCTTATTTGTAGAAAAAATAAATAAATATAGAAACATGAATGTGCAGACAGACAGAGTTTGCTACAAGGCTCCTTAAAAATCATTGCTGGTAAAACACAGTTTCTACTGCAAACAACACATCCCATCTTTAGTCAGTTGTCAGTTTAGCAACTCTCAGTTTCTTCAAATAGGACCAGCATGCTCAGGATTCCTCTGACACAGGGGTCCCTGCAGGACCTGGGAGATTATCCAATTCCAGTCTAAAGAAACTTATAGCAAGGAGGAGTAACTAAAGACTGAGCTTCGGTAAAGAGAAAGAAAGAGAGAGTGAGAGCGAGCCAAATTCATTTTCTCACATAAGTAAAGTAAGGAGAATTTATACCTGTCATTTAGGTTTGTGGTGAGTGAAGTCAAGGTCCCTGGTGTGGGATTTGGATATAACTGCTCTGCTTCTACCCTTCTTTTCTTCTCTCTCTCCTTCTGTTGCTCTTTTGCTCTGTGGAGACTCCATATTTATGTGAGAAGTTTACGTTGATTCTTACAGTCTTTTCAGTGTCGCACGCATTAACAGAAAGGGGCCTTTCACTTGGAAGCAGTGTTTGGTCAGCACTAACAGGGAATCAGGGTTGCTCTGGGTTCTGGGCTGACTCGGGGAAATGGCTGATGGGAACAAAAGAGACACCAGAGAGCCATTATGTTGGAAAGGTCATTCAAGGCAGAGGCAGCTGCAGATAACAGATCTTTTGGCAGCTGACAGCTCTTCTTAGCTTGCTCCAGGCACTTTCCCCCCACTCCAGCCCCAGCCCGGAAGGAGACTGTGATAACATGCCTGGAAGGGGAACTGCACCGCGATGCATCCCAGCCCATGTGCATCACAGGTGCTGGGATCCCTGAACTTCCAAGGAAGAGGGTTCAATTGGTTCATTCAGAAGAAGCCCGACTGCCCCATTCAGCCCATTCACTTTCCTTATTGCCAAAGACTCCTGCCTGCCCACCCACCCTCAGACACAGCTGGACAACCCTTCCTGCTTAACCCTTGCAGCTTTGCATCTGACTTTGGCTGTGAGTCAGTGAACTGCCTGGGAGCAAGCTGGAGTCTGCGTTACAGAGCAATTGCTTTCATCCAGGACTTTTGTGGGATTGTTTGTTTCCTCACAGATATAATACATTTTACATCTGCTGTTGGTAGTCACAGTTACTGTGATATGCAGATAGACTCCGCAACTCGTTGAAGTTGTAAAGTAGGCATGCTTTATTCAGCTGAGGAGCATGCTATGCTCCTCCATAGCATGCGCACCTCAGTGTCGTTTCCCTCTACATTTATTCTCTAAAGTTATGCATATTCATAAGGTTACACGATACACCTATACATATTCATGTCCTATCCCCACTTTCTATTATAATGAGCTAGAAGGTCCTTTGCGCCTGCGCAGTGCCCCCCCCCCGTGGTTGTGGGCGAGGGTCTCAAGACGAAGCAAATGAGTCTTCCTCTTGTGAGTAGGGGTCTTCAAGATGAAGTAAATGATGAGTCTTCCTCGAGCCTGAACTTTTCACCTCTAGCCGTCATGCATGCTGTTTAGGAGTCTGGTCAAAGTCCAAACCGCAAAGCTGGTTTTCACTGGAACTAAGAAACTGTTTCTCCCCCTTGTCAGTCTGTTTCTCCCCCTCATCAGGAGCTTATTGTCCTGGTACTGCATGGAAAGCTTGATAGGTATTTGCAAACAATACTTTCTGTTAAGCAAGCAAAGTTCCTTTAACCCCCCTTGTACAACCCCCCTGTACATTGGTCAACCCTCTGCATCAACTGCAAGTATTAAACTTATTACAAGATCCTGAACAGGGGTCAAAATGACCTCCATTAACAATAAGGCATGGGTAAAACCAGCCCTGGTTCTATTTAAATGCTCAAAGGAGAACAGCCAGGATTGACTGTATCAAAGATGAGTCATTTGACAGCCTGGCAAAGTAACCATCTGATTAACTAACTTGGCAATGAAACTATTTTTTAAGGCATCCTGAAGAGAACTTTGTTACAGCATTAAGATCAAACCCACAGGTCAAAAAGAACCCAACCCAGGTGAAGCCCCTTTCTCTGAGCATATGTAGTTATATTAATATATAATAATATTTTAATAACAAATCAGTACGTAGAAGGTGTGCACAAAATACTATTTTTGTATATAAAAGAACACTGAAACTTGCTGTTGGTGTGCTTGATTTGAGGAGATGTTCACGGAGCACCCAGGCCTGAATAAACACAGTATCTCTCCTGAGTGTGTGGAATTGACTTACTGCGCAATGAGTACTGATACGCGGATAGACTCCACAACTCGTTAAAGTTGTAAAGTAGGTATGCTTTATTCAGTGCTGAGGCACATGGTGGATCGCTCCTCCAAAGGCATGTGCACCCCAGTGTTGTTATCCTCTATATTTATCCTCTAAACTTACATATGCATTAGATTATGCAACCAACTTATACATATTCATGACCTATCCCCACTTTGTATTATAATGAGGTGAGAAGTCCTTGCTTGCTTAGTATCTCCTGGTGGTCATGGATGAGGGTCTCAAGATGAAGTAAACGAGTCCTCCTTGAACTTTTCACCTCTAGTCATTGCGCATGTTCCCTAGTGATTTAGTCACTGTCCAAACTGCAAAGCTGATTTCAGCCAGTTTAGGGGTCCAGAGAACAGGAGTTACTTTTCCTTCCTCTTATCAATAGCCTTGGTCCTCCCACCCTGTTCTGGCAAGCACAATATGTGTTGAGCATGCATTTGTTGAGTAAGCATGGGTAAGCGGTAACACTGTTAAGCAAGCGGCTTAACCCTGACCCCCCTGTACATCAGTTAACCCTTCACATCAGTACAAATCTGCTTTTCAGACAGCATGTCTCCAGAATAGTGTTGCCGGGATTTTCACATTTTCTCAGGTCTTTATTTACTGATAAACACTTGTTGCTTGATCTGAATAGCCCAAGAAAAGTATTGACCTGGTTCATTTAGATTCACTTACATTTTATTCTGCGTTACCTCGCTTGGCCCTAGTGAGGTGCCTGTACTACTGTGGAGGGGCAGAAAGATGCACAGAGCCAGTAAGACCCACAGAAATACATACTTATGAAAGGCATTCTCATGGTTTTTCACTCACGTAATAATACGCAAAACTGCTGGCAGTTGCGAAGTCAAGTTCCCTACACTACCAGATGAAGAACCTAGCCCAAAGATGCACTATATATTCTTATAGCAAAATAAACCTAAAATAAAAGGTGATGATGAGCTGTTAAATTTGCTCAGCCCTACAATGGAATTTACCTTCTGGGTGCGGTTTCACAAGGGAATAAACTGATGGGATAGAATAAGTCTCAATCCTGTAGACCTCATCCTGCCTCCTAGATATGTGGTGCCAACAAATAAGTCTCAATCCTCTCAGACCTCATCCTGCCTCCTAGATATGTGGTGCCAACCTCAACCTCGTACTTCTGCTTTTTGTTTCCATGGGAGCAGATGGAAATAGCTAACTAGCATATTATTTTTGTCGGTGTAAAATCTCTCCTCTGCATTAAACCAATATCCTACAGTGGATTTTAAAGCGGAAAATACAATGTGCATGGGGATAGTCAGTACAAGGGGCTCCTGGTGGTTTGGAGCTGGGACACTGCTGAGACACAGCTGAAATCCACATTAAGGGAACGGGACTAACTGTAAAAGAAATGTGCCCCACAAGATACGCATTTTCCTACAGTGTCTAAAAAACAAGGTAATTATGATGTTCAGAGGAGAGTGAGCTCAGAATTTATGCTGTTGTTTAGGAATGAACAGATTTGTGCAAATGAAGGTACTTTCCTGGTAAAATTATTGTGCAACTGGTGGAAGCGAGACTCTCTGGATTTGTTTGTGATTCAGCAGGAATGAGGTTTAGATTCAACTGGTCTGCTGAGCCAGCAGGTTTGCAGAAGCAGTTGCTAACAGCTGCTGGCAAACAGCTGTAAAGGGAGGCTTTTTAGCTTGGATATCCAAGGTCCATCATGCTTTATATGTGAACCACATCAGCTAGGTTTGTACTCATAAGGCTTTATTCCAGTGGGCTGCAGATGGTTAAAAGCACCTTCTGCTTGCTTTAGCTATGGCCAGGAAAAAGGTTACATGCAAAAGCCAGTCTATACAGGAAATTTTATAGTATAAATCTAATACAGTTATAGAGATATTTAATGATTGATAAACGAATGATAAAGGGTAGTGTGAATTGTATGGTTTATGTTGATATTATACACAATTGTTTATGGTGGCTCTAAACAGTCATTAATTTAACATGAAGCTCCTGTATTGCTTAATGCCGGGGGCAAGAGTTGTATAACTTCATCTAACCTTATGTTTGGAGGACAGAGGAGTCATGATGGATTTCAGGAGCTCCTTTTCAGACCATGACTAACATACGTTCATCTGACCCCAGAGCAAGGCATCTGTCATGTAAAATTCTTGCATGGCAAAAACCTGAGAAGTCACAAAGGCATTATTACAAGAAATAATACCAGGCTATGGAGTTCCAGCCACCATATCTTCAGACAGGGGACCACATTTTATTTCAAATGTGGTACAACAAATTACCAAACATCTAGGTATTGATTGGCAACTTCATACCCCCTACCACCCTCAATCAAGTGGTCAGGTGGAAAAGATGAACCATTTAATCAAACAACAAATTGTGAAATTGGACCAAGAAGCCAGTCTACCTTGGCTCCAGGCACTTCCATTGGCTTTGCTAAGAATTAGAACTAAGCCAAGGAGAAGGGAGGGATTAAGCCCTTTCGAAATGCTATGTGGGAGACCATATGGAACTCAATAAGGAACATCTCCCCAAGTGGGAGAAGAAACTATAAGTACATATATAACGGAATTAGGAAAACAACTTAGAAAAATTGAAAAACGTGGCTGGAACTCAGAGCAGGGGATTGGATAGTCCAGTACATAAAGTACAACCAGGAGACTATGTATACATAAAATCTTTTAAACCTACAGGAGACGACGATCTTGAGCCGAGGTGGAAAGGGCCATTCCAGGTGTTACTTACTACTTTCACTGCCATCAAAGTAAAAGGACAGAACACTGGGATACGTCATACTTGAGCTAAGAAAGCTCCAAAAACTCCTTGGAAGGCAATCCAGACGCAAAATGAACTAAAACTGAAACTAGTTTGTGAAAAATAATATTACAGGTTATCTTCATGGTGGACACCCTTAATACCCTTGATTGGATATGTCCTACACGCAATGATTGTGTTCCCTGGGCTTTGATATGGTATGATAAATATAATAGAAATATTTGGGTTTGAGCATCAAAAATCTTCTTAGGCTGCTATACGTGTGCAATAGAAGCACCCCAAACAGCGCATGAACTAACACAATTATTAATAAGACTTGGCAGTGAAACAGGGGAGGACATTTTAAAGGTCATAAAAACTCAATAGAATTATACACACAATTTCGTAAAGCGGCAGAAGAAATCACTATAAAATGGTTAAAGTGCTCTAAATTTAAGGGAAAATTAGAAAGAAGATGATTATAATTGTGGGAATAATCATGATTTTCATAACTGCCAGAAGTCTCGATAAAGGATTACTATTACTTGGAACAGGTACAAATGTTTGGTTCACATGGGCCAACAAGGCAGGAGTTACTGATTTCTGTTTAACACTCACACAGGTTGGGAAATCCATTTCAAACATGTCTGATTGGAGTTCCCTATTTGAATCCTTCTGATTTTCATGGATGGGTGAGAGATGATTCGGTCCTAAACATAACTACAGTAAACACTAAAATTCTTTGAACTGAATGGACAGCCACCTCCGCCCAAGTAGGTGGAATCATAAGAAGATTAAACCACTCAACCATCCCTGTACAAGAACTTAGACTTCTCGGGTCTGATCAGAGTAATCAAAGTTGTACAACCTTTAGCTCTTGGTCAGATGTACTAAAGTAACCAGTGGAAAAGAATGGTATCATAATGTCACCTCGTACTGCTTAGGATTCTCTCCCTCTCTACCTTATAGAAGCATCATCCCCAACGCTTTACCCCGAGGATATTTCTTAATATGTGGGGATCGAGGTTGGCCAGGAATACCTTCAAAACCATACAGGGGCCCACGTTATTTGGGGAAACTATCTTTATTCGCAGCTTCAAAGAAACACATGATTCAGGATCTTAGAAACAACCTCCAGAGAAGGAAAAGATCCGCAGAGCAACTGAGCCCTAATTGTGATCCTACTTTAAGAATTTGGAATCACACAGCAAGGTTCCTTGTGGGAAGGATTGTCATGGCTGCGAGCAGAGTCAAGAGGCCTTGCAAGAGGCCTCATGATGGAGGTCGGGTTTTTCCACTCAGACAGGGCCTCATGATGGTCTGAGTGGAAAAACATGAGTTCTATCTAGCAAGGCATCGTCAGCGGTTTTATTTCTCTAATATGCTTAATTGTTGATGATATGTAACCTTGGGCATATTTAGCAAGTAAGGGAGTTGATTCTGCATAGTCTTACCGTTAGGAAGCAGGATGCGCATCTGCAGAGCTAGGATGTTTAGGAAGTTGTGGCTGGCAAGCGAGCTATGTTGGGAAGACAATATGGTAAATGTGGAAATGTTAAAATGCTGACCAGCGAAATCATTGTCGGTAAACTGGTGATGTAAACCTTTGTACACTAACCAATGAAATTGCTGTAACTAAATGACATAATGCAAGCTGGAAGAATGCAAACAGTATATATATCCCAGTGTGTGCGCAATAAACTTTGACAATTGCTTGATCGCATTGATCGTCTTTGCGTTGTTCGTGACTCCCTTGTCTACAGTTCCTAACTGCATTATTCTTACCAAATTTAGCAGCTGGAAAAGCACTGTCAGATATACATCACCTTGCATGTTGGGCAGCAAAACAAATGAACATAACCTCAGACATACTATCAGCACTCGCTACAGATGTACACAGTGTACGACATGCATCACTACAAAACAAGGCAGCCACAGATTTTCTACTATTAGCCCATGGACATGGATGTGAAGACTTTGAAGGCATGTGCTGTATGAACCTATCTGGCCATTCAAAATCAATCCATGCTAAATTACATGAACTACAGGAAAATATGAAGAACTTGACAGTTGTAGGAGGACTAGATGGATAGCTAAAAGGATTTGGAATTACAGGATGGCTCAAAGACTTGATCAAACGAGGAATTTGGATCCTGATTCTAATTCTTTTTATCCTAATGACTATACCATGCTTAATACAATAAGTTTTGGAATTATTTTACAGATCAATAGACGGAACATGGATATCTCTTAAATGAGAAGTAAAAGAATTTACTTAGTTGATAGAAAAGGGGGGAATGATATATGTACAGGGGAATATAAACCGTACCGGGGAGGGGTGGGGTGTACAAGGGAATACCAAGTTAAACTGCTTGATTGCTTGACTGTTTAACCTTTATATCGCTCAGGAAATACCTATCGTGCTTACCATGCAGTACCAGAGCATCAGCTACTGATAAGGAAAGACAGTTACTTAATTCCCGCAAAAAAACCAGCTTTTGCAACTTGCATATTAACCAGACTCCTGAAGACTCCTAGAGAGCATGCACAGCAGCTAAAGGTGAAAAGTTTAGACTGAGGAAGACTCACTTGCTTCATCCTGAGACCCCTGCCCAACAACCACCCGGAGGCACTGCGCATGCGCAAAGGACTTTTTGCTCATTATAATACGAAGCAGGAATAGGACATAAATATGTATAGGCGTATTGAGTAACCTAATGCATATGAATAACTTTAGAGGATAAATGTAAAGGGAAGACAACGCTGAGGTGCGCATGCCTTTGGAGGAGCCATTCTCCCATGCTCCTCAGCTGAATAAATGCATACCTACTTTACAACTTTAAAGAGTTGTGGATTTCAGGAGGTCCTTTTCAGACCATGATTAGTGTATGTTCATCTGACCCCAGAGCAAGACATCTGTCATGTAAAATTCTTGCATGGCAAAAGATAGAAACCAGCCTTCCATATCCTTCCCACACACCTCCATTTGCTCATCTACTCAGAACTTTGTGCCTAAATAATATATAACTGCTGTAATTGTTTAAGTTATGTGGTTAAAATACGTGCTTTGTGGTTAAGTTTGCCTGTAACAAACACCATGAGTCAAATGATATAAAAGAACTCATCAGAAATGCACTATATGACATGACATATGTGCACATACGAAATTGTTTTAAAATCCCTCAGAAGGGCAGGGGATTTGCAGAAGCAACAGTACTCCCTATACAAAAGCAGGAAGCTATTTATATTGCCCATAAAATGTTCTGTATTGCGGGCAGCCTTCAATCCAACAATCCTGAAAATTCTCCAAACAAGCACTAGATACCTGTGCTTAGAAAAGAAAGTACATACTCCAGTGCCCCAAGGCTTGCTTCATCAGATAAGCTGGAGGATTAATGAAACAAAGATTCATTTTCAGTTCCACAACAACTGTGATCATCACCTTGACACTTAGGCAGGATTCCTGCAAATTACAGCAAGGGGAAATGACTACCTACTTGTCTTTGCTGATATCATTGACCAACTTGATAAAAACACTCTCCTAGAAAAGGACAGCATAGAGGTTTATGGACTTCCTTATCTGACAGAACAAGATTTCCAGAGGAGGCACTTTCAGTGTTGCAAAACGCAGTCATTAGTCCGACTGACTTGTAAATAGCAGGTTACAAAACACACTTCCATGGTACTGGGTAATCCTCAAGTTAATGGGAATGCAGGGAAATCAAAAATTATAAAAACCTGAAGGAAAGAGGTAACTCCAACATTTAAATGAACACTGATCCCAAAGGCTGACCTTCTGCAAATGCTTCAGCCAAACTTAGCCTATTTGTATCAATGACTAAGTGCCAAAGATACCCTTCCAAACTGGAGTACCTCTGACTTTTACCTTGAGAGACCAATGTGCAGTAAACTGGGCTTCAAGCTGAGCCATGTAAGACAGCATACTGTTTAGCATTTAGGTAAAAATCAAATATGCAGCAAAGGGGCTGATCTGTATGTTACCTCTGAACCTAGCCATGCACAGGCAAGGCATTACCAGCCTAGTTTAGGGATGGAATATTTCCATCAGGTTATGCAACTAAGACTGCAACTATTCCATATATGAAAATTATGGAAACCCAAGAGAGGAGCTGAATAAATGGTGACTTTTGTAACTGACAGTTACTGGCTTGGTTTTGCTCTTGTCACAAAATGTTCTGTAATCTTTCAAGCTCTCTGCAATGTTGTGCATGACACATACTTCATTCAGAGGGATAAGCCAACAAAACTGTAAGCCTACTTTTAGGACATTCAATAAGCTTCAGGTGTTAAGATACTACATGATCCTAGCTCAATAGGTCCACAAATACTGAATATGTCTTAGCAAGCTTTATGACAATAAATTAGCCTATACTGAAAGCATTCTTACTAAAAAGATACAGAAGAACTGGAAAGCGTAACAGAAAAAACATTCAGAAGCAAAGAGCTTTCCTATTGTGAATCCAGCTAGAACTTGTTTGATAACAGAACAGACAAATAAAACTCCAGCCCTCAGATAACCTTTGTGGCAATTTCTACACTTGCTTGCACAGGTCCACATCCTTCTTATACTGGGGCCTCAGAGCTGAACACAGTACTGCTGGCAGGGTATCACAACAGTGGGGAGAATTGCCTCCCCCAACCTGCTGGTCACGGTCTTTTTGCTGCAGCCCAGCACACAGTTGGTTTCTGGGCTGCAAGTGCACACCGCTGGGTCATGTTGAGCTTCTTGTCAATCAACACTCTCAAGTCCTCCTCAGGGCTCCTCTCAATCCACTCTCTGCTCAGCCTATAGCTCTGCCTCAGATTGCCCCAGCCCAGGTGCAGGGCCTTGCACTTGGCCTTGTTGAAAGTGTGTCCATGTCCCTCTGGATGTCATCCCTGCCCTTCAGCTGTACCTGTGTCAGCTGCACCACACAGCTCAGTGTTGTCAGCAAACTTGCTGAGGGTGCACTTGATCCCACTGCGTATGTCGCCAACAAAGACTGTACTCAGGTTGTTCTGAACAAAGTGAGAATGGAAACGAACTTGGGCAAGTGGAAACATGAGAAGAAACAGTTGAACAAGGACTAAAATAACAGCATATATTGTTACCTAAGGTCAGCAGTTCACCTGGATCACAATGCAACCTAAGCATGGTTTCAATCAATAACCAGATAGCAAGAAAATTAAACCATAAGGTAAGATGAAAGGATGATAAAGGAACTGGCCTGGAGCCAGAAGATAACTAGATAGCAAAAACAAAAGCAGAGCATTGACTCGACAGTGTTGACTAAGACACACGCAGAGTGAAACCAGATACAGCAGCAAAAGCTCAAAGTAACTGTTGACTCTTAAAGGCTATAAAAGGCTTAGCCAAAATCAGTTTGTTCTCAGCAATGAAGAGGATCTTAAGACATGCAGTGAGGATTCAGTACTGGCAAGTCTTGTCCTGTTTGTCATCCACAAGTCATCCTGGCTAGATTACTTGGACACACCTTGGACGCACACATACTAATACTTCTGTGGGTGAAAATATGAGTAAAAAGAGTCAGCTAATTTACAAAGATTAATAAAAATCACTTTCCCTATCTCTATGATTTTATAGGGAGTTGTTTCATTGACTGCCACATTAGCTGGCAGAGAACCCAAGGTGGGAAAGCAATTGCCTCTTTGTTGTGAAAAGAAGTGGTTAGATATATTCGCTGGAAAAGAAAAAAGGTAGGAACTACACACAGTGATTGATAATTCAGATAGAGAAAAAAAAGGCAAATTTGTATTAGTGTTTGGGTCTATTGATGCAAAGATTTGTAATAGAAGTATTAAGATTAGTAAATACGCATATATGTTTAAAAGTATCCCCAGAAACAGTAACAGAAGGTTTAAAAGAATGGCAAGTGTTGGTGGCATAGAGACCAGATTGTCAGCAAGATCACAGAATATCAGTAAGCATACTGGGGAAATGATGGACAGAACTGAAGGTATGAAGAGAGAATGGCAGGAAGACAAAGAACAGGATTTGATCCATAAACTATCTGGAGAGGGAGGCACAAAGAGGAGTAAATCAGCAAAGTTAATTCAGGAAGGTTGGATAGGAAAAAAAGACAAAAGATTACAATTATTGTCAACTCCACAAGTACCTTGAGGAATGAAAGGCCCATTCCAAACCCAGTTCATTTTCCCCAGCCAAGAGAGAGTGTGTCAGGGACAACAGATAATAGTCCGCGGTGAAACACACAATGTTAGAAAAGTACTGTTTGTCTGCTTTGGCTCCTGTCCCGAAGGTTCCGCTTTGGTTCTTCCCTGGAGAGTCCTGCTTTGGCTGCTCCCCAGAAAGCCCAGCTTTGGTTCCTCCCCAGAGAGTTCTGCTTTAGAACTTCCCAGAAAAGTCAGGACCCTTGGAGACCTTTCTAGATATTGCTGGCCACTTCTTTCAACATAGGCTGGCCCGCTGCATTGGAATGAGTGTGCATTTTTGTCAGTATAAAAGCCTGAGCCTCATGCGATGTGAGGATGCAGAACTTCGTACCACCCAGTAAACACTGCCTCCATGGGAACACCCACTATGGTTGAGCCTGCCACCTCACACTGCAATGATGTTTCTTGGAGCTGGTTTTCTGATCATTACATGGTCCTTGGGGTTGGTAAGATAACCAAACATCAGAGATATCCTTTACTGTATCTTTTGTTACCTCTATATTTTCTCTGTATTAATAAACTAGTTATGACTAAAGCAGTTGATGTCATCTACCTGGACTTGTGCAAAGCGTTTGACACTGTCCCACACGGCATCCTTCTCTCTAAATTGGAGAGATATCAATTTGATGGATGGACCATTCGGTGGATAAAGAACTGGCTGGATGGCCGCACACAAAGAGTTGTGGTCAATGGCTCAATGTGTCTTAGACTTCTATTGCCTGAACCAGCACATATTCCCAAAAATCTCATCTCTCTGCCCATTGTTGCAGCCATATTACCAATAGAATTCAAGCAGAAATAAATAGAGACAACACAAACATCAGAATATATTTGCCTTTAATAACATAAAACTGAAATATGTAGCACTGTAGGACAGTGACTGATTCCACACACCTGATTCTGAGGCAATGGTGCCTGCACCATTTATAGTTATTACTACATTTGAGTTATAACTATTAGCCTGCTAGTGGTTTGGTTTTTGTTGTTGTCATCTTAGATGCATGCACATCTAAAGATGGTTCCAGTTCTGATATTAATTACATGCATCTTTATGCAATGCCCCTTATGCAATGTTCAAACTGCAGGATTTTGGTTTTCTTCGATATTGGGCTGTGACAAGTACCATTTGTGTGGTCTGAAGAAATACACTTCACTAGCACAACCAATTTACTGCTTGGATTAACATCAAAGCATTGTAATCACCCTGGTGACAATGTACCAACAATAATAGTTCAATTAATATAATTACTACAGAAAAGGCATTAACTAGCAACCAAAAATGCTAATTGTACCAGCAGTTAAAACTGTTTAAAGTGCTAGTTGCACAGAAACTTTGTAATACCTACTCCTGTTCTCTGGTGTTAGACTCACTATTCCACTCCCCCTCTTACCCCGAGGTTTGACAGTGACAACTCTTACTTGAAAAGAAGAGTTATGGTGATTCATCTGTGTCCCTTGTTCTTCAGTGGGAGGAATCCGAAGTCATGGTAAGGACTTCCTCTTCCCTAGAGGATCTGTGCTTGGATTTATTTTTATATATTTTGTAACATGTACCATGTGTTCCTCTTTCACAGTTTCTTATTATAACAAAATTCACTGTCTGTGGTTTGGTTAATATAATGTTGGATACTGGCTCTTTGTTCTCTTTGTTATCCTTAAAACCAGTTTTAGCCAGCTCCCAAGGCTGCATTCCTTTAGTGACCAGTAATTGACCACCGGTGATTTGTTTATAACCCTGGGGCCCCTGGTATCATCTTGTGCCTGTATTTTCAAGATCTGTTTGTACTGCAGTTGTACTCTTCTGCACTTCTAATGTCACACACTGCTCCCTCTACATGGAATAACGACCTATTTTCCCCAACAATAGTTGCATCAAAACTACTGTAACACTACAGGATACAATTGCAAAAAGCTAACTAAAGTTAAAACAATTTAGGTAATATAATAAGTAATCTGATTGTTAGCAGCTGCTATTGCAGCTAAACAAGCTAAGAGAATGCCCCAGGCAGGCCAAGACAAGCCCAGACAAGGCAACTGTTGACAAATCCTAGCCTTGAAGCAGTACAAAACTAAATCACAGCCTCTGGCCTCTGTACCAGCAATGGCAACAGCACTTCTCCTAGGCTACAAGGCTATTCCATGAAGATAAAGTTTCCTGACAGCATTTTCATGTGTGATTCCATCAGGTTTACATCTATTGAGGTATTAATTCCTCAGTAGCATAGCTCATGTTTTCTCTGATGTAGCTTAGCATAATTTAACATACAATATCTCGATAATGTTATCTGGGTGTAGAGTCCTAATAGTCTCAGCACATTCCAATATGGTCTTATTTTAGAGTCCTAGCAACCTTCAAAATTCACCTTATACATTAATGGTAAAATAATACATGAATACATAATTCCCGCCCCCCCCCCCTTGTCCTTAAAATCTATATAAATACAGCATCTTACTGGTATTAAAAATCTGATTCTCTTCAGGGTATGATATCATGCCCTTAGTATTAAGGACCAAAACATGAATGCCCAATCACTGTAAAAGAATATTCTGTTGGTAGAAGGCTTTGAAACATGAATGCATAATTTCAGCACAGGCAAAATTTGGTTCACTGCTGGAAGTTTGTAGCAGCTGCATCCACCCTGATGGAAGGACCGTTGAGCTGCAGCACTTGCTAATAAATACTCTGCTTACTCTCATCTCTGTTGAAATATAAATATATATCTGATAGTTCTACCGTATAGCCACTGACTCTGGGCTGGCTTGGGTAACCACAAAATCTGCTGATTCTGGTTACAACAGGCTTGCACAATAGGCTGTTGCTAGACCCATACTTTGGTTGAAAACCAAGAACCCTCAGATCATATTTTTGACCACAGATCAGGTTTGACTGGGGAATAGATGGGCTCCTGGCGTAGAGCAAGAGTGGAGTTGGTCCTCCTTGGAGTAGTGCATCTGTAGTGGAGGACTCTCCCATCTGGACAGGACACTGCCTGAGATAACCCTTCAAGGTTGAGAGCCCTCATCTTGACTGGTGATTGAAATGTGTTTTGGGTTATTTCCCTTTACAACTTCAGGTTAAATCAGTCATATTTGACTCTGCTCGGCATTTAGAACCTGTAGTTTACTAATGTTGTTGGAGTATTAAATTATTTTTTGTTAGAATAGATTTTCTTTGTGGCTTGTAAACTATCTCAGCCAATTCTGTGGGCCTCCATGACAGTGACTAGTAGCACACTAAACTCTGAAATCTTTACTATGTGATATAAAGGACTGATCATGCATACATATGTATTTCTTTAAACACTTGACTAAGTCTGGGACTAGGAGTGGATCCAGCCACCCCTAACCACTTTTTTGAGAAGCAGCTTAGAAAGCAAGAGGTTCTCTCTTAATGACTCAATGGGAGGGCCTCCCTCACAGTTCTATGTAACCATGTCCTCTATGCAGTAAATGATCAAATGAACTTTGCCATCGAATCATATTAAACCCCTGTCACACTTACCACTCTATAGACAGATAGGAAAAGCCTCATGCTCGCAGGCCCTTGTTCTCATGGGGGACTTCAGCCACCCTGACATCTGTTGGAACGATGGCACTGCACGGAACAAGCAGTCCAGAAGGTTCCTCGATTGTGTGGAAGACAACTTCCTTCTGCAAGTAATAGAGGAGCTGACAAGGAGAGGTGCCATGCTTGACCTTGTGCTCACCAACAGGGAAGGGCTCGTTGAGAATGTGGTACTCCAGGGCAGCCTTGGATGCAGCGATCACAAGATGGTCGAATTTGAGATCCCCAGGACAGTGAGAAGAGCGTGCAGCAAGCTCACTGCCCTGGACTTCAAAAGAGCAGACTTTGGCCTCTCCAGGAACCTGCTTTTAGTAAGGTTCCATGGGATATAGCCCTGGAGGGCAGGGGGGCCCAAGACTGTTGGTTGATATTCAAGGATCACCTGCTACAAGCTCAGGAGTGCTGCATCCCAACTAGAAGGAAGAGCGGCAGGAGGGCCAGGAGACCTCCTTGGATGGATAAGGAGCTGCTGAGGAAAATTCAAAGGAAAAAAGAGGCTTATAAAAAGTGGAAGCAAGGACAGGTGGCCTGGGTAGAGTACAGGGATGTTGTCCGGGAAGCTGGGGACCAGGTTAGGAAGGCTAAGGCCCAGTCAGAATTAAACCTAGCCAGGGATGTTAAGGATAAGGGATTCTACAGGTACGTAGCAAACAAAAAACAGAGTAGGGACAACACAGGCCCCCTGAGGAAGCTCTCGGGAGAACTGGCTACCATGGATTTGGAGAAGGCTGAGGTTCTGAATGACTTCTTTGCCTCAGTCTTCACTGGCAAAGGCTCTGACCGCACCACCCAGGTCTTAGAAGGCAGACGCAGGGACTGTGAGAATGAAGACCTTGGGCCCACTGTAGGAGAGGATCTGGTTCGAGACCATCTTAAAAATCTGAACGCGCACAAGTCCATGGGACCTGATGAAATCCATCCGTGGGTCCTGAAGGAGCTGGCGAATGAAGTTGCTAAGCCACTGGCCATCATATTTGAAAAAACATGGCAGTCAGGTGAAGTTCCTGACAACTGGAAAAAGGGAAATATAACCCCCATTTTCAAGAAGGGGAAAATGGAAGACCCAGGGAATTACAGACCAGTCAGTCTCGCCTCTGTGCCTGGCAAAATCTTGGAGCACATTCTCCTGGAAGGCATGCTAAGGCACATGAAAAACAACAAGGTGCTTGGTGACAGCCAGCATGGCTTCACTAAGGGGAAATCCTGCCTGACCAATCTGGTGGCCTTCTATGATGGGGCTACAGAATTGATGGATAAGGGTAAAGCAGTTGATGTCATCAACCTGGACTTGTGCAAAGCGTTTGACACTGTCCCACACGGCATCCTTCTCTCTAAATTGGAGAGATATCAATTTGATGGATGGACCACTCGGTGCATAAAGAACTGGATGGATGGCCGCACACAAAGAGTTGTGGTCAATGGCTCGATGGCCGGCTGGAGACTGGTAATGAGTGGTGTCCCTCAGGGATCGGTGTTGGGGCCAGTCTTGTTCAACATCTTTGTCGCTGACATGGACAGTGGGATTGAGTGTGCCCTCAGCAAGTTTGCCGATGACACCAAGCTGTGTGGTTTGGTTGATACGCTGGAGGGAAGGGATGCCATCCAGAGGGACCTTGACACGCTTGTGAGGTGGGCTGATGCCAACCTTATGAAGTTCAACCATGACAAGTGCAAGGTCCTACACCTGGGTCGGAGCAATCCCAGGCACAGCTACAGATTGGGCAAAGAAGAGATTCAGAGCGGCCCTGCGGAGAAGGACTTGGGGGTGCTGGTCGATGAGAAAATGAACATGAGCTGGCTTCAGTGTGCACTCGCAGCCCAGAAAGCCAACCGTATCCTGGGCTGCATCAAAAGGAGCGTGACCAGCAGGTCGAAGGAGGTGATCCTGTCCCTCTACTCTGCTCTTGTGAGACCTCACCTGGAGTATTGTGTGCAGTTCTGGTGCCCTCAACATAAAAAGGACATGGAACTGCTGGAACAAGTCCAGAGGAGGGCCACAAGGATGATCAGGAGACTGGAGCACCTCCCGTATGAAGACAGGCTGAGGAAGTTGGGGCTGTTCAGCCTGGAGAAGAGAAGGCTGCGTGGAGACCTCATAGCAGCCTTCCAGTATCTGAAGGGGCCTATAGGGATGCTGGGGAGGGACTCTTCGTCAGGGACTGTAGTGACAGGACAAGGGGTAACGGGTTAAAACTTAAACAGGGGAAGCTTAGAGGGGATACAAGGAAGAAGTTCTTTTCTGTAAGGGTGGTGATGCACTGGAATGGGTTGCCCAGGGAGGTTGTGAGTGCTCCATCCCTGGCAGTGTTCAAGGCCAGGTTGGATGAAGCCTTGTGTGGGATGGTTTAGTGTGAGGTGTCCCTGCCCATGGCAGGGAGGTTGGAACTAGATGATCTTGAGGTCCTTTCCAACCCTAACTATTCTGTGTTTCTATGATTCTATATTGTTGCTTCTCTCTTACGGGTGAAGTTCTGGATTCCTCCATGACAAAGTTCAATGTTAAGTGCAGATGGAACACTGGATGTGCAGACCTGAGGACAAAATTTGGGGCAGGTAATCAAGCCCTATATGCAGGCTTGCAAGTAATTTTAGAGGTCATGAGGTAATAGAAGGATGGGTGGTTTGAGATTCAGATTATTGTATGCAGGGAATATGATTCTGGTTATTTGCTTGAGCAAAAATGTGGTGGAAATCAGGAGATGGGAATATTACTTTAAATAAGGATTCATGTAAAAAGACTGATAAATGGATGAGTCAGTCTGGGAACCGTTTGTGAATCAGATGTGAAAGTTCATCAGAGGAATAGGATTACAAAACTTAATAAAAGAATGGGAAATATGCCTTTTAGAGAAATGGCCAGCCTGAGGCATGTGATACAATAAGTAATAGCAAATATCAGAAACATGCCCAACAGAAACGTGAAGATCAAAAAACCAGGTAAGGGAAAAGGAGACAGAGACACATATACACATATAATGCACTACACGGCAAGTGGAAACACACTCCACATGTGCAGCTGTGCTTCAAGGGTATAGTGACCACAACTGGCCTCCAAGGTCTGCGGATAAAGCAAAGGTCTCAACTGCTAAATGACCTTCTGTCATCCTGACTGCACAACTAGTGCAAGAAAACCAAACCATTAGAGAGGCATTATGGAAGACAATGAAGAGCAGGAAGAACTAAAATTACCAGTTATCCTGATCTTGACAGGTTTAAGAAGTTCCAGATGATTGGCATGAGATGTATTTCTTCCAAACTCTTTTTGAATGAAGATGCAGTTCATTATATCCTTATCTTCACTAGGAAGTCCTCCAGAGGGAGGAATTTTAACCTGGATAACTGAGAGGCACCAGGAATGGTCATAGATACTAGAGAAAATAAAGCAGAAGATTGGAAGAGTAGGAATGATAGAAGTGAAGGTGCTCCTTTGACTATGTATATATGCAAAGACTGGGGACACAGTTTTGCATTTGAAGTTGTTGACATAACACAATTTGTAGGATAAAATCGAAGGTCCGTCTGTGACTATAACTAGGATGGCTCCTCTGTCATATCAAATCAATGAAATGCTGTAATGAAAAATGAGCACGTGCATCACACCTCAAACATATGGACTACTATATTCCTTAGACAGCAGTGTTATTCATTTCAAGGAGAGGACGAGGAAGATTGGTGAGGAATCAAGGACACGGCTGGATATTCATAACCCAGTCTCAGTCCACAAAGTGAACATCCTGTCCCAGATGATAATCGTCAGTTCATAGTGACCCCAGCTTCTAATCACGGCAACATTGAATCGTTTGGTGCGCAGCCATGTGAGCATGATAATAAACAATGTGCTGTCAAAAAGAAGAGTATGTAAGTGGGGTGAAATAGAGAAATATAGGATGGAATATAATCTAAGTAAGTAAACTTAGTTCTGCTTAGTGGTCATCCTTGTATAAGATAAATGACTGTAGCTGACATAGTTCTAGGACCTTATAACCTTGCACAATATTTATTGTAAGCAAAACAGGACGTGCAGATAAAGATTAACTGAAACTAGCAGATGTTCAGGATGATCTATAGCTAAGTTAACTGCTAAGTAGAAGGACGGGAAGAAATCATTCAATTATGTCAGTAGTGTTTCTAAACTAGTTAAGCTAGCATAAGCATTTATCTACTGCGCATGCTCCAAAGACTGCCAGGACAAGAGTTCAAGGAGCGGCCAAGTGATGAAGATTGGTGGAAGAAGTAAACGACCCCCAAAGACTACTACCACATTTTTGTGCGCATGCGGGAAAAACTTCCTAGAAGAATGACGTAACACATAAGTAACCTCATGAATATGCAAGTATATTTCACATATGTATGCTCAATGACTATATAATCACAGCTTTTTTAGCACTCGGGGGAGACACACTCGGAGGAGCTATCCCCTGTGTCTCCCAGCACCACAATAAGGGATACCTGCTTGTCAACTTAAAACTTTGTTGGTGAGTTCTTGATAGATTCATAATTCAGGAGGCAGGGACATCCCTGAGACAAGCCACAACTGGACACTAGCTCTGACTGCTTTTCCAATGGTCAGCAGGGCAGAGCTGGCAGCCAGGTCTACCCCACTGCTCCAGCTGGGACGAGGGCATTGCTGGGACACCAGCCCATGGATGGAGGTCAGGGCCAGGCCCAGTGAGGGGAACCTGGGTCAGACACAGCCCCAGGATGTCCAGGCAGGGCTTGTGGGTGAACCATGGCTGGGCCAGGGCATCGACCTATGGGTTGGCACAGCTCAGTGGGGCCCATGACTGGACAGGGCAGGGTAGGGCTGTGGGGAGGTGGAAACTGGCACTGCTTTGTTGTCACTGGGGCAGGGAGTGACAGCCCTGGGAAGGCTCTGAACTGGGGTTCTGGGCCATGGGCAGGGTAGCTGGAGTCCTTGGGGAGCTGGGCAGGGACACTCAGGGCTGCTGGTGACCTCAGGTCTGTGACATGCACCCTAAGACACAGTTGGGCTGTTGGCCCAACTTTGGGCTGCTAGGGCACACTGTTGACTTATATTCAAACCCCCAGATCTCTTTCCATGGGGCTTTTCCAAAGCCTCTCATCTCCCTATTTGTATGGACAACCAGGATTACCCTGTCCCAGGTGGAAAATCAGCACCTGCACTTGTTAAATATCAGATATTTGGTGATGGCCCAAGCTCTCCAGTCCATCCAGATCTACTGGAGCATTCCACAGCTCCTCCTAATTTAGTATCAGTGCCAAACATAATGTACATTTTACTCCTGCATCCAGACTGCTTATAAAAACACTGAAGAGCACTGGCACTAAAATTAAGCCTTGTGGGATCTTCCTGGTGAATGGATACAAGCCTGATGTAACCCCACTTACTAGAACTCTTTGAGCCTGTGTCAAGGTACAACTGGAGAAAAACCCAGTGTCAGAAATATGTTGTTCTGATCCTCAGAGTGAAATTAAGACGTAAGCAAGGTCAAGTACCGCAATTGATCAGTTTGTTTATTATAAAAAGACAATTATTAAAGAAAAGATGGTTATTATAGCAAGGTTATTATTGTAAAAATAATAGGACAGATCAGAAAAAAGACAGAAATTAAGCAAGCATTCAGAATGCAGAGAGAGATAGTCACCACTGTGGATGAAACGGCATCCCAAGGGTCTATAGTCATTGTCTTCTGCAGTTGGTGTCCCCAGCAGCGATCACTTTTTTCCCCTTCGTGTTGGATGGGGGGTATCTCTGTTCTTAATGTCATGTACTGCAAATTCCTAGTGGATCACATGTATCCAGTTTCGCTGTCTTGCAGCCAGATCTTCAGCACGTCTGTCAGCAATCCTTGAGCTAACGGACAGCAGTTCCTCATACCAACCCTTGAGGTAATGGGCAGCAACTCCTCTCAGCAATCCTTGAAATAATGCAGGGAGGAGTCTTAGCTCAGCTCCTCCCACCCATCTCTCAGGCAATGGAGGATTGGTGTCTTATCTCAGCATTTCCTGCCCATCTGTCAGACAATGGACAGTGGTGTCTTATCTCCTCTCACCAGTCTCTCAGACAATGGAGGGCGGAATCCCATCTCAGCTTTTCACATCAATCTTTGAGACAATGGATGGTGGAGTCTGATTTCAGTCCAGTCTCTTACAGCCTGATGCATCAGCCTATTGATCACCCAGTGTATTACAATGTATTATGGACTTGTCTAGCTGTGTGCTGGACATTTTGTCCAGAAAAACACTATGAGACGGTGGGACCTTTGGTGCTGATTCTCTGTTGTTGATGCCACCTCAGACTCTGAATAATCTTTTAATGTGTTTCCTTTTTTTTTTTTTTTTCCTTGAGTTTCTGTGGCCCCTTGTACTTCCTTATATCCCTTAGATTAATTGCTAATTGTCCCTGGCAAATTACAATTTGTATATCCATCCCAGAGATAATCAGAGATAATCAGTCACTGAGCCCTCATCCTCTTATCCTGCAGCTTTCTTAAGTGCAGCATTGTTACATTGCTTACCCTGTTGCCTTTCCGGATGTTAAACCAGCAATATTCTAAATGTGCTAAATCAGTAAGCTAGTCTTTGCTGCATCAGAATAGATGATAAATGTGTTTGTGTTATGCTAGGAGTTGGATTGGTGTCCTGTCATGGCACATGATCTCATTTCCCCTACTCTGGGTCTGCTGTTTCTGGCTATTCTTGGATTTCCTCTAATATATATGTGTTGCATTAAAAGTATAGATATTTGGCCAAAAATAAAACCCCTTACATTCCAGACAGTCCTCAGAGATCAGAGAGGCTGGGGGCATCTAGGCTTAATTTCTGATTATAACCAATTCAACATTACATGTACAGTAGCATTCAATGAGAACTATCACGATTATGGATTTACAAATAATGCAGTTTATTGAAGCACCAGAAATAAATATTTGGGATTGCTGTTCATAAATTCACTTACTGTATTAGCTCTAAAATCCAAGGCTAGGCAATGATTAATTGATCTCATATGGAAAAACAACCAATTGGTAATTCATCAAGCTTAGTTCCGCTTGGGTATCATCCAAAATAGTTTGAGGTGTAAATCTTACCAAACAGGCTTCCCTGTTCTGTGGAGAATTGAGGAGCAGACTGTAACTGCTCCACTCTCCTCTCCTGACAAGGAGACTTGTCTGCACGGTGGGGTTGTATTCTCATTCTCTGCCACAGAGGAGTTCAAATGCCAAATTTATACTTTTGGGAGAAGCAGAGGTGAGACTGTGGTCAGGTTACTGGTTGCTGCTGTCATAGACGGTGTGTGTGTGAAACCACGTTCTCACTTTGGTGTATAGTTTATACGCAAATGAGGGATAATGAGAGTTTAAATTGCCTTCAGTCAGGCTGCTCAAGGGCTGTGGGGCTTGCACAAGGACAGAACAGAGACATCACACCAGCATCACCCGCTCTTCCACCTGGCTTGAGGCATCATTAAGGTCCCATCAGGGACCACAGAATTTTGCAAGAGAAATATTGAGGTTTTAAATAAAATGGACATGATGTATTGTTACCGAAGGTCTGCAGCTCACCTGGATCAAAATACAGGCTATGCATGGTTTCATTCAATAATCAGATAGCAAGAAAAGAAAGCCATGTGCACCTGCCTGCTGCCCTCAAACTTCTTGTACTGATTTTCTGGCAGCCTCTTTGGAATCTACTACTTTATGGAAATGGTAAAGACCACACTTCCAAATTGAGAGGTATAAATAGATAAGCTTATCAAAAAGGCTTTTCAAGTGGATCCAACAGCAGATGGACTGCTAAGGTCTTTTTATTTCCCTGTGTGATACAGGCACATGGAACGCAGGCACCCTTGCCATCGGCTGGAGTATCTGTCTCCATTATTCTTCTTCCTCTGAGGGCTGAGTGGGTGACTTGTGTGCTTTCAAAAGGAAGAGTCTAGATTATGATTGTTGTATTTTGTGTTCATTATTAATAATTTGACCCGATCTGCAGAGGTGACTGCAGGACTAAAAAGCCTAGTTAACTGAAATTTTAAGTAATAGGAAAGCTACGCCAATTGCTAGATATTCTTTGTAACGATAAGCTATGCTGGCTGCTAAAATCTTTATATAATAATAAAGCTCTGATTAAAACTACAAACTTGTGGTCAACTGTCACTCTACCGAGGATCCTTTAAGGAAGCTGCCTGTCACTGGGCGACAAATGGCCTGGAGTGGGGAGGTAACTAGAAAGGGGAAACAAAAGCACAGCATTGACTCAGATATGTTTCCTAAGACTCATGTGAAAGCAAGATCATAGTAACTGTTGACTGCAGAAGGTTATATATATATATATATAAGGCCTATCAAAAAGCTGTTCTCAACAGTATGCAGACTGAACCTCACAATCACCAATTAATGTCCGAAAGAGAGATAGAGGAGTCTTTTAATGAGCTTTATTTGAATAAAGGGAGAGTCCACAGGGACATTCCCCTGTGGTACCTCTCAAATTGATCAGAGGATGCAGCCTCTTTTTAATCCTATCTACCTGGCAGCATACCACCCTCTCCCTTTCCCCATTGGCATAGGTACTCTAGAGCTACAGACTTCTCAATACACCTACTACATATTCCCCTTAGTATGTACTCCTCTCTCCTTCAGGTGTTGTATGATCATTATTTTCTACTTTATACCCTTCTAGGTGGAGAAGTTAATATTCTACCCTATCAACCATGTGCATTTCTTCTAGCAGTTCAGAAGGTTATAACAATTCTGTCTTAGCCATGGTCTGATTTAATTATTTTATTACAATTGATTAATATCGAGAGGCAATAAGCAAGCAGCGCTGGGTGCACAGGGGAGTCTCCGCTCCACCAAAGACGCACACCGGGTTTTCTTTGGGCTTCTGTCTCTTATACTTTTGTGGTCCTGGGTCTCAGCCAATCATGTCTTCTCCTTTATGTTGATGTGGTTCCTTTCTATCAGTCTTCCTTGGTTGCTGGGGTATTTTCGTGGTTGAAAAACTTCTTACAAAAGGTTATCAGTCTTCCTCAGTAACTCAGGAAGATGTCTATCACAAGCTTAACCACCATAGGTTCCATTCCTTACATGGTTATTTATTCAAAGCATAGGTTTCACAAACCCCTGTAACAGGATGTATCTCTTGGTTACCCAATCCCTTCCTTAAAGCACTCAAGCAGTAAAACAAAGCCATTAAGCACCCTTATTATTTTAACAGTCAAAAATGATTAAAGAGGGGACTAGTCTATTCACTTGTTTCTTCTTTCCCTTCATTACGTTGACAGCAACATTTATTATAATCAAAGTCATTTTTATACATCCCACACATGATATACTGGTCACAGGTACATTGGTAACAATGATTCCTAAGTTCTTGACACAAATCATTCTCCTATTGTTTACAAGAAGTTCATAGCCTTAAGCTTTGCGGTTTTGTGCCATTTTGTTACTTGCTGATTACACCATTTTCTTACTCTTTTTGTGGAGGTACATCCGTCTGTGTTCCAGTGCTGTTTGCCGATTACACAATTTCCTTAATCTATTTGTAAAGACACCCTCCTTTCTTGCTTTTGTTTCAGCAGTAAAGAGGAACTTTGGTCACACATAGAGGATCCAGCAGCTGCCATCTTCTCCATCACATTCCAGTCCCTTAACCTACAGGTCACACCAGCTCGCGCGGAGACAGACACCCTAGTGCTTGTGTGAGTGAGCAATCAACTCATGTATAATGCTTAGTAAAAATCACTTTCCCTGACTATAGAGTTACATAAAGAGCTTTGTTTCCCTCAGTGTTACTCAGGATACGCAAGATCTATTCAGTATAGGCTTGTCAGTTGTTTAAAACCTAAACCTTTTAAACAGATCACGGCCTTCTGGCAACTTTGTAATGTGAAATTTAAGTACTGCATTGCTTACATGTATTTTATTTGCACGTTAAATATACAACCTTTATTTATTTATCTACCTATTTTTTACTACAGAGCCTTTACATTTATCACTCCCCAGTTCCTCTGACTGCAGGCTCCCCCTTGAGCCGCAGCCGGTCCCCAGCTTACGGCGGTGGGCTAAGGAACCACCGTGTTTTCCTTGGAACGAGACGTTCCCGAACGCGGGAGCACCCTGGGGCCCTGAGGAGGTGGGACGAGGAGCTCGCTCTGCAGCGATTGGAGAAACCGAAAGCGCAACATGACCGCGCGGTACAGCTCCCTGCAGCGGCACGCCGAAAGCACGGGCAAGCTGCTGCTGGCCGCCCTCCCGGGCGGCACCGGCCACCGCCTGAGCCGCACACCGCGGCTTCCTACCGCTTCTCGGCTGCGCTAGCGCGGCCGGCCCGCCTCAGGCCCCTCACGGCCCGGCTGGGCAGTCCCAAGCGCACCAGCGATCCCACCCCCCCGCCGAGGGCTCCGCCTGGGGGCGGGCCTTATTGCTCGTCCCGCTGCTGGCGGAGGGCTCCTTCCGTCTCTCCCCGGAGCCGCTGGTTCTTGGCTCCGCCTCAACGCGCGGAGCGGCTATCAAGGCTCGGTGGGATCGGGCAGCGGGTTGTAGAAGAGGATCTGTGGCGGGCCCTTGCTGTCTTCCGCTCTCGGGGCCGGGGACCCCGCCGCTGTGGAGAGTCGCTCCTCGGGCCGTCGGTAAGGGCCGCGCCGCTCCTCTGGCGGGGCTCGGGGCGGGTGGTGCGGCAGTTATCTTGGGCTGGGCCGGTGAGGCCTTCCCCGGCTCCTCCCTGTTGGAGCAGGGGAAGCGGCGATGGAGGCAGTCTTGGAGCCCGCCGCATGGCGGTACCGTCCGGATAGGCGAGGGGCATCGGCAGCGGGAGCTGGTGCGGAGCGGGGGCTGGCAGGTTGCGAGTTCGCTGCTCGTCTCGGAGGGCAAATTAACGGCGCTTAAGCGCCGTGTGAGTAGCTGAGGAAACACAATGAGATCCGCGGGTGCGGTTGTCGGCCGAGCCGTTTGTCTCCAGAAACACCCCTGGCTCTTATCACTTTGAGCCAAAGTTCATTGTCTTTATTGTATGCCGATTGAAGGCGATAAGTCTGCAAGATGTTATTAAAGACCTGCGAAAAGTAATGCTTTGAGGGTTGTGAGCTCGGTGTTTCGCGTCTCCTGTGTTCTAAGCTCTTGCGCTGGGAGTCCAGTGCTTACTGTGATTTTTGCTTCAGCCTTTCAGGTAGGCACGGCGAGGTAAGCGGTGAGGAGCCGGTGATCCGCCTTGTGTAAGAGGGCCACCTGCAGTCGAGTGTTGTGATTGAACTGCTAAGCTTATTTATATAACTAACGGGAAAATGAAATGGGTTTAGAGGTATAGGTTGATATTTTCTTTTTTTTTTTGGGGGGGGGAGTTGTCTTGAATAGTGCTGTTGAAAGGATTGCTTAGCTTATTCCATCTGCAAAGGTAGATGGAAATGTGAGGCAAAAAAGGCAAGTACCCCATCAATACTTCTTTGTCAGCTCTCTTTATGTGCTCAGGGAAATATGTTTTAGATGGTTTTGGTATTGGTGAAGTAGAAGGGCATTAGGTAGTACGTTAGTGGGTTTTCCCTGAAGCACTGGATATCCTTCAGAAGCCCATAGGAATGCTGGAGGTTGTTTTCCTAGAAGTTATGAGGTTGATTCAACTCTTTCTAGGAGCTCTGGGGTAATGTGGGGCCTTTTCTGGCGTGTAACTAGCCTCCTGGGACGACTTAAAAGTAGAACAAAACAAACCCAGCTCATTCTGACTCTTGGTAAATGTTTTCTAGCTCTTGCATCTGATAATGATGGGAGTAAAACTTGTCGCTAACATCAAAAGCTCCTCACTGGGCTCTTATCTCCCTATTTCCTTGAATTAAACAGCCAGTGTCCCAAAACATTTAAGATGAATGTTCTTGGCAGAGAAAGCAGACTTGTGTTAATGATCACTTTTATATTACTGTCCACAAAATTAAATCTGTTACTCTCAACAGCTGTGCCAGTATAAAAGTTCCCCTGGGTCTGGAAGCAAAGCCTTAGCCAGTGTGCTGAGGTCACTCTGAAGGTGTTTATCAGGAACCACTGGTTCACTTCATTACCTCACTGCAGTAAGGTGCTTAAGAGTTAAAGGATGAAGCCTGCTTCATGCATCTTGAACAGTATTTTTGTTGTTTGTTTTCAGGAAATAATACATTGTCTGATGTTTTGGCAGCAGAAAAAAACCACCAAACTACAAACCCTAACCCCAAAGCATTACAACGTGCTTCATATTGAGACCAAACCGTTAGGCCCTGCTTAGCATAACTTTGCTATTTAGCATGAGTATGACTCGGCACTTAAAACCATGACCACTTAATAGAAACCCATGTGCAAGTAAGGACCTGCCCTCCTGGTAGGGCATGATATACAATAAGTTAGAACTTGGGTACGTAGGCATTTCTGCTTCTAGAAGTTGCTTATAAGCAGGGGCATCCCTAATGGCAAAATATGATGAGAATTTGAACAAAGAACCAAGCATGTAGCTGGCAGGTATTTGCATTTAATCAGTAGTACTAAGCTAAAAGGTACACAGTTGTAAGAGTCCTGATTAATACTAACACATAGACTACCCTTGTAGCCCTAACCCAAGTGCACAATAGGATAAGAAAAGCACAAGTTATGTAACTTACTGAATTGTATGAGCGTATGCTTTAGATAAAATTATATCAAGATGAAAAGTAGGTATAAAAGAACTCCTAAGATTCGCTGTTCTTTGGACATGTGTATGGAGGTTTGAATCCCCACGTGCTTCTGATGCCAATAAAGGTTTGCGCTTTATTTTACAATGCGTACTGTGGAGTGATTTCTTTGAATCAATATCAAGTCTGTTGTTGGAGCGTTTTGATTTCCTGCTTAATAGTATCTAAAACCATTTATCATTTAAACTGTTTTTCCAGGTCATTGGTCTGCCAGGTTTTTAGAAGAACTTTTATTTTGCCATTTTGGTTCTGTTTTCTACTTAAAGCACAAATGCTTTTTTACTTCTACCACTCTTCAACAACAATAATTGTAGATCAGTAAAATATTATCATCTGCAGGAGACTGGCCTTCAAACACTGGCTTTTTAAAAGCCAGCAGGCAAAAGTGTTTTGGTAGTAGAATATTTTTGTTTACAAAAATTATATAGAACACTGTTTCCCAGTTTCCCTCCTCTTTTTGTGATGAAAAGTGGTTAAAAGGGGCTTGTGTTCTCTTAGTCACCTCTGACTGAATATAAGGGTGTATGGTGGTATATTTCCCCACCCCTGATCCTCTGGGCCACTCTGATCTCAGGAATTCATTAGCCTTTCTTGTACCAGGTTGGGCAGTGTTATAAAAACTTGCCACAGACGTGAATTTGTCTGATTAATTTTATTTACAATTGATTAGTATTGAGAGGCAATAAGCAAGCAGCGCTGGGTGCGCCAGGGAGTCTCCGCTCCACCTACGACGCACACCTATTCCCAAAGATTCTGTCTTTTTATACTCTTTTGTATCTGGTATACATGTCCTTTCACATATTGTAAAGTGTCCTTTTATGATATAATCCGAGTCTGCGCCAGTCTGCTGCTAGAGGTCTTTATCTTCCTTCCTTGAAGATTGCTGAATCCAAGGTCTCAAATCTTCCTGTTTTGTGACTTCTACACAATAGGTGTCAAGCCTTGTTTACATTACCGGATGTCTGCAGTTAGCATCAGGCTTAGCATCAGCATATCTATACGTCTGTGCTTGAGGTTACAACCTTGCATAAGCATGGGTTAGTTTGAAGTTTATCTTGGTTAATACAGTTAAATGCAAAAATTAATTCAGTAGTTTTCTAAGTTACTGACACGAATCGCACCCACATTCCTCACAGCAGTGAAGTGTCTCTTGACTGTAGAAGGAACACTTGCCATGGCTAAGGTGGAAGACAGCATTGACTATACCAGGAATTCCTCTTGCCTGGCCAAGGTTGGAAGTGAGAGCAGGAATAGTCAATCATCCTGACAGCCTCATAATGTTCCTGCCCTTGATCGTAGGCCGAGTGGAACAGTACCACTGTTACTGGAGTTTTAATCAGTTTCTACTGACTCAGGTTGTGGCCAGGATGGAAACTTATGACTAAAGCCAGTCATCTTGCCACCCTGTACACAGTGGTCCTAAGTGAGGCCCTTTGTGCTCTCCTGGACCACACTGGGCTGCGATCTGCATCTCCCCCGAAGTGGGAGGCCTCTCAGAGGTCGTGAACTCTCAAGTTTGAGATAATCAAAGGACTGTCCCCAAAAGCTGATGGTGGGTTCTTGATCGAAGACTCCCCACTTCTTGAGGCTCAACCCCCCCACCCACTGAGAAGTGCTGAGACATTTGATGTATTTCACTGAACTCAAGGGGAATTTTTAACAGGTATATAAAGTATTGAAGTACTGAGGCCTGAACAGTAGGCTCTAACCAAAGTTGACCTGTAGATGAACCTCACAACCCAATAATACACATCTTTCTATATGCATCGTATTAATTGCATATGTAATATATTATCTATTTTAGTATGAATATATATATTTTGATGCCAATCTAGAAAAGCTTTGTTGTAATGCTTATTATGTAATAGTAACTAGCAGAATGATACCTCTTTATTTAGAGACATATTACAAGGCCCTGAAATCAAATGTCTGGCCTTGTTGAGAAATGTGTGATGAAACCTGAAATAGATAAGAGATACTCCCTTGGGCTTCTACTTCAGTCTTGGCCAGGCTTTGGGCAGAATCTAACAGGGAGTGTGACACCAAATGTTTCTGCATGTGAAGTTTTGCAAGATGTTTATTCAACTATACATAAGCCAGACCCTCTTGCAGTGACTTTGGAGACCTCACCTACAAGTGGATGCACTGCACAGGACCTGCCAATTGCTGGAAAAGGTTGTATCCTTGCTGCAACTGGGGCTCTCCAGCAATTCTGGCTCTGGATGATGGTCAAGTATAAAGGCAATTGGTGATGTATCTTTCTTTACTACATAAGGTTAACTATAGTAATTATGATGCATTACCCTGCTTATTTGCTTGCTGCTTAAAACTAGAGTATCATAAGTTTATTATTTTGGCTAAATGCATTACTTTATTCCTGTATTACCTTGATGTAGACAGTAGAACAAACCTACTCTGGTGCTGGTGTCTGTGTTCCTTCTGTCGACAATTGCTAAACAGTATACCATTATGTGTGTGTATATATCTGTGTATAAATTGATTTCATTACCCTATTGCAAGTATAGTATGAACGTTGGCATCTCGGATCTGTACTTAAGTCACTGTTGTGACTGCAGTAATCCTATTGGATAGCTTTGTAAATGTTAAATTAGTCACAGAATCACAGAATTGTTAGGGTTGGAAGGGACCTCTGGAGATCATCTAGTCCAGCCCCCCTGCAATGTAGAGTGCTGATAAATCTTGTGATCCACCTTAAACTGTGAATAAACCTTAGACAGCTGTTAGTTTTTGTGATCTACTTTAAAACTGCAGACTGCTGCCAGGTCAAAAGCTGTGTTAAAAGCCCATCTGTGGTGAATTGGTACTTTTACAACATCATATTAAGATTACCTTTTGCTGATATCTTGGGAAGCGATCCTTTAGGTGATCCTAATTGATTACACATGTAACCCTTTATACATAAACAATTGACTAAGTCTGCAACTGAGATTGGATTCGTCTGCGACTGAGATTGGATTCATCTGCACCTGAGCTCTATCAGTTTAGAAAGCAAGGGGGTCCACCCTGAACCTCATGACTCAATGGCGGGGTCTGCTTTACCCGTATGTGTGTTCGATCTTTCTGTGAATCGTTCTAAATTCTAACTTGATTTCCCTGTGGTCCTTTCCAACCCTAACTATTCTATGATTCTATGTTTCATCCGTGTAGTAACAGAGTGAACCTTGCTGTTGAATTTGTACATTATACTTACATATTTAAGCTATTTTTGCTAATACTTTTAGTGATTCTTTGATGTTATAAATTGGGACCACAACGGATCATAATTCAATTAAAATTTTATTAATTATAGCAAGTAGAATATGAGCAAAAACAGCGCTCGACGACAGGGGAGTCTGCGCTCCGCCAACTGCCGTGCTGAGCAGTTCAAACAGCCCCTTTTATACATCTTTACTTCCGTGTTCATGAAGTAGTGGAGGTACTCTGCGCATGCTTCAGCTGTTGCTAGGGGGTCAACTTCTGTCTCCTGGTGGTCATTGAGGCTGAAGTAAGAAGTCTTCCTCCTTTGTCCCATAGTTGACCTTTTACTCATATGTCCTTATATGGAGTTGTTTGTCTTATTTCTGCCAGTTCCTGGAACATCTTACAGTTGTCTTTAGTTAACATCTGCTATGTTTGCATAAGCGGTACTTGATTTAGTTTGTGTTAAGCGATTGCGGTTATCTTATCTTGCACAAGCTGTGTCTGGTGACTGAGTAAGTGGTTTCATATCTTTTGTTGCCTAACTTTTACATTGGGCTTAACATAAATCTTAATAAACAATACCTTTATCCATAGTTTCTTACATTTGAGCAACCGTGAACTACTAATTTGTGACAGTGTGATAGTGCACCTGGCCAGGTGAGGGGGTGTCCTTCTCAGGGAGGCCTTTACCCATAAGAGACCAGCTGAGCTGCTCACTACAACCTTCTGAGCCACCACCCAGGTGTGTTGACTTTTGCCTGTGGGTTGCGAACAAGGGAAGTGGTTTCTTAAATCCTGTATGTGCTCAGTTTCGTTTGCTGCAACCATGAGCAGCGTGTCAGTGGATTGGAGATGTGTGGCACTGTCATGGTGTTTGTGGTCTCTCCTGGTCCTAATCAGTGCAATAACTAGCCTGTTAGTTTGATGTTGAGCCTTTTTTCTCTTTGTTGATGACTAACAAGTGGGCACAGGAGGGAGATGAATATTCCTCACCAACTGATTTAGGGGTCAGGAGGGAAAGCTGAATGCAGCAAAGAAAGTAAAGGGAGCAGAAGGTGCTATTCTGCTATCTTAATTCCTAGAGCATTCATGCTTTGCTGGGCCTGACTGAGGGTTTGTGGGAAACTGTAGAGCCTGCTGGTGACTCCTTAGAAGAGGACAAAAAAAAAAATACAAGGAAAGATGGTGAAAACACAGACTATGGTTGTTAGCTTTAGGTGATTGGTATATTTGCCTTCATGATACTGGGTGCTAATAAAAAGGAAGCTGTTGCTTCACAGCAGATGGGATTTCAAAACCTGCAAGGTGATCTTATTACTATAAATCAGGGACACAGACACAAGAGTTCAGTGATATTGCTAGTACAGGTCATTGCTTTCTGCAAGTAATGGTAGCACTTGCAGCTTAATGACTATTGTGCCTTTTAGGAGTAAAGATCAGTAAGGAGCTCCTGTTCTTCCAGTGGGTGCTACACATCTGTCTGAAGGGGCACACTAATGAGGTTGCTGAAGCAAGTGATTTTTTTTTCTTTTTTTTTTTATTATATAAAAAGGTGGAAATGTGGAAGCTATTTTGCTATCTGTGGTCTGGATCATCCTGAAGTAGCATAATGCATGCAATTGATGATGTAGAAATAGGGAAGGAAATAGGGTTGGGGAAAAATGTAAACTCAACCTATCTTTCCACTCAGAGTATTTCTTCATACCATTATAGCCATAGTTTTTGGAAGGACTCCAGTACTTTCCCACTGATGATCCAGAATGGGTTTTTTGTTTTTCACGTTTGACTGCTAAACACTACTAGGATCTTTCTGGCTAGTATTTGTGTTTCTGATCAATGGAGTTGTAAGTTCTCAACAGTTTTGAAACTGCAAATGTAAACCAGAAGAGCAGCAGGAATTTTATACTTGGAGAAATTGCAAGGAAGGTCATTTTATGAGTGGAAGTGTTAATAATATAACCTCTGGTATACAAGAAGCTACACAAATCAGCAGAGAAGAAAGCATTATCACACCTATACCTTTTTCTTTTGAAATACTCCTGTAATCTTGAAGCTAGTAGTGATCTTTATTGCTGGTATAAACTATCTCCATAAAATAGAAATATGCCAAAGCGCTCTTCTAGTATGTGCTTGTGAAAGATTGCCGTTATTTTCCATGACAGAAACTCGATTAACTTAATTTGCACTTCAGTCAGTGTTCTGTATGTAGATTGCAAACTTCTCTCCAATTAGTAGTCATTATGTAATGAATTATTAGAGAGCAACAATTTTAAAAGGAGATAGGTACAATTACTAGAGATGTAAGACAGTTCTTTGAATATGCCTTAAGACTTGGAGGGAGCTTGGAAATTCTTCAGAGTGTAAAGTGCATGTCATGGTTTTTCTCTATTTCACTGTTGTTTCTGTGAAGTGTGATGGTAAGTGGAAATCTGCAGTGGTTTAGGGGAGTTAGATATTTTCTAAAAAATGTTATCCTGTCCAAGAAAAAGCAACTTCAGACTATATTTTATCATTAACTTCTGTTGTTGTAATGCTTGCATCCAGAAAACTTTAGATGTGTACTTATGTATTTCTATTTTGTATGTGAACTACATACACTACAGAGGCAGGGACATTCCAGATAAAAGAGTCTGTTGCTATTAGAAAAGCTTTCATTTGCAGGTTTCAGAATAGAATGTTAAGATGCTAATTTGTGTGATGAATCTGATCTTTGTTACTAATCCCTTTTCCTTGCAAATTTTCTGATTTGTGTTAAAAATAACTTTCGTGCTTATGGCAATTAGTCAGAAGTGACTGTTTTTTTCCCTGAGGAGCATAAGCCATAAATAAGCTTGGCTGATGCCATCAAGCAATTAAAGACAATCTTGAAGAATCTGTTTTCTTTTGAACAGTGACATCTCTTTTGCTGATACTGGTATGCTTCTTTGTACCATGGAGAACTAGAATTTTAAAACTCCTTGTGAAGCATAGCTCCCCAAATGCCTGGAGTCTGCTGCATGCAGGAAAATACAGTTATCTTTCAGAATAATCTCTTTGAGCTCAGTTTAGATGCTGTTTATGACAAATGCAGATTTTATTGTGTCTAGCACTTCTGATAGTTGATGGATGCCATGGTGTTTATCTGTTTTATCTCATTCTTGGTGAAAAGAATGGCCTCTTTCCTGTTGCCCTTCTAGCTGTGACTGCAATTCCCATGAATCTTGCAGCAGCATTGCAGGGTGTGATGCTGTTGGACTGTGGATCTGGTCCATTGCCAAATGCCGTGGTGTGCTTTTGCCTAGTTTTCTGATTTTTTTTTTTTTTTTGGTACTATCTCTGAATAACTTTTAAAAATTGAATTATGTAATTGTAATTTCCCAGCTGCAGAATTTCCAAGTTCCTTCCAAGTTTTAAGGCATATTCAAAGATGGAAGCACATTCCATGTTTTCTCTGAGTTTGTTTCCATGTGTGGAATAATTATAAATTAAACTTACATTTAAAATGTAGCATTCTTCACATGTAAAGGAAAAACAGACTTTCAGGGGAAGATACAGCTACACCTGGTATGCCAGGGATGTGCACTCCAGAGCAGTTCCCCTGCCAACATTGATGGAGGATGGAGCGAAGTAGAGATTCTGCGGGCAAGCTGTCATAACATAAGGAGAGATGGGAACTAGGTGGGACTGAAAACCGATAAGCTTCATACTTGTGTTATAAAAACTCTGTCTTAGCCATGATCTGGTTTAATTATTTTTATTACAATCGATTAATATAAAGAGGCAATAAGCAAGCAGCGCTGGGTGCTCCGGGGAGTCTCTGCTCCACCAGAGATGCACCCCGGGGTCTTTGGTGTCTAGTCTCTTATACTTCTTGGGCAGGGGTCTCAGCCAATCCCTTCTTCTGTACCCGGATGCCAACGTGGCCCCTTTCCATTATTTTCTTGTTGCTGGGGTCTTTCTCCAGTGAAGACATTGCTGAACTTCTTGGTAATAAATTAACAGGGAGATGTCTATCACAAGCTTAACCACCATCTTAGCCCCATAAATTCCATTCCTTATCTGGTTACTTATCCTGTAACAGGATGTATCTATCTCTTAGTTACCTAACCCCCTTAAAGCATTCAAGCAGTTAATCAAAGCACTCTTTAAACAACAAAGTGGTTCCAAGCAGTTAAGCAAAGCACCCTTTGAAAAACAAAGCGGTTGAGTAAGAGGGATTATTCCTTTGTTTCTTCTTCTCTGTTATCATTGTATTGACAGGAACATTTATCATAATCATGATCATTCCTATACATCCCACACAAGGTACAATGGTCACAAGGGGTCCCGATTCCACACGAAGTGCAATGGCGACAAGAACTCCTAAGTTGCTGACACGAATCATTCCTGTGTACCTCAGACTTGCTACCCTGAGCCAACAGTCTGTCATCTTTTGACAAAATGTTGTCCTTTGTTCAGACTTTGCTTCATCATAATGCATTTTAATAAAAAACCACACCTCTATCTCCAGTGCTACCAGCCTCCAAAGTGAGACCACCCCTCTTTGAGCATGCTCTGAATTCTTTGTGGTGTATACATTTAAAAGCAGAGTGAGAGAATTTTACACCAATAATAATAAAGGTATGTTGTGGCAATGGAGGCATGGACTCCGTTTCTGGTTACAAACAAAATCATTTATTGAGTGAGCTTACAGGCTTTTCTAGTATTCTGCCTAGCGGTTAGTAGTGGTTAGTTTCTTTGGTACTTTTCTATCACAAAACAGTGTTCCTGATCAATGCTCTTTTAGCCAATCACCTTACTGTCTATACGCCTTTGCTTAAGCAATTATTTCTAAACCTAGTTCTTTGCTAGCACTACTTGTTACATCGTTACTTCCACTCCCCTTGACCACACATTCTTCATCTTGTCTTAAGCGACCTCCTGTTTCCATATTTACAGTTCTCAGCAATTATCTTGATTTTTCTTTCTTTGGTTCCTCCTGATGTTCTTTCTCTGGTTCCTCCCGACTTGTCCCGTTTACTTCTCTCAAGGTTTGTGGCTGATAAGAGTCCAGACGTCCAGGCTCTCATCCAGGTCTACTGGCGTTGCCAGTGCAACTTGTTGCACAATGTTTCCCAGATCTCTCCCTTCTTTTAAACTACTAAAACATTTTTGATAGATTTAGTAATCAAATGATTTATACAAGCAATTAAATAAGGAACTGTGATTAAAATACATAAAAAGATTCCTACACAGGCTAATGCGATTTTAATAATGTCTTTCAACCATGCGCTGATGCTGTCAGGATGGGGCATACTTTGTAGCCAATTCCAGCTACTGTCCACTTGCAACTTCTGAACTCCATCCTTTAAGTTTTGAATTGCTTCATGGACAGATTCAGAGTGATCGGACAAGTTCATGAACACATCCCATCAAAGTCTTTACAACCACGTCCTTGAGCTCATGGCAAAAAAATCTATGGCAGCTCTGTTTTGGAGCGTAGCATGTTTGACTGAATCGTTTCCTGTTAACAAACGGTTGTTGCGGGTGAAAAAACTCCGGGGTAGAGGCTGCGTTTTCCCGCCTCTCACTGGGAGGAGTGGACTCCCCGCCACTCTGCAGCACGCGTTTTGGTGGGTGCAGCACCAACCTGTGCCTACCAGAGTACGCAAAGGCGAGGGTCGGGCGAGCAGCGCAGTCCTCTGCCCGCAGGCAGGCAATGGGTGGAGCCCGCCGGAGCCTGCTGCCGCCCCCCCCATGCGAGCGAGCGAGACCTCCGTGCGAGTGAGCGGTCTTAAGCGGCCTCCTGTTTCCATATTTACAGTTCTCAGCAATTATCTTGATTTTTCTTTCTTTGGTTCCTCCCGATGTTCTTTCTCCGGTTCCTCCCGACTTGTCCCGTTTACTTCTCCCAACGTTTGTGGCTGATAAGAGTCCAGATGTCCGGGCTCTCATCCAGGTCTACTGGCTCTGCAAGCACACCTTCTTGCACAACATTCCCCACAGGTATGTATGACTAGAGTCACTCAAGCTCCACCTTGATGGTGAAAAATAGTATAAAAATGGCCAAAGGAAGTGGGAATGTTAGGAAAGACATTGTTGTGGGTGAGTTGAGGAAGATTCCATCAGCAGACTACCCTTGACTCCTGGGACCGGTCGACAGGGTGGACCTTTCTTCCCCACCGTAGGGATGCCTCTGGGTAAGACCTGCACTGTACCAAGTGCTTCCCCGTAAATATTAGGAATCTCTATATAGTTACTTTTTACTTTTATATTTTAAAGCCAGGCTGTGTTGTTCATAACTTTATCGTGCATTTGTATAACCTGTTATTTGCACGTGCTGTTGCAGACGGTGTATTTATTACCAGCAATGCATAAGAACCTGTATCTGTTGCTTCAATAGACCACTGTTTAAGTAGCTAATCGTAATCGTTTTCTCATTGAATGTGACCAAATCCTTCAGTGGCCATGTTAGTTCACGAGCATGATTAGGCTGAAGGTTCAGTGTGCTATTAGTGCATCTGAAATTGTGATTGTTTAATATATCAAATGTGACCAGACTGGTAGTTGTAAATTGGGCATCAGTCAGAATCTAAGCCTAGCTGCACCCAACCTCTCTTAATATCTGAGGACCAGGTGGAGCCCAAGGGGGTTTATTTTCTGCCAAATTGTCTTGCCTTTTAACGCAACACCATGAAGTGCTGGTCAATGAGAAAATGAACATGGGCCGGCAGTGTGCGCTCGCAGCCCAGAAAGCCAACCGTATCCTGGGCCGCATCAAAAGGAGCGTGACCAGCAGGTCGAAGGAGGTGATCCTGCCCCTCTACTCTGCTCTTGTGAGACCTCACCTGGAGTATTGTGTGCAGTTCTGGTGTCCTCAACATAAAAAGGACATGGAACTGCTGGAACAAGTCCAGAGGAGGGCCACGAGGATGATCAGGGGACTGGAGCACCTCCCGTATGAAGACAGGCTGAGGAAGTTGGGGCTGTTCAGCCTGGAGAAGAGAAGGCTGCGTGGGGACCTCATAGCAGCCTTCCAGTACCTGAAGGGGGCCTATAGGGATGCTGGGGAGGGACTCTTCGTCAGGGACTGTAGTGACAGGACAAGGGGTAACGGGTTCGAACTTAAACAGGGGAAGTTTAGACTGGATATAAGGAGGAAATTCTTTCCTGTAAGGGTGGTGAGGCACTGGAATGGGTTGCCCAGGGAGGTTGTGAGTGCTCCATCCCTGGCGGTGTTCAAGGCCAGGTTGGATGAAGCCTTGTGTGGGATGGTTTAGTGTGAGGTGTCCCTGCCCATGGCAGGGGGGTTGGAACTAGATGATCTTGAGGTCCTTTCCAACCCTAACTATTCTATGATTCTGTTCTAAGAGTGATGACAGGAAATCTGCAGCTGTAGCCCTGCCTCGAATATCCGTATTGAAACATAATTTCAGATTTGTAACATGAATATTAACATTGCCATGACTGATATATCAATGAAAATGTGTAGAAATAGCAGACCAAGAATTCAAAGAATGACCTGTGGTGGCAGTGAAGAAGCAGCATTTCCAGGACAGTTTCCAGCAATAAAATTGGGAAACGTATTGAGTGTAAGGGTACGTGGAAGGTGAGAGCATCTGCTTTAATGACCTTTTCAGTGCAAAAGGAGACATTACGTGGGAAGGAATAAACCAAATGTTCAGAGTCACAGACTTGATGTATAAACAATACTGGGGATAATAACAAGAAGTAAATAGCTACGCTAATTGGTAAGAATGTGTAGAATGTGTTTATTTCAGCAGGGTTATCTGATCACACACCTTGTCAAATGGGGTTATAGGGAAAAGAGGGAAGCAAGAAAGAAGACTTAGACAAACCTGACAGGCAAATGTGAAGGAATCAAAAGAAACAAACCTCATTAGTCTTGCTAACTAAGTCATGGGCCATTGAGAAACTATAGGCGAACCTAGACTTTTAAACTGAGGGTGAAAACCTGTGAGTCCCTGGTGTGACTGGGACGAAGAGGGTGGTGCAACTCTGCAGAGGGGAATCAGACAGAAGAGGTTGTAGAAGGGGCCATTTGTCTAAACAGTGGCTGATCAGGAGGTCTGTGGCTGAGCCCTATGCCTGATCACTGCAGACAGTCTTGTCATCTTCAGTGTTTTCTTAACCATTTATCTGCATAGTGTCTTTATCCCTTCTGTGTGGTGCCAGCAACTGGAGTGAGAGGGTGTGTGGGTCAGTAGTTGAAGGACCATAGTTCTAGGCACCATTTCCATAGGTCCCACAGCTACATGGGAACAGATGTGAGTGGATTTGGTGCCAGCAACAGGAGGTGGACCAGGGCTGTAGGCACCTGTGGTGCCAGCAGTTGGAGTGAGTGAGTGGGGGCCTCACCAGGGTGAATGAGATGCTTGGTGGCTAGAGCAAGACTGTGCTTTCACCGCTTGTATGCCTGATACTGGCTGACAGTGAAGGTGAATGGGGTGTATCTTCCCCACATTGGGTCTATGGAGTTTGCCTGTATAATTTGCTAGCAGACTTTAAGGTGGACTAGCTGGTGGGTAGAAAGCACTGGGTCCAGGCAGGGGTAGCAGATGGGCAGAGTGTCTATGCTGGTATTTAGGGGGATTTGTGAGTGTTATGGTTTAAGCATTGTACCAGCTAAAACGAAGGAGAAAAGAAATAACTGTTACAGCTGAAACCGAGACAGTGAGCATGGAGTGCTTATGAAACAAGCATGTGAGTGTACGCATCTGTTTGCTAATGAGCATCAAGCTCTACCAGACAGCAAGCAGGAGATCCTTCAAAGTGGGCGAGAGGGTGTGGGATCCGTGCAAGTGTATTGGATGGACAGAGGAGCTGTACTGGTACTTGATGGATCTTAATGTGTGTGTGCCTGTGACTGTAGAGAGTGGGGGTATGTGGGTTTTAGAGAGGCACTTGATCCTGACCAGCGAAAGAGGAGGAAAGTGAATTGTCTCTCTGTACTTCTGTTTTATGTGAGTCATAAGGCAGCACACTGTGTCTGTTTCAATGTCCTGTGTGTGCCTCCAGGATGTATGCTCAGCCTTGCTCCTGTATGAACCTGCAAATGGGATAGCAGGAGCAGGAGTGCTCATAGGCCTGCTGTGGAGACACCTGGGTTTCCAGACAGGGTTCCAGTCTGGATTACCAAACCACCAAGCTGCTTGGGGTGGTAACTTAGGGCATCCCTTCACAAGCATTGACACTATGCCAATATATTAATTAGAAGAGAATAATTTTGATGGGTTTTGCTTTAATGGCTGTAGCTTGAACTGAAAAATCTGACCTGTTTGTTCTGTGTGCACTTCCTGCTGTGCTAGATTTGGACTTTGAGAATGAAGTGCATTCACTTAACAAAAAAATAAAAAAAATCCCCAAATGAGAAAAAAAGAACCTTGTTAACAAACTGACTGAGATACTGTTGGGTGATACTGATTAAAATCACATTAAAAGTCTGGGTGGTTGGAGGAGACAGTGGTAAAAACACAAAGGAAGGCTGGAAGGAAGAGCCTGATTCAACATGAAGTTCATGGGTGTAGAACTGAAACGGGCCCATCCAAAAACCATTTTTCTAATGCTCATCTGAAGCAGCAAATGGCGTTAGGACAGCAAAGCTAATAGGAAAATGCACTGTTGGAAATGATGGAATGGGAATCGGCAAGAAGTGACTGGTCTTTGTATTCTTAAAGTTACTGTAGCTACTGTGTGATTGACTGTCAATTTGAGATGCAGGTAATTTCTGACACATTATCTCCTACATAACTGCTAAGAATTGTTGTGGCAAGAAAACCTTGTTTGCTGGTGCTGCTGTGACAACCAAAATACAGACATAAACTGAGGAAAATGAGAGTTCTCGTTGTATATGTACTCTTTCCTTTGGGCACATTTGGTTGATTCAGGCCATCCGTACAGATGCAGGTCTGCCAAGCTGCTCTAATATTTCTGTGATATTGTATATCAAATGTACTGAATTAATTTAAAATGCTTTTGGTTAACTGAGATTGGCTGCTAGAAGTCTAGAAGCAGAAATGGGAGAGCAAAGTTGTGCTGGCCTGCAGCTGAACTTTTGTCCTTTCAGTTCTTGGAAGCTTATGTTTGCTGAATGCCATGTCCTGTAGAGGTAGGAAACAGCCAAGATCAGAGTGACTGGCATTGCAATATGTATGCTTGGTGTTCAGAGTTTTGGTTCAGTTAAAGGAAGCTTTTAGTAATGAGTAAGAATCTCTTATAACTGTTGTGAGTGCCTCAGTTACACTTGTTGCCGGGGAAGTTCAAACTGTGTAAAGAACCACTGCTAAAGGTAGCAGCAGAAGAGGTTTTATTCAAGTATGGTGTAAAAGTGAGGCTTAAGATAAGTCCCATGGCAAGGTTAAATTTATTGCTGCACAAAGGATATAATACTAATTAAAAAATACCAATACAAGATCTTAATGCCCTATGATACAAGGTTATGCATTATAGCAGTCACTTACCAAAAATCTGCTGTTGGTAAGGGGTCTCTCAACCTCAAGGAGTAACCTTGAGAGGCCTCCCAAGTCAAGGGGAGATCATCACTGTGCACCCAGCTGCTTAGCAGGGAGACTTTGGAAAAGGCTTGCTCAGGTTGTCACATTTATGGAATAAAATGGTTGGCTTGTAGTCAAATTATATGTGATGGGAATGGTAAACATTAGAGTACTTGTACCCACAACTTCAGTTTGACAAATTAGACTTGGAAGAACAGCTTGCTATTCATGTGTTAATCGCATGGTTGGTGTTCTGGTTTCCCAGCTCACATGCTTCAAAGCTCATTGTCTCACTGTATTCCTGTGTGGGTTTTCAAAGAGCAGGTTGGAACTAGAGAAGTTTGTGACCTGGTCATGACCTTGCCATTTACTTCCTTGGGCGCCTGAACCAAACTATCACTATTTTGGTCAGGGAGTTGAGCACTTCTGTCACACTCTACTGTGTGACTACAGTCAATCGACCTTATTGAATCACAGAGCCATAATACGCTTACTTCTTGCTTCTATGCCGTAAATACTCAACGTATTGCAGATCAGTGGTAAGGTACACTTACTTGGTGAGTTACTTAGTTTAAGCGTTACTATTAATGCTAATTGTATGCCGTTGTGCAAACAGATCAGTTTGATTGCATGTGTTTTACATATTGCTGTAGGAATGACATCTGAGGCCATGAAGTATGTAGTGAAAGGATTAATGAGGTCAATATTCTAATGGAGTGATTGGTTGCTGAAGAAGGTGATATCAGAGGCTAGATGGCCTGCCTCAGCAGGGTTAGAAGAGGGTGAGACGAAATGATCTACAGTTCTGTTCCACCCTTGTGCAAGACCCATAGCCCATGGGGTGCCTGACTGAGACTCTTGTTATCCCTCATTTACATTTGATGGGACATCTTTGAGCACATCTCGAAGCTGGACCTCCCTGCTTTTCCATCTCATTTCTATACCTGCAAAGACAACGAATCTTGAATGTGCCTTAGGAGTGCCTACCTTATGCCCATGATAGAAAAGAACTCCTATTACACCACATTGGTGGAGCGAACCAAATGTGAGTTACATCATGACCCAGAAGGGTGGAAAGATTGTGGTGAAGCCGCTGGATTTGTGTGGGCTGTTGAAGGATTGTTTGAATCTCGTGTGCACTCAACTCTGGTTAAATAAACTCGCCTATCAAGTAGAAACTCCAGCTAATGCTATTTGGGATTCTTTAGTTTTACTTCATTCTCAGCCATAAGCCACTTCCAAAATGACCCTTGCAAAGCTGATACGCCAACACACAGTAAGTGAATATCCATGTCTCCCAAGAGGACTGTTATATCTGTGTCCCAAATGTGACACATGACCTAGGAAAACAAGTAGCGGTTATGAAAAAAGTTGCAGAGGAAACCCACAACCTTTGGGAATCAATGCCCAGTACTTGGTTGGGAAGAATGTTCAATATGCTTGGTTTTGCTGTGACAGGATGGCTTCAAGACTTCATAGAATATGCATTAATAGTTGATTCTTATTGTTGTTATTGTTATACGTGTAAATCCTTGTTACCAAAAGCTATAACCTTATGTGTCAGTGTACTTCAAGGTTAAAGCCCTGAATCTGTACTGATTGCACCTACCCTAGGCACAGATGTTATGAAATGAAAGGTATGCCAAAGGAGGTGAGACAACAAATTTTAAATTCCCTTATTGCTACTATAATGGAATTCTAGAACTGAAGGTAGTAGGTCACAAGAATGAGGCCTGAGGCCATGAGATAAATGAAGAATGATTAAAGAGCTGAAAACTCTGATAGGGATGATTGGCTATTGATAAGGGTGCTATCAGATGGAGGCCATCTGGCCTGCCTCATCAGGGTGGAAGAGGGAGAGTTCCTCTTCCACAGTTCTGTTCCACTGCTGCACAAGACCCATAGGCCATAGGGTGCCTTACTGACACCTAACTGGTACCTGATAGAGACTGCTGTTGACCCTCATTTACATATCAAAATACATCAAAGTGAGAAAGTAGCTTCCCCCCTATACCATCTATGACCAGTAATTTGACCACAGTCTCACCTCCGCTTCTCTGAAAAGTTAGATTTGGCATTTGAACTCCTCCATGGCAGAGGATGAGAATACAAGCCCACTGCGCAGACAAGTCAGGCTTGTTCTCTCTCCTCCTCAAAGCAGGGAAACCTCTTTGGTAAGATTTGTGTCTCCAACTACATTGGATGATACGTGAGTGGAACTGAGCTTAATGAATTACCAATTGTCTCATAATCTCCCTGTCTTTTCCTTGTTTAGGTGTTTTCTGGCTCCAGTGTGCAGGTGTAAAGACTTTAATGTTAAGTTACAGTGTTCAGTGAATGAAGTATTAAGTCTTTGTTGGAATGTCTTACCCATTCCAATCGACCAAAAGCCTGTAACAATTTATTCTGTGTTTTAGGCTTAATTTATTTTCCTCTGTATGTCTTTTCCTAGAGAAGTGCCTCTCAGAAGAAGTAATCAATAATAAACATTGCCAATAAAAAAACTGGAGTCTTTTGTATTAGAAATCAGAGGCTGATTCCAGGACGTAAAAGCCAGAGACATGCTTAAAACTATCTGATAGAGAAATCTAGGTGTAGGCATTTTAGTCACATGATAGATTTGTTGAAGAGCTGTGCTGTTACTGTTACATTCAGTTGAGGTGTGTTTGAATCATAAAAACAATGAAGAAAATCCAAAAGCTCAATGTGGGCGAGGGAGACCAGGGTGACATGATGGATATGTGGTGGTTTATCTTACTCTGGCACTGGGGAGGAATGTGAAGTGGGGCAGAAGCTACGCAGTCCCGTTCTGCCTGATAACTGAAAACACGCAACTGTCCTCTGTGTCATTACTCTATGCAAAATCTTGCAAGAAATGATTACCAGCAACTTCTACCAGGTACAGCTGCTCTGTACAACGTGACCACAAGGAGTGGACTGTTTGACCACAGTCCCATCCACCCACAGGACTCTCTGCAATAATAGTTGGTGAGGTATTAAGAAGACACTGATTTTATACCTAATGAGGAGAATGAGAATTTGACACTAAATGGTAGGGACAGATCAATGAGTTGGTCCTCCTTGCCCTCTGTTTTGTAATAATACCTGATAGAAAAGTCTAGGCATAGATGTTTTAGTCACATGATAGATCTGTTGAAGAGCTGTTCTTCTAGGTGTAGGTGTTTTAGTCACATGATTGTTCTGTTGCAGAGCTGTTCTGCTACTCCTATGTTCATTGGGGATGTCTCTCCATTCGCTTTCTATGTGCTGTCAATCAGAAATGGGCAGTTGCCTATTTAGTAGTTGCTGATGATTTCTGAGACTTATGTTCAGGGTGAGAAGCAGGTGAAGGTGTGAAGCAGGCATGTATATTGGATGGGAAACTAACTGAAGGTTAGTCATTGCTCATGACTGTGAGAAACATAACAACGTATGTTTTTGGTAAAGTGTATGCAATAAAGTATATATTTATATTTATTATGACTCAGAAAGAGGTAGTAAAACCTATGTGTGCAGCTGTTCCATGACCTCCACATTTGGCCAATGCTCTTGGCATGGCCAGCAGTGAGATAATGAGAAACTGTATGGCCACACAAGTAAGCAAGTACAGATCAGGCATAAAGCTGGCTTTGTTTCTAAGAATATAAAAGCAGGATACTCTTGTAGCCAAATCTGAAGCCTCACCTATGGGTCGGCGCACCGTGTAGGAATTTTCCCGGTTACCCGAGACTCCTGGCATTGGCTGCAATGAGGCTTCCCATCTGAAGTGTGGGCCTGGATGATGAGGATTAGGTGGTAATTGGTGATGTATTTATTTCAGTCGTTCTTTCTGTGTAGTAACGATTTGACACATTGCTAATTTTCCTCTGTACTATATGTGTGTGTGTGTGTATATCTGATTCACTTTATTGTGCTTGTTTAATAAACTGTTCATGTTATACGACTAGTGCGTGATCATTTTATTGAGTACCCTGCCTGTTTGCAAAACAGTATGTGTGAAGAATAGTCTTTTCTTTGTCTTTTGGAGTCTTGTACTGATACTGAAGTTCTTAGATGTTCTTCCTAAGACAAGCACTTTCTGTCAAATACCACTTTTAAAAGTAGCATGTTTTGTTGTATTAAAGCTATGAAAAATTTTAAGGTTGTGATCACAGATGCAAAATTAGTTTTCTTAGTCCAGCTAGTAATGGTGATGGGCTAAGGTTGTACTCATTGTTACAGTCTTTGGCAGTGAGAAGAATCAGGTTTTGTTCTTGGCTAAGTTGTGTGTTGTATGTAATTTCTCCTGTATTTAGCAAAGACTTTACAGTTACTACTAGTTGGCATCTTAATCTTGTTAAAATACCTCAGTCATTTTTCTGGAACATATAAATGTTTTAAATTTCTTCAGCAGTTGCCTAATTCAGGAACATGATTATTTTATCCCCTGATTATTTTTCAGGAAATACCCAGTGTAACATTAGCAGTCTGAAATCTTTAGCTTGGATGCAAAAACCTCTTTTCTCGTCAGATTCCTGTCTGCATCACTGTTTTAAGTATTGCCTTAGTACTGTTGTTGATGTTTTTTATGAATTTCATCTGCGATTTTGCTTTCCTGTTTTCTTTTGTTGTTGGTGTCCTTTGAGAGCAGAGATAGCAGAGAGTGAGGGAAGATTGAACTATTGTTGAATTTTGATAACACCTTGAAAATTATAACTTTGTAGGTCTTATAGGCTGGATCTGAGTGATACTTCTAAGTTTGAAATAGGAGTCTTAAAAGAGCCCTAAAAGACAATTAGGAGCTTTGGGTCTAACACCTACACAAAGTGAGGTTTTTATTCTGTCCTTAGTGGGTTTGACCATACTGAGAGGAACTTGCCAAGATGCAAATAGCATTCATGCTCGTAGTTTTGTCATGGCTTTTTTGTGCTTTTCCATTTTTGAAGACTGAAATAGTGCTTGAATTTGAAGACATTGTCTCTAGTAACTTTCCACAGGTCATTCAGAAATAACACGCTCAACAAGCTGTTGGGCTTGTTGGTAATCAATATGAATTCTGGAATATAACACATGAATAGTTAGAGGTTTGTGACTTTGTCACCTTCTGGAGGTATACTTAGTGCAGTAACAGAGGTGTTGATGGCATCTCTGTGCTTCATACATTTTTTTGATGACTGAATAAGTTAATGTTACCAAACAGAATCAGGGGTGGTTTGCTTGAAGCTACCTGTGCTGTTAACTAAAGTCAGAGTTGTGTTTCTCAAAAATTAGTAACTGCCCACAGTGTCAGGGAAGAACAAATGGCGTGTGAAATAAAAAGTGGGCCACATTATGGGAGATCTTTACTGTACCCAGATTAATTTTCTCCTTTTGTTGGACTGGAAGCCAGAAAGGGACTCTTTGTCAGGGACTGTAGCGATAGGACAAGGGGTAATGGGGAAAGTTCAGGTTAGTTGTAAGGAAGAAGCTCTTCACTGTGAGGGTGGTGAGGCACCATAACAGGTTGCCCAAAGAAGTGGTAAATGCTTCATCCCTGGCAGTGTTCAAGGCCAGGTTGGACAGAGCCTTGAGTGACATGTTCTAGTCCGAGGCATCCGTGCCCATGGCAGGGGGTTGGAACTGCATGATCTTAAGGTCCTTTCCAACCCAAACCATTCTATGATTCTATTTGAAGGTACAATTGAAGTTGGTTTTCTTGTCTGAAAACTGACATGTATTATATTCTGTAGGTGATTCTTATGCTTAGCCCTTAAGCATGTGCCAGTGGAGTTGCTCTTCTAACAATTTAAGTTCAACACTTCTGTTCGTAATGCATTCTAAATCACTTGGTAAGTGAAATAAGTTTTGATTGAAAGGTTAAGGCTTGATTATTTATTACTCTTTCTATATATATTTTTTTTTTTTAATTTTTGTTAGCATTTCGGTTTTTGGCTGGAAGAAATCAAGAAAAGATGGACTGGAATATAAGGCCGCTCCAGAATGCTGATGCAAAGAACCACCTGCGAAGTGAAGAAACATGTTACAATCAGTTGCTTTCTAATACACATGCTTTTCCTCAGACAAATGCCTATTCCTCTAACAATGTGTGCACTTATGCTGGAAATAACCAAGTAGTTTATCAGCCAACTAGCAATGCTGCCTTCCTTCTTTTAAATGGTGAAGGATACAAAACTTCAGATCAGGTCTTACCAGGAGCATCTGTCTCAGTTGATCGACGTCCATTGTGCTGCGTACCAGTAACTCAGAAACCTCCCAATCCAACATCACGTATGTGGGCAGAGATGACTCAGACTTCTTTGCCGAAGTCTGATGCCTACTTTTATTCTCACAGTGATTTACCTCCCATGTCTTCTGGAAGCAATGTTGGAAATAATGTGAGGAACGTACACTGGGAATTTCAGTATGCCGCCACAAGCAGCTATGCTGTGCAGCCACAAATACAACAACATAATTCTATGAGAACTCCAGCGTTATATCAAAGTCACATTAATTCCCGGAATAATTCTATGTCTCTTGGTGCATCTGGGCAACATGTCCAAAACAAAATATATCATCCCAACACTCAGTTTAAAGTTTTAAACTCCCTGAATCAGAATACTGAACCAAATGTGCAGCTGCTACACTGTCAACCAAGTCAGATGGGTTCAGAAGCTCCTAGTGGATGTTCTGCACCATCTTTGTTGCCTGCCAATTGTGATTCAAGTGCTGCAGCACAATCTTCAATGGGTGTACCACAGGCATCTCAAAATGTGCCTAATGGATACAGCCGTAGCCAACTGCAGCACCCATCAGATCCAAAAAATGCTTCTGGATTTAATAGTGGTCAGCAACATTGTCAGAAACAGCAATCTGGAGATGTCAGTCAGTCAGTTAGGAATGTGTGTAATTCAAGTGGAAACATGACAGCAAGTCAGCCTTTTAATGAAATGTCTGTGCCATCCCGTGGCGTTTCCAAAGAACTGTGTAATGTTGTGCAAGAAATGGAAACTTTTTATTCAATGGCTGCTTCAAAGCCACTGAGTGATCCTGCTTCAGTTCAAGAAGGCCAGACTAGTAGTATAATGAATGGGCCTGTTAATTCTCAGTTTTTTTCAGCAGCAGCAGCACAAGGAAGAACAACTGCAAAGGACAGACTAGATAAGGAAGCTCAAAAACTTCTCACTATAAAAAAAAAATATGTCCTGCTTGAAAAGATACATCAGTATAAAAGAAAACTCTTAGAAGGTTCAGAACATGACAAAAGTGTTCCCCCGTTTCCTCCTCCAAGTTATTATGCTAGTCTTAATAATTTTCTTCCATGGATGCCCAACCAAAATGTACCACCTTCCCCACCTGAAACAGTGAGGACAGAGTGTCCAATACTTAACTCTTCACTTGAAGAAAGAAACGACAAAAATGCAGCCAGTGCCGACAACAGAGGATTACAGGTGACTCAAAGTAACCCTCAGGTAGAGCAGGGAAGCCTTTCATCAAGCTCCACTTCTATTCCTTCTCAGAGCAAACTCTCAGCTCAGTTATATAATTCTGAGAGCACTCCCATCTCAAAACAAAGGGACACATATGCCTTGGCCTCTTCTCAAAAACCTGTGACATCTTTGAACAACGCTCCGTGTTCCAGTCAGGTGGATAAATCTGTCAGAACTGCACCAAAGAAAGTGCCAGCTAGTTCCAGGAACTCATCACTTCTTCAGGTTTTACTGCGCAGCACAGATGTATTGACAGAGGAGGCAGTTGGTGCTGCTTTTGATAAAATACTGACTAGTCCCCTGTGTAGTGAAAAAACACAGGTAGATTCATCTGTCTCAGACGGAAGCTTACAAAAAGACACTACTGTGAAGGTAGAAAGTTTGCAAGATAAGCAGGTGTTCAAGGTTCACATGAGTAATACAGAAGTGATTCCTGTATCAGAAACAACCAAATCTGGTGAAGCTAAATTGCAGAGTGATGTAGACCAGAAAAAAACACCAGTTACTGGAAATGCATCTTTTAAACAGAGCAATGATAGTTACTCTGTGGAAGAGCTGACTACACGCCTGGGCTCATTGAGAAAGCATCTTTCGGAATCTGCAAGGGTGCAAAATAGCCAGTCAAATGAAAGCCCCACAGCAAATCAGATTTCACCTTGCAGCCAAAACACAAAAAATAGAGAACAGAATAATGTTCTGGTTAGCACAGATGAAGCAACTTTGCCTATAACAACAGCTTCTATAGGACAAAAACCTGATACACTAAGTAGCAATTTGATAAAAGGTTTTGAACCCCAGGTTGCAGTTGTCTCACCTTTAGTACTTTCTGAGCAGAGAGCACAGAGTGATCAGGCAGACAAATGCCCAACATCTGCAGGTAAAACCTGTCCAGTGATTGACTCAGGAACCACATACAGCTTTCAAGAACAGGACAAAAATGGCTTAAATTTTTCTAGTAAAATCTTTCAAGTAGATGTAAGAGACCGTAAAGACAAGCAAGCTGTGTTAAAGACAGGAAATAAATCCATAGTTGTGTTGGAAGAACAGATGTTTTGTATTTCTAGTGTATGTACTCTTGTTGAAGGTGATACGTTTTATAATCCACAAATAGCAAGTATTTTCAGGTCAGTCCCTGAGACACAAGCATTAAGTGGTACCTCATCAGAACAAAATACATCTGATCCAAGGCAAAAGGAACAACAGCTTGACTTGTGTAGGAATGAGCTAAGCAGTAATGCTGTCCAGGGAGAGACCTTGCCACAAAAGATGTTGCAAGATTCATCAAGCTGCATGACTAAAGCAGTTAAGACGTTGGATGGTATCACAACTAGTCATTTGGAGAAAGAAAGCAGTGGCAGTCCTCTTAAAACAATTTTTACCTCAAAAAAAGGTAAGTCATTCAATGCATCTTTAAAGCATCCTGAAAATGACTTGGAAATTCTTGCTAGTATAAACCAGGAGTTAGCTAAAAATTCATTGGATTTTTCAATCAATGTAGCTGCTGAAATGAATGCAATCAGTGTTCCAAGAGACAACACTAAAGAAAATTACGTATCCAGTAAAAATAGTCCAGTAGAAGAGATGAACCTTTTTGGACCACAGCCTATTAAATATCTAAACAATCAGCTGTCTGAACTAGTGAAAGAGTTTCCATATGGCATTGAAGGTGGTAGTGTGCTGATGAAAGAACCAGTAAAAAATGATTCTGTGGCTGAGCAGATAAAGAATCAACCGCAAAAAGAGAATGAAATTTGTGACAAGAGTTCTCATTTGAAGGACTCAGTAGTTGTGATGAAAATTTTAGTGTTGCACTCTAATCAAAACCAAGAGCTATTTCCTGAACACGACCTGAATTCCTCTAGTGATGGCAAGGGAGTGGTGAGTCAACAGTCAGAAAAAGCTTCAGCTGAGAAGAAGAGCCCTGAAGGCAGTATTCAGCCTGATCAGAGTCTATGTGAGAAGAAAAACAAAACACGAAAAATTTCCAAGCCCAGGGGAAAGAAAAAAGGCTGTTCTATAAGGAAGAGTTTGCTGTGTGAAGCACCTAAAATGCCACAGCACCCTTGTAAACTTGAAATGTGTGTTTCAGAGAAAAATGATCAACTTTCAAAAGCTGTACATACTAGCTCTGTAGAGGGACAAGAAAATGACAGCAAATCTGATGCTATAATAAAAGACATCTCTGCAGAAGGAAACCTGCCATTTTCTGAAAAAATCCCGAACAGTATTAGCAAAAATGAAGATATTTGCACATCCACCTCTGTAATGAACGAAAATGTTAGGCTAAAGGTGGATGATGAATGCAAACCACTTACAACACAACAGGAAAAAATTGGACCGCCTACTTCCTCTGAAAACCAGGAAGCTGATAAATTTAAAAGCAGCAGCTGGAAGGAAGAGCTGCAGATAGACAGAGAAACCCCATTGTTAGGCAATGAATTGAATTCTGATAAAGAAGAACATAAGACAACTTCAGAAGAATTGTCGGAGAAAACAGCTGATTGTATGGATGGTGATAACACAACAAAGTTACCTGGAAAGAGACTTGTCAAAATGGAGTCCCTTTCAAAAGATACAACCAAAACGCATTTAGCCATGAAATCCAGTGCAGACGTTCACAAATTTATAAAGTCAGAAGCTGTTGAAATTACGCATGCTGAAATCAATCAAGGACAAAAAATTAAAACCTCTGATGGGAACGCAGCTGAAGAACAGAACTGTGGGAAACAAAAGCAGATACTTGGGCAAGATGTAGGAGTTAACATCAAGGAAAAAGCCAAATTATCAGCAGGCGTAAAACATAAAAAGCGGAATAGTTGTCATGCTGATGCTATAAAGCTCCCAAATTTTGGCACTGTAGACACAAAAAAGGCCAAATATTCTCAACATGAATCTATGAAAGTTCTTCCTTCACAGGAGCAGTCATACAAACGGAAGAGGAAGCAAAATGTGATTGGGAACAGAAAACCTAAAAAAACAAAGGTGGAAGAAGAAAGACTGAAGCAATCTGAAGCAAAGAAATCTGAGCAGGTTTCATATAATCACATGATAAATACTGACAAAGCTAAAAAATTGAATGGAGAAAATGGCTGGAAACCTAAGAGCTCATTAGCAGATTGTTCTGTGCTTAAACGACAGAGGAAAAGGGCTCGATCTTCTACCATCTCTAAAACCTACTTTTCTACCAAAGAGAGACATCTTGATGGTCAAAACAAAGACAAGTGCTGTGAGAAAGTGTTTCCTGATAAAAGCATGCTATACTTGAATAGAAGAAATAACAGATTAAAAATACATCTTCCAAAGGAACCAAAAAAACACTACCTGAACAGAGTTGCATTTAGGCGTACAACACAGGAACGCATATATCTGACAAAATTAGAGACATCGCCTGTCAGACCCACCTGGCATCTAAAGCACAAAGTGTCCCAGAACAGTGGTGCGAAAAGAGATGCTTCTGTCTCAGAAGCTGAGAAATCAGGCAACCTGGGTGTACTAGGATTTAAGCTGTATCCAGAGATACTGTTCAGAAACCCAGCCACTGATGAAGAAAGATTAGCTGCAAAGAATTCCCTGGAAAGAGAGAAAGCCATTGTGGCAGGTATGATGCTATCTTGTTTATTGATTTGTAAGTAAATGAATTTGCAAGTAAAAAGTATTGCTTCTGTTAAAATTCATGTTACACAAAACTACAGACAGTGAAAACTTGGGGCTCTAGAAGCTGAAAGTTGAAATAGCTAGATTTTTTGACAGACTGTAGCTGTGTGTTAAACAGAAAAAGACCATGAGATTTTTCTTTCAATTCAATGTTTTATTCTTTTCCTAAAGTTTTGCAGAATAAAGTTAGGGTTGTTCAGAGTGCAGCAGTTTCAAGTAACTGCAGGGAGGCTTTCTGACCTACTTGTAGAAGGTGGGTTGGCTTGCTTGTAGAAAGCACATTCCCTCAAGCATGGTTATGAAAGGTGAACAGGTCTGTACTCGGCATTCAGCTGGTTGTGTATAAATCTGGCTAGGTAGGCAGCAGAGGGAGAGATCTTCTGCAGCACTGAGGAAGAGAGGGCTTGGGCCAGAAATACCCTGTACACGGTCTCCGTAACCTTTGCCATCTTTGCTGTAAGCTGCCTTTCTCTCGTCCTTCCCTAGCCCAAATCTTTCAACATTTCACATGGTGCATTGTGAAGCATGCTTGTGTCAAATGCTCTATTTGTTTTTAAGTAAAACCAAATCTCGAGTTCTATATGCCAGCCTTTGCAGTCATTCTCACTTCCAAAGGAAACTGCCTTTTGCATTCGCTAGTATATGCATTAAAACTTGATGCTGAATACAAACCAAAACTTATGATACAGGAACCTGAAAAATGTAGGAACCTGAAAAATATGTTTTAAATTTTCTCTTAAGGTGTCAAGAGTAAAAGAGAAGATTGGTTAAAATGTGATCCAGTGAAGCAAATAAAGCTGGAAGAGATCTGTACAGGTGAAATGACTTCTGATTATCTATTTTGAAATATGAGTTAAATAAATTCTCATTGCTTGGTTTTAAATGTTTCTTTACAGTAGCAATTCTTATTAAAGAATTTTAGCTTTATTTTACTATTCTTTACTAGCTGTTCTTTACTATCTCTGCTGCGGAAATGGCTACTGTAGAATAGACATAGTTTAAGATTTTTGGAGATTTCTATTGCCATGAGAATTATGTTATTGGAGATGGAATTTTCCTGCGTGCGCAGTTGAATTTGGGGTAGCACTGATGACAGCGTTCAAGTACAGTTTTAAACTGTAGGTAAAGACCAAGGTAGCTTTTTCCCCCATTAAGATGTAGGAAGTGACATAACAAAATCTAGTGTGACACTCTAAAAACAGAAAGTGATTTTTTGTAACCTTATTTGGCTTTCACTGTAAGTTGACTCTCTGCACATGCATCTGTGCTCACAAGTGCCAGGACCTGTGTGTCCCAGATGACTACACAGAGGAAAAGTGGTGCCATTTAACTTCTTTGTTTCTCTTGATTGGCCAGTTAGTTTTTTGGGTTGTCTTTTGTACCCTTTAGGAGTCAATAGTTACAACAATGGCATTTTTCATCTTTGGATCTTGGTTGTTCCATCCTTTCAAAGTTGTGGCTGAGGTTGCTCCGTGCTGTCTTTGTTCTCTTGGTTTTTGTTTTTGTTTTGTTTTTTGGTTTAGGTACCTTTGCATCTTTAGTCTTGTTTTCCTCATGGTGTAACAGAAAGTGAAATGGTGCACTCAGCATGCTGTAAACTTGTTACCATCGTCTTCTTAACAGCGTGCAAGTCCTCTGCTGACTGGTTATCTTTCTTGTGATCTTGATGCATTTTGCAGCCTTTATGTCTTTTATTGCTGTTGTGTGTGTCCTTGGCTATTGGTGTCTGCCATTCTTTTATTCTTTCCTGTTGTTTCTTCTCTTACTTTAACAAATGCACATTTTCATTCACACCTTTCTTAATGTTCTTTAGAAATGTCTTTTATGAAGACACTCAAATGATGATTTGGTGCTTAAAGATACATTAGAAATTGATTTAAATCTGAGGTGAATGGTGCTTTAGGAAGGAAGTTTGTAGCATCCTTTTTGACAGTCAGTGACCCTAAGTACCACAAGCAAGAGGAGCAGTCATTTGAGACTCTTGGATTTTTGCTTTAACTTGCTTTTCTATCTTGTCTTTCAGCTGAGGGCAGTATTCCGCTTGATACAGCTATGCAGATCCTGGTTGGAGATGGCGAGGCTCTCCGCAGCCCAATCAAAGACTCAAAAGAGATGTTTCAGACCTACAAGAAGATGTATCTGGAAAAAAAGATGCAGAAGTCTTGATAGTACTCATGTAACATCATAGTCTATCACTAGAGAATAAAAAAGGCAAGACTAAAATTCTTTTTTCTGTTTACTTTATATTTCTGAATAGTTGTGGGGAAAAAATAAAAGGTGTTGGAAGTTCTCCCCTTATTTGCCTCATATTTGTGAATGAATGAGATCTTTTTCTGTATTTATTGCACAAATATGATTTGGTGCTGAAAATGCCATCATTAGATGTCTTGTTTCTTCTTGGCATATTTGATTTTATTTTTTTTTTTAATAAGATACAAAAGTTAGTTGACTCTTGACCAAAAAAACCTCAAATGCATTTACATTGCCATAGTCTGGTTTTGCTTCTGATTCTGGAAACCTTCTGTTTGTGGTCTGATCCTTTGCTGGTAGTGGGAAAATATTCCTACAGGAAAGGGATTCCAGTGGATTCCCAAGCATTACACCTTTATTTCCTACAAATCTGATTGTTGTGCTTTAACAAGGCTTTCTGGTTTTGTAGACTTTTCTTTAACTGGGCTTAATAGTTTGAACTATTAAACAAATATAAATCCCTCATATCAAATATACATATTGGGGATACAGTGACGCATATATGCTGCTACCCAGTTTCCTTATACTTCTTTTTGTGGAACTTGTATGAAGTGAACTCTGAGTTCTTCATCTGAACACATGCTGTAAATTCATAGTTGACTTCTCTTGTTTTTCTCTCTCTCTGCTTTCTTTACACTTGAAAGAAAAGTGTACTGTTAAAGTGCAGGGAGTTTGAATTCACTCTTGTCTGGACTGTGTTTCTCAGTTTAACCAGACTGTAATTAATTTCTTTGCTTAAAAAGTGTTAGATAGTGTTTGACTACAGATAACGTTTGTCTACAGATAACGTTTGACTACATGTTAACTGTGACATAAGAGTTATATTTGTTGCTGGGTATCTTTTGTTAAGTGCCTTGTCACTATTGTTCGGAATTTTTAGTTGAATAATATTTTTTCAGATATTTGCTACTTGATTCTATCTGTTAAAACCTTTATACTGGAAGTAAAAACTCTGTAGATACTTAGTTGAATAATTTTTATACTTGAAATAAACTTCTGAAGGCTATGGGCTGTGCCTTGTCTCTTTTTTAGTTTAAATGTATGAAGCTGTATTTATTGCAGTTAGTTTAACTGGCATTGAAGATATTCCTGTAGATGAAAAGCAGCTTTCTTCTTAAAAGGTTTCATAGTTGCAAGTGAGAACTGGACTTTACTCTGAGCTTTTTCTAATGTTCTTCTAACAGTCCTAACAGCATGTACTTATACTTTGGAGAACTCATCAGGAATGTTGGTTTTCTTCAGCATCTTCTTTTTTATTACCCGGTGGAACATAACATTATAATTCCCTTGCTCTGCCGGTATGCTGAATTATAAATTGGCTTTTTTGGGAAAAAGAAGTCCTCCCATCACACATCTCCTTTCAAAATAGGGAACTATTTGTGATGTTTTTACTCCCTTCCTGTCTGGCACAGCAGTCCTGATTTTTTAATATACATATGATCCAGAGGTTTAGTTAATATACAGGGGGTTGTACAGGGGGGTTGTACAAGGGTGTTCTACAAGGGGGTTAAAAGAATTCTGCTTGCTTAACAGAAGTACTGCTTGCTCAGCAAACACCTATCATGCTTACCGATTAAAACCAGCTTTGCGGTTTGAACTTTGACCAGACTTATGGTTAAAACCAGCTTTGTGGTTTGGACTTTGACCAGATTCCTAGAGAGCATGCGTAACAGCTAGAGGTAAAAAGTTCAGGCTCGAGGAAGACTCATTTACTTCATCTTAAAAACGCCTACTCACAAGAGGAAGACTCATTTACTTCATCTTGAGCCCCTCCCCCGTGACCAGGGGGGCACTGCGCAGGCGCGAAGGACCTTCTAGCTCATTATAATACGAAGCGGGGATAGGACATGAATATGTATAGGCATATCATGTAACCGTATGAATAGGTATAACTTTAGAGAATAAATGTAGAGAGAAGCAACGCTGAGATGCGCATGCTATGGAGGAGCCATCCCCGTGCACCTCAGCGCTGAATAAAAGCATACCTGCTTTACAACTTTAACGAGTTGTGGAGTCTATCTGCATGTCAATTTGGCGAGCCAGCCAGGAGATCTCTGTTAACTGCAGGGTCGGCTGGGGGTGGATATCCTAGGCACCCCAGGCCACTTGCCTGGAGGAGCTCCGCTTCTCGTCTGTTCAGTGCGGTGGCAGACAACAACCCATGCTGACTGCGGAAAACGGTATGCTTGGAATTTAGGTTTGTAATCTTGGGGGTCTATAAGTTGTACGCTTGACCCGGGGCTGCTGGTAAGACGTGCAGAGATGTCTGGCGCACAGCATAGTTCCCCATGGGAGGGAGGGCTTGCAAGCAGAGGACTCGCTGACCGATAGAGCAGCCGCTAGGGATCCTGAGGGTGGATCAGGCGAGTCCGGGTTTTCACCATATCCCAGGTTTTGGGAGCCAGGACGGACCTGCTGATGACCACAGTGGAAGCAGGTGAAGGGTAGGCAAACCCACCAGGTCTCCGCTGCGTCCCAGGTTTTGGGACTCGGGATGGAGCTGCTAATGACCGCAGTGGAAGCAGGAGAAGGGTAAGCGGAACCATTGTGTGAGTGTGTCTGTGGGATCCTGTGTGTGAGAATTTTGTGTGGCTGAGATGTGGCATAGCTACGAAGCGAGTGCAGAGTCCTGATCCGTGGTTCTGTGTTCTCCGTGAGGAGAGCGGCAGGAGATGGATGAAGCGTTTATGTTTCTTGTCTTGTACATCTTGTCTGCTTGTAATCAAGGAAGTTTAGGAATTGGGGAGGGTATGGCTACCCCTCCTACAGTGGTTAGCTCTACGCCAAATAGTGAAACCTGAATTCTTGGTGCGGCACACAGAACAGGTCCTTGGATACTAGGAAGGGATTCCATGTGTGCCCTGTAGAATTGTGACTATATATATTATAGGTGGCATTTTGCGTGGATACTGTGGTAGTGTCCCTACTGTAAAGCTTACTTCTATAGCCACTCAGAGTGGGCTAGATACTGTTCTGAGTGCGTTAGAAAATATAAAAAGGAAAATAATCAAAGATACACGACCGATCATTTCATAGGACCAAAATTAGTGGATTGATCTGAGGATGGAGCCATAGAGTCCCGGGAATCTATCGGGAAGTAAGGAAAGAAAATTGGGAAAGGGTTTGCAAGAAATATTGGAGAGAACTCGAGGGGAGACAACTACAAGATAGAAAGTAGACATGGGAGCAAGTCAAAGTAAAGAAATTTTGCAAAAGAGCCCCTTGGGATGTATTTTGGCACATTGGAAAGAAATTGCAGGGCCCGGAGGGATGGAGAATAAAAGAACTCTAGTTAAATACTGCAATCAGTGGTGGCTTCTCTATAAATTAGAAGATGGGGTAAAGTGGCCACTTAGTGGAATATTGGATTATAATGCCATGTTACAGTTAATGTTGTTTCTGAGGAGAGAAGGGAAATGGGATGAAGTATCATACGCAGATATGTTTTTCACCCTCCAAAACCACCCAGAGTGGCAGAGAGCCTGCGGAATGATACCACCTCAGGATCCCCTGGTGTTAGCCCTGGAAAGGGATGGCAGGGAAAACAAAAACAAGCCAAAACAATGTTGTTCATCATGTGGTATTGGTCAGAGGTGTACTAAACAGGATAAAATTCACCGAGATGCAGATCAGGAATTAGTAGACATATTTAAACCCCCACCAAAGAGACAGGTAGACATGGTTTCGAAGGACACCATTACTCCCCCAGGGAGTCCGGTCTCCTTAGGGACCTGACAGAAACACATCCTACAGGCACCTTTTTGGGAGGCAGTAGGACCTGAAGGAAATATGATGTTAATTAAAGTACCTTTTTCCACCCTGGACTTGGAGGCGTGGAAGAGGGTAGCTAAGGATTATTGAAATGATCCCATGAGCATTACAAAATACTTGCAGTTTATAATGAAGCAGCATAATCCAGACTGGAATGACATACAGCTGCTATTAGAAGCAATGATAGAAAAACAACTGATATTAAAAACAGCGGGAGATCTAGCTGACGATTACTACAAAATGAGACAACAAGATGTGAAGGAATTTTTTCCTCTCCAGGATCCAAAATGGGATCCAAATCGATCAGCAGAATGTGAAAGGCTGCAGGCTTATCAAGAATGGATTGTTAAAGGAGTAGAGAGGGCTATTCCAAAAACTATAAATTGGTCAGCGTTATATGCAGTAAAACAGGGCCCTTCGGAATCACTGTCTGAATTTTTAGACCGATTAAGGGATGCAATGCGCCATAATACACCGTTAGATCCGGGGTCAGAGGTGGGAATACAACAGTTAGTTTCTTTGTTTCTGGGACAATCTACTGGGAACTTAAGGAGGAAACTCCAGAAGTTACGACCAACAGAAGGGAGAAATTTAGAAATTCTGCTGGATGAGGCATGGCGAGTGTTCAGTAACCAGGAGGAAGGTTATAAGCAAGGAATGCAGCAGTTAGTGGCAGTAGTGGAAGAAGGGGGAAGAAGAGAACAAAGACAAAGATCCCGACTGGGTAAAGGATGCTGCGCGTTGTGTAAGAAATTTGGGCATTTGAAAAAAGAATGTCCAGAAAACAAAGGGAACTGTCGCCCAAATAGAGCTACTAAAGGGAGGGTGGTCGTGCATGTAAAGGAAGAATGACGAGGACCGGAGGAATCTTCCCTAGCAGACCCACTGGTTATAATGAAGCTAGGGGACGAGAAGAAGGACATAGAATTTTTGGTCGACACGGGCACAGCATACTCAGTTTTAAAGCCTTGATGCCCTTAGGGGATGAGTACATTACGGTAAAAGGAGCAGCTGGCCAAAGTGAAAAGGCGTACTTTTGCAAACCATTGAAACATTAATTGGGAAAGCAGTGGGGCATTCATAAATTCTTATACACGCCCAATTCTCCAAAGGCTCTCCTGGGGAGAGATTTATTAGAACAATTGGGAGCAACCATTACCTTCAAAGGAGGCGAGATTACCTTGGAAGTTAATGACCAACAATATATAGAAATGTTGAGCTTAGTTCTGATCACACATCAAACTGAGGAAAAGGTCAGGGAAGATGTATTGGATCAGGTATTCCCAGGAGTATGGGCTGCAAATATACCTGGAAGGGCCAAAAATGCAACCCTGATACAGATTAAGCTCAAAGAAGGAAAACAGCCAGTTAGGGTCAAACAATACCCCTTGAAAAAGAAAGATAGGGAAGGAATCTGCCCAATAATTGAAAACTTCCTACAGTTAGGGTTATTGAAGGAATGCCAGTCTGATTATAACACCCCTATTTTACCTGTCTGTAAACCTGACGGGTCATACCGGGTGGTACAGGACTTAGGAGCTGTTAAAAAAGTGACTGAGGATCTTTACCCTGTGGTAGCAAACCCATACGCTGTATTAATGTGTTTAACACCAAAGTTAACTTGCTTTACCGTTTTAGATTTGAAGGATGCTTTCTTTTGCCTCCCTCTCCACGAAGCCAGCTAGAAAATCTTTGTGTTCGAATGGGAAAACCCTAAGAGTGGGCTCAAAACCCAGCTCACATGGATGATGCTGCCTTAGGGATTCAAAACCAGTCCCACTCTGTTTGGAAAACAACTTGCAAAAGATTTAGAATCCTGTGAAGCTGCATCAGAATAAGGAAAATTATTGCAGTACGTGGATGACATCTTAATTGCTACCCAGACAGAAGCCTGTGTGGCTTGGACGGTAAGCCTTTTAAATTTTCTGGGACTCCAGGGATACAGGATATCTAAGAAAAAGGCTCAGGTAGTGAAACTGAGAGTAATTTACCTCGGTTACGAAGTCAGCACCAAACAACGAACTCTGGGACAAGATCATAAAGAGGCAATATGTTGGACCCCGAAGCTCCGGAAAATAAAAGAACCGTGAACCTTCCTGGGAATGACAGGGTGGTGTAGACTGTGGATCTATAATTATGGGTTGCATGTAAAGCCTCCGTATGCACTCATTGCTGATGGAAATAGAGACCTTCAGTGGACAAAGGAGGCTACGCAAGCCTTCAACCAACAAAAGAATGCTCTCATGTCAGCTCCAGCTCTAGGACTTCCAGATGTGAGTAAACCATTCTTTCTGTTCTCCCACGAGAGGCAGGGGATTGCCCTGGGAGTACCAGCACAGGACTTGGGTCCCTACCGGCGAGCAGTTGCTTATGTTTCTAAGGAATTGGACTTTGCAGCCAAAGGATGGCCTGGGTGCCTTAGAGCCGTTGCGGCAGTTGTGATAAATATCCAAGAAGCGCGCAAATGTACCCTGGGCCAGAAAATGACAGTGCTAGTGTCCCATACAGTGTCTGCAGTACTGGAAGTAAAAGGTGGGCACTGGCTTTCTCCTCAGAGGTTCCTGAAATATCAAGCCATCATAATGGAACAAGATGATGTAGAGATAGCGGTAACTAACATAGTCAACCCAGCTTCTTTCCTCAGGAGAAACGAAGGAGAACCTGTACATCATGATTGCCTGGAAACTGTTGAGGCTACGTATTCCAGCCATCCAGACCTGAAAGATAATCCTTTGGACAACGCAGAAACCTGGTTTACTGATGGGAGCAGCTGTGTCGTCAGTGGAAAACGGCATGCTGGGTATGCAGTCACCACCTGCATAGAAGTAATAGAATCTGGACCTTTACCAGTAAACATTTCTGCACAAAAGGCAGAGCTGATTGCACTAACTAGAGCTCTGGAACTAGCAAAAGGACAAAGTATAAACGTCTATACAGACTCAAGATATGCATTTGTGTGGGCAGGTTTGTCATAGCTGTGAGCAGAGGCAAGAGGCCTTGGACAGAACTTGTGCTCCTTTACCCAGATCATCTGGGGAGGCATATTAGGGTACATAGCAAACAAAAGCTACAGGTACGTAGCAAACAAAAAACAGAGTAGGGACAACATAGGCCCCCTGAGGAAGCTCTCGGGAGAACTGGCTACACAGCATTTGGAGAAGTCTGAGGTTCTGGATGACTTCTTTGCCTCGGTCTTCACTGGCAAAGGCTCTGACTGCACCACTCAAGTCTTGGAAGGGAGAGCAGGGACTGTGAGAATGAAGACCTTGGGCCCGCTGTAGGAGAGGATCTGGTTCGAGACCATCTTAAAAACCTGAACGTGCACAAGTCCATGGGACCTGATGAAATCCATCCGTGGGTCCTGAAGGAGCTGGCGAATGAAGTTGCTAAGCCACTGGCCATCGTATTTGAAAAATCATGGCAGTCAGGTGACGTTCCTGACAACTGGAAAAAGGGAAATATAACCCCCATTTTCAAGAAGGGGAAAATGGAAGACCCGGGGAATTACAGACCAGTCAGTCTCACCTCTGTGCCTGGCAAAATCTTGGAGCACATTCTCCTGGAAGGCATGCTAAGGCACATGAAAAACAACAAGGTGCTTGGTGACAGCCAGCATGGCTTCACTAAGGGGAAATCCTGCCTGACCAATTTGGTGGCCTTCTATGATGGGGCAACAGAACTGATGGACAGGGGTAGAGCAGTTGATGTCATCGACCTGGACTTGTGCAAAGCGTTTGACACTGTCCCACACGACAGCCTTCTCTCTAAATTGGAGAGATATCAATTTGATGGATGGACCATTCGGTGGATAAAGAACTGGCTGGATGGCTGCACACAAAGAGTTGTGGTCAATGGCTCGATGTCTGGCTGGAGAGCAGTAGCGAGTGGTGTCCCTCAGGGATCGGTGTTGGGACCGGTCTTGTTGAACATCTTCATCGCTGTCATGGACAGTGGGATTGAGTGCGCCCTCAGCAAGTTTGTTGATGACACCAAGCTGTGTGGTCCGGTTGATACGCTGGAGGGAAGGGATGCCATCCAGAGGGACCTTGACACGCTTGTGAGGTGGGCTGATGCCAACCTTATGAAGTTCAACCACGACAAGTGCATGGTCCTACACCTGGGTCGGAGCAATCCCAGGCACAGCTACAGATTGGGCAGAGAAGAGATTCAGAGCGGCCCTGCGGAGAAGGACTTGGGGGTGCTGGTCGATGAGAAAATGAACATGAGCCGGCAGTGTGCGCTCACAGCCCAGAAAGCCAACCATATCCTGGGCTGCATCAAAAGGAGTGTGACCAGCAGGTCGAAGGAGGTGATCCTGCCCCTCTACTCTGCTCTTGTGAGACCTCACCTGGAGTATTGTGTGCAGTTCTGGTGTCCTCAACATAAAAAGGACATGGAACTGCTGGAACAAGTCCAGAGGAGGGCCATGAGGATGATCAGGGGACTGGAGCACCTCCCGTATGAAGACAGGCTGAGGAAGTTGGGGCTGTTCAGCCTGGAGGAGAGAAGGCTGCGTGGAGACCTCATAGCAGCCTTCCAGTATCTGAAGGGGGCCTATAGGGATGCTGGGGAGGGACTCTTTGTCAGGGACTGTAGTGACAGGACAAGGGGTAACGGGTTCAAACTTAAACAGGGGAAGTTTAGATTGGATATAAGGAGGAAATTCTTTCCTGTTAGGGTGGTGAGGCACTGGAATTGATTGCCCAGGGAGGTTGTGAGTGCTCCATCCCTGGCAGTTTTCAAGGCCAGGTTGGATGAAGCCTTGTGTGGGATGGTTTAGTGTGAGGTGTCCCTGCCCATGGCAGGGGGGTTGGAACTAGATGATCTTGAGGTCCTTTCCAACCCTAACTATTCTATGATTAGGGAAATAAGATTGCTGATGCTGTATAGTCTTAGGCATATTTGGCAAGTAAGATTGCTGATGGTGCATAGTCTTACAGTTGGAAAACAGGATGTGAAACTGCAGAATTAGATGTTTAAAAGTTGTGGTCGGCAAGCAATGTTGAGCAAGTTGACATTGTTAACTTTCGAATCGTTGTTGTTAAGCTTGTGATGTAAGTTAGCCTTTGCATGTTAACCAATGGAATTGCTGTATCTAGGGACATAATGCAAGTTGGAAGAACACGATCGGTATATAATCCAGTGTGTGCGCAATAAACTTTGGCAATTGCATGATCACATTTATCGTTTCTGTGTTGTCCATTACTCCTGCGTCAACACATTTGGGATTGTGCATGCACATGGAGCCATTTGGAAAGAAAGAGGACTGTTAAACTCTCAAGGGAAAAACATCAAATATGCACAAGAAATAGTGAGACTGTTGGAAGCGGTCCGACTTCCTGAGAAAGCAGCAATCATGCACATTAAGGCACACCAAAAGGTGAGCTCAGAGCTGGAAGAAGGGAATGAGTTGGCGGATAGAGAGGCAAAAGAAGCTGCAAGGGGTGAGGTAATTACTGAAGGGGCCCTAGTTTCTGATGGGAACATCTCCCTGGAAGGTGAGCCAAATTATAATAAGGAAGATCAAAAATTAATTACAGATCAAGATGGAGTAATCAATGAGGAGGGGTGGGCTCACACACCACAAGGGAGAATAATCGTTCTCTCATCATTGTTATGGTCCCTAGTGAGGAATGCACATCAAAAAACACACTGGGGAGTGGATGCCTTGCATAAATATTTGATAAACAAAATTATGGCTAGAAACTTATATGCCACCATTCAACAAGTAACTCACCAGTGTGATCTCTACCTTCAAACAAATTCCAAAACTACTCCTAAACCCAAAGTGGGCCAAATTGGTAGAGGTAATGGACCAGGACAGCAGTGGCAGATTGATTTTACAGAACTGCCAAGAAAAGGGGGGTATAGACGTTTGTTAGTATTAACAGATACCTTTTCAGGGTGGCCAGAAGCCTTTCCGACTAATAGTGCGAAAGCCTAAGAGGTAACAAAGATACTGTTACAGGAAATAATACCACAGTACAGAGTCCCAGCCACTGTATCTTCAGACAGGGGACCACATTTATTTCAAGTGTGATACAGCAAATTAGCACATATTTGGGTATTGATTGGCAACTTCATACCCCCTATCATCCTCAGTCGAGCGGCCAAGTGGAGAAAATTAATCATTTGATCAAACAGCAAATTGTGAAACTAGGCCAAGAAGCAAGTCTACCTTGGCCCCAGGCACTCCTATTGGTCCTGCTGAGAATTCGGACTAAACCAAGAATACGAGAAGGGTTGAGTCCCTTCGAAGTTTTATATGGCAGACCATATGGGGTTCAACAAGGGGCATCTCTCCAAGCAGGAGAGGAGATTATGAGCACCTATATAACAGAATTAAGGAAACAGCTTAGAAAAATTGCAAAATATGTGGCTGGAACTCGGAGCAGGGGATTGGATAGTCCAGTACATGATGTACAACCTGGAGATTATGTGTATGTAAAGTCTTTGAAACCTGCAAGAGAAGAAGACCTTGAACCAAGATGGAAAGGACCACTCCAGGTGTTACTTACGACTTTCACTGCTATCAAAATTAAGGAGCAGAATGCCTGGATTCATCGTACTCAAATAAAGAAAGCTCCAGGAGCCCCTTGGAAAGTCACACAGGGCGACAACAAACTGAAAGTAAAGCTTACCCGAACAAGATAAGTGTACCATGAGTACAACACTCAGAAATTTCTGGAGTGGAATTACTCTATATGTGATAACCATGTGCTTAGAAGGAGAGGGGATTACCGAATCAGATGTACAAGTACTGTTAAAACAGCCTCTACCCCTAGATATAAGGATCCTGCATGGAGACCAAACAGAATATCCCTTTAACCTTACATCAGCAGACAAAAGGATATTCTGGGAGAGAGCAAGGACAGCAGGAGACTGGATGACATACTCCTCAAATAGTAAGGTCTGGGGAAACATGGGAGAAAAATTCGAAGTGAGATGCCAATTCTTTGACTTTTCTAGCAAAAATCTGCATAAACCCCAGAAACCAACCTTAATTCTAGGGGATGGCACCCGACTTGGAGTAGAGATCTGTGATAGTGAAAAACAACCCAAAAATAGCTGTTGGTATAATTTTACGTTGACACAACCAGTGAACCTAATTTGTGTTTGGCAAGATGAAAATAATTCAGAAGTGATCAAATTCAATTCTTTTATAGATATTGGATCTCCCACAACAACCCCCACAAATGTTAGAAAAGGGCGAAGTTTTATGATAAAATAATCATATAAAATAGTAGAAATGATTATATTTGAAAAATCTAAAATTCAATAGTGAGGTTTTGTATATTAGAAGATGGTTGTAACTTTGCAGTTTTGTTCGAAGTTTTGTATCATGGTTACTCTATAACAAACGTTACAATGGTAGTCTTAGTAGCAAAAGCTAACATAACCATATATGGTGAAGGGTGTATGGTAGATTTGGAGAAGTGTGTATTGTGAAACTCTACCCAAGCAGAACCTACACATACCAGAGGCAGTCAAGGGAAGATAAGAAAATGCTGGCGTCCACACAGAGGTTGGGACATGTCCAAAGAACGAAAAGGTGAAAAGGACAAGCCGAGGAAGACTTCTTACTTAATCCGAGGAAGACTCCTTACTTCATCAGGACGACCACCAGAGGGGGGCTGCACAAGTGCAGAAGAGGCTGATGTCGTAATAGACTGATGTGGTAATCCTTGATGCATGTGTATTAGTTAATGTTGTAATCTGTGTTGAATATGTATTAGTTACGAAGTTTTAGTGTATAAATTGTGAACGCGATGTGACGAGGTCGAAGACAGATTTGGGCACGTGCCCCTGGTTTCCCAGCGCTGCAATAAAGCACCTCATATAATCATTCCGGTGGCTATGTGTTTGTTCCTACGCTAACATTATGAGTATTGTGTCTGAATTCACTATTACAACCGTTACGCCACCCAAACATAAACTTTATGAAATTGGTCCATATGTAATAAGAAACACGGGCCCACAACAACTGATATTTAACCCAGAATGGTCTCTCAAACGTGTTGAATTATTAATGCAAACCAATATCTCTGAAATTCAGCCAGCCTGTTCTCCTTTCCTAAAGACATCCTTTGAAGGCTGGACAATATGGTTACAGACAAGCACCCTTCAAAGGTAGAAAGCGGAGGGATTTCATTGGGATGTTAGGAATAGGACTGGGGATCCTAAATGGAATTGATTCAGAAGTACTAATGAGTGAACTGGCCACTGCAACCAGTGACTTGATAAAACTCCAACAACCCCTACAGTCTTCTCTACTAGCATTAGGAATTAGCCAGTGGCAAGTTTCAGAAGTGTTAACAAAATGCAAAAAGGTTGAGGAACAGGACCAAAGGTTGATAATGCACTTGGTGTGGCCCAGGACAATGTATCCCTGGCCCTTAGTTGTATACAAGCACAACTGTGGATGCAATCATTAGCTGCCTTAATTATAAGGGAAGGAAGTGAAGGGGTTTTTGCTGCTGAGTTCCGAAAAGTTGTTTGGGATAATGCTAATGATCTGGAAAGAAAGCTCCAATCTTGGTGGACCCTAGTAAATTTCACCTATGACCCTACTACAAATATGGCTATAGCATTTGTGCTCAATGTACATAATGCCACAATTTACAATATCCACCCCATTATTGCATTAGGATTGAATCATGAGGGAGCAATACTTTATTCCTCCAAACATAGGTTGTGGGCTCTGGGTCGGGAGGAAAATGAGAAATGGCAGACTATAAATTTAGAGTCTTGTATTACATGAGAACAACAGGGATTCATTTGTGAGAGTAACACAATTGGTGCTAAGGACATACGTCTTGATATAGAACAAGGCATTTATCATTTTGAAGTTCATCCAGATATTATTCAAAAAACTGTGCTTGTATACATTGGCCAAGGCTGCGTATGTTTACGAACTGCTCGTGCTTTCATCAAGATAGATAATAACGAAATAGTAGCTGCTAAGAATCATTCTAATTTGTGTATTTGTAACTTTGTTAACATTGTCGGATGTGACTTTACATACTCAGCACCAGTTGTATCCCACCAACTGATAAAATCCAATTACACAATGTACTACAAGCCATCACCTACCCCCATTGGAATGAACCTTACGTTGGTGAGGCAATTAACAAAACATCCTGACCTGATAAACATAATAAAAGAGGTCCAGGAAAATGGAAAGAAAACTTTAATTACAGTTCATCATGACACGGAAGAAATACGCAGAGTTTTATTAAGGGCAGAACAAGATACAAGCCACCATTGGTGGGATGTACTTTTTGGATGGTCACCAACTACAACTGGTATGCTGTATACATCGTGTCACCCCGTTGTTGCTCTTCTAATATTAGTTAGTATTAGTTTCATATTGTCTATTGGATTATTTGTTTGGAATTGGCGAATGTTACAGCGCATAATGGGTTTGGCCTCTTTGTTAAACGCGCCTGGTAAAGCTCTGAGAGACACCTTCCGCAAGGAACTTGTCTGAAGAGTAAAGGAATTTACTCACTTTATAGAAAAGGGGGGACTGATACAGAGGTTTAATTAATGTACAGGGGGGTTGTACAAGGGGGTTGTACAAGGGGGTTAAAAGAATTCTGCTTGCTTAACAAAAGTACTGCTTGCTCAGCAAACACCTATCATGCTTACCGATTAAAACCAGCTTTGCGGTTTGAACTTTGACCAGACTTATGGTTAAAACCAGCTTTGTGGTTTGGACTTTGACCAGATTCCTAGAGAGCATGCGTGACGGCTAGAGGTAAAAAGTTCAGGCTCGAGGAAGACTCATTTACTTCATCTTAAAAACACCTACTCACAAGAGGAAGACTCATTTACTTCATCTTGAGACCCTTGCCCGCGACCAGGGGGGGCACTTCACAGGTGCGAAGGACCTTCTAGCTCATTATAATACAAAGCGGGGATAGGACATGAATATGTATAGGCGTATCATGTAACCGTATGAATATGTGTAACTTTAGAGAATAAATGTAGAGGGAAACAACGCTGAGATGCGCATGCTATGGAGGAGCCATCCCCGTGCACCTCAGCGCTGAATAAAGCATACCTGCTTTACAACTTTAACGAGTTGTGGAGTCTATCTGCATGTCATATATATATGTTTTTCTTCTGTCTGAATGCCCAACTGTTAGTCATGGGGGCACGTTGTCACTGGAGGATTGTATAATAATATTGGCAACTCTGAGAAGGTTTTATTCTCCATTCTCTTGGAGCTGAGCACCTGTATTATACTGCCTGCATTAAGGAGGATTCACTGTAGTCTTAAGTGTACCCGGTACAAAGGGCATCTAGTTCCCATCAAGAATTTATTTTGGATTTTGTGCTGCATAATGATAGATGAAGCCGACTTAAATGCTTGAGTGAATTCTTTTTAATAGTAAATCATTCAGTCCATTGACCCATGACAGCTACATTCTAAATATTTGGAGAAGTTTACTCGCTGACCCTGTGCACCCAGTAAGGGTGACTGCCAGATCTGAGTCCCAGTGTATACAACTACATCTTCTTCCTCTCTCATACCAAGGAGTGAATCTTGGCTCTGTGACCTTGTTTACATGGTGAATTATGTCTACATTTCCTTGGTATGGCTAGGATCTTTGTGATAGGTTGGCCACATTCTTTCTGCTTGGTTCACATGGTGGCTCAGTAGGTATTCTGTAAGCCTTTGCACTTAACGTACTGCGCACTTAACGCTGGCCTGTGGCCTGTGCTATGCTTACATGTGTAATTGCTGCATGCACCTGCTTATTAAGAGGACTGTGCCAGATGCTCTTACTCAGTTGCCATTTCTCCTGCTTCTTATGGTGCTGGCTGAAGCCATGATACCATAGCAGGCCCTTGGCCTTGGACAGGCAAGATGCTGACATCCACCTAGATGTGGTACTGTGAAAACACTAGTGCTATGTTGCTTGAAATGAACTGGCAAATGTAAGCATGAGGGCATTCACTATCAGTGATGGTAGCCATCATGCATACGATGTGTGCCTGCTATTGTGTGTTGCCTGTACTCAAAGGAGTTTGTAATATGAATGTCACCACTGGGGTACTTTGTACAAATCTGTGGCAGCTGCATCCACCCTGATGGAAGGACCGTTGAGCCGCAACACTTGCTAATAAATACTCTGCTTACTCTCATCTCTGTTGAAATATAAATATATATCTGATAGTTCTACTGTATAGCCACTGACTCTGGGCTGGCTTGGGTAACCACAAAATCTGCTGATTCTGGTTACAACAGGCTAGCACAATAGGCTGTTGCTAGACCCACACTTTGGCTGAAAGCCAAGAACCCTCAGACCTTATTTCTGACCACAGATCAGATTTGACTGGAGTATAAATGGAGTGCTGCTGGAGGACAAGAGTTGAATTGGTCCTCCCTGGAGCAGCGCATCTGCAGTCAAGTCCTTTGGTCAGGACCCTGCCTGAGGTAACTCCTCAAGGCTGAGACTTCATCTTGACTGGTGAGTGAAATTAATAATTCCCTTTAAAACTTAAGCTTAAATCACTTGTATTTGATTACACTTGTCATCTAGAACCTGTAGTTTACTAATGTTGGTATATGAAATTATTTTTTATTAGAATAAATTTCCTTTGAGGCTTCTAACCTATCTCAGTCAATTTTGTGGGCCCCCGTGACAGAGATTAATAGTGCGCTATTTGAAATCTTGACCAGGTGATATATATTAACAGTTAAGAGTTGGCCAAGTTTGGGACTAGGGAATGGATCCATCCATCCCTAACCACCTTTTTGAGAAGGAGGTTAGGGAGCAAGGGGTCCTCTCTGAACTTCATGACTCAATGGGAGGATTTCCCTAACAGTTCTATGTAAGCCTGTCGTCTATACAGTAAATGATCAAATGAACCTTGCTATCAAATCATATTAAACCCCTGTCACATTTACCACTGAATTTTGTTATATTAATTAAGTATATTCTTCTCTCTTTCAGGCGAAGTGCCTAACTTGTCCACGACAAAACCATGGAACCTGTCGTGGCTCTGAGAGCAATAATAGGTCTCAATTGTCCTTATATGTGAGACATCCATCCACAACCCCTGATCATGAGCTCAGGAACTCCATTTAATATTACGCCGGGGCTTCAGTCCCTGTCTGAGTGATGTTCAAGCTCTACCTGTTTCTAGCTCTGTTACATACCTGTGTGCTGGCGTGGAAATTGCCCAATGATCCAGACCCTGACCCATAGACAGTCTTCTTGCCTGGACTCAGATTATGTTATTACTATGAAGCTGCTTGTCAATTGTGACTAGGTCTGACCTTGGTTACCGTCACTGGATGTGATCCTGGCCTGCAGATTGACTTCCTGGCTTCACACTGTCCCTCCTTCATCACTACACTACTACTTGTCTGGTGATCTGGACTCTGTCTTGAAGCTGGTTGCCATCCCTTTTCTGCTTGCCTTGCTTGCATGCTGTGGCATTGGAGCTTTGACTGGTGAGGTCCATGCTTTGCCAGTTGCGTTGCCTACCTCAGCTTCTGGCCCCTAGCCCTTAGGGACAGGTACAGAACTGTAGGATGTGTGTGTGCAACATCCTCTCCTGTTAGTGTCTGTCTTCTTTCTCTTCCCTTCCAGGAATCTTTCTGTGTCAGTAGGAAGAGCTACCGCTTCTATCACTCCTGCCTTTTTGCTCCGAGAAGATTCCTGGTAAGTGTGAAAAGGTAAATGTCATTTGCCACTCATTTTCAAAGACAAGATGTTCTCCCATGGGACTACAGGAGACTGGTCAGGCAGCTGGACCCCTTTCTTTGGTAATATTGTATAACAATCCTCCTTGAAGCCATGACTAACCAAGCACAGTAAGAATAAGGTGATTTGGAACACTCGGCAACGTTTTACAAAGGGTGAATCACACCTTGCCAACCTGATGGCCTTTTATGATGAGATGACAGATTCTGTGGAGAAGGGGACTGTAAAAATTGTTATTTACCTTTAACAAGGCTCTGGACATCTTTTCCCATAGTATTCTTGCAGCCAAATTGGAGAGAGATGGTTTGCATAAGTGACTTACACTGTGAATGGATAATTAGCTGACCAGCTGGGCTTGGAGGGATGCCGTCTGTGAGCAGTGGTACAAAGTCCAGCTGGCATCTGATTACTGTTCCCTTCTTCAGCAATTCATTCAGGGGCTGTCACCGTTCGCCATCTTCGTTAATGAACTGGAGAATGGGATGTAGCGAACCTTTGCAGATTTGCATGGAGAAGTGCAGAAAACCCAGAAGTAGCTTCCTGTGGAAGTTCAGGAAAGGCACACAGGGTGTCTCCCCAAAACACATGCTTTCTTTTGCTCACTTTCAACAGGTGAAAATAGAGATAGTCAACAAGAGCTGGTTTCTAACGGTGTGATGAGGCCATGGCCCCAAAAGATGGCCTATCCAGCAGATGCCTATCTTTGGCTTCAGGCAGCAATGCCTGTGTGGAAACAGCTCACATCTGCTCCAGGACCTGATAAGGAGCCCCTGCCATAAACATCTAGTGAAGTGATGTTCAAGATGGTCAGTAGGATGGAAGCCTGTAACAGCAAGATAACGAATTTGACATGGTTAACCACTACACTGTTGTTTTCTTTGCCCAGATATGAACACACATGCCATAAAGTCAGTGGCCATTTACTTCACATAATTGTCATGACATGTAAATCATACCTACTCTCTTACTATGTGTCCAGTCAAACAGGGACGGAGTCCTTGAAAACTGAGAATAGAGCCAGGAGTAAGGAAAAAAGCATGCAGGAAAACATGTGTTATAAGGTGCTGGGAACTTCAGAAATGTTACCGCCACATTTGGTGTTGCCAGTACTTTATTTTCCAGGTGTTACAAGTAATCTTTTTTCTTACTGCTGCCTCATTAGCTGAGTGCTAGACAGGTGTGTGCTCTGCTCCCAATCAGAAGTGATTTTCTTGGTGGCAGACAGGTGAGTTATAATCTAGAATACAGCCTTTATTCCAGAAACCTGGTCTTCCACGTTTCTAGAATAGAGTCTTCCTTTAAACTTGGATGTAGTGGCTACACTTACTACTTCTCTGTCTCAGTCCTTGACTCTCTGCCTTCCCAGACGTAAGTATTTTGCCCTTCCTGTTGGAAACCTTGCCTTCCTCATCACTTTTTTATTCCTCCTGGGACTTCTTGTTGAATTTGCAAGGTTGCCACTGCAGCCTTGTCTTTTAAAATCTTTTTCTCTTCTCATCTTCCTGGGCTTCGTCTTGTCTCCCTCTACCTGCAGGCCCACAGCATGTTGTCATCCAAGCAAAGTTCACTGTCTTGAAACTTTTCCTGGACTCTAGCTCCAGTGCTACCGGCTCAACCACAAGAAGCCTACCTCATGTTTACTTTTCTGCATGTAAGACAGGGAGCTTTTTATTTTTACTTTATTTACTGTCTGTTCATCATTAGTATTAAGACTACAGGGGGAAAATGTTCCGTGCATCCAGCTCTTGTGCTCATAACTGTAACATCCTCTAGCTGCTAAGAAAAGCAACTGAGAATCTTTGCTTCCTCCCTGCAGGCTTAGGCGGAAGCATGTCCAAGTGGGAGCTGTGGGGCACTTAGCTCTGAATCTCAGCAAGTTTCCTTAAGCACATGCAAACAGATTATCCAGGCTAGGGTGCTCTGATTTTGTTTGCTTGCCCCCTTTTCTTTTTTGGAGGGGTGGTGGTTCTGGGGGAGATCAAAAGGCACAGACCCACACTAGGAACCCATGGTCCAGGTTTTCAGCACTTCACTGCCAATAGAAAGATGCTGGAATTTCCCAGGGAATGAGCACAGTTTTTCTCGCATTTTCTTAAAAACAACTGAGCTGTTTCTGAAGTAACTTTAAAAATAACCCGGAGCTAAATTCTTTTCATATGGCATTTCAGGTTAAGGCAGTTAAAGTTTGGTAATCTGCGGTGGGTTGTCCCAGCTAAAGTCCACCAGCCGCTTATTTGCTCCGCACCTCACCCCTGGTGGGATGGGGGAGAGAATAGAAGGATCAAAAGCAAGAAAAGTCATGAACTGAAATAGAGACAGCTTAGTAAGCGAAGAAGAGGAGAAAAAAAAAACTTGAACCAAGAAGTGATGCAAAGACAATCCTTCCTTCCACCAGCAGACCAATGACCGGTCCAAAGGTATGACACTTGTCATGGGAAAATGAAGTTCCATGTGGCTCTCTGCAAGCACCTCAGTTCCAGTGCTAAGACTCTGTGAGAAGGGCACCTTCTTATCATTATGGGTGTGATGATAGAAACTGGTGTCTGTTGAAGTTTCCAATGAATGCAAGCCTTGTAGTCTTCAATGTCAAAGGTAAAATTCACCTCAGTGTTTTCATTTAATGAGCAGTAGGAAGAGAAAGATTTCTACATTTACAGTTATATCATGACATAAAGTGAAACACATTCATACAGGGTGATGGTGGACATTGCCAAGGTAAGTTTTCTGTAATGTTGCTTTCTATGGCTACAGGCATACATATTTTGCTGTACCGATTAGTTCAAATCACTCCTTGTGTTTCTCCATGTGGTGCTCACTGATGAGCGTTGTTTGCATGATCTTATAAAGTTGGCTTAGATTATTCATAAAATTAGTTTAGTCTTAAAATGTAATATTTGACACCTTTGTGTAAAATGACCAAGGTTTCCTCCTTCTGTTTCAGTTTACATTGCTATGGCAATAACAATTCAAGTGCATGGGAAACAAACCTGTGCCTGAAAGGGTTTTAGGACTATAAACTGAAGCCTGCACTGTCATGTACCTCAAGCCCTCTCATGTCCCTGGGGGACTATCCTTCTTCCTCCAATCATCATTGCTATTAATAAAGTCATAAATAGCATTCTCCTTAAAAATAAAATTAAAGTCCCTCTGCCATATCAACACTTGTTCAATAGACTACAAACTGAAAGCCAGAAACTATAATCCTCGCAACAAAATAATCCCATAGGAAATCACCACTGAAGATGGTCTTTAGATGAAAATGTGGAGGTGCAGTTAATAAGGAGTAAAAAAATACTCCGTATGCTAATTGGCTCATAGTGCCTTTCCTTTACGTCCCATGTATTTTTCAGAATGAAATTAGCCTGTCACTGTGCTCCTACCCAGTAACTTTGGACTCTGTTGCCCAGTTTCAGGCAAAACCCATAGGAGGTAACATTGATGGCTGGTTTGACATGAGAAAAATAATGAGTCTTTCCTTCCACCAACACTGTGGTAAAGGCAAGGAGAACTCAGATCTCAGGTTAGCCCACAAATCAGCATACATGTGGTTCCCAGTTAGCCACAAGAGATGCTGACTTCTAAGCTACCAGGAAATTATGTGGTATGAGGTTAGGGTGCTGCATTTGTGCCACGCAATATATGGGTCAGGGAACACTGTAGAGAGGTTGCTCACTGAAGCATTGGGGAAACATCTCTTTGGAGATGTTGGATGCGCTTTGTTAATCTCACTGCTTACAGTACTTTTCTGTCTGTCTGGTTCTTTAATGATTTTATTACACTGACTAAAAACTATATGTCTCTTGTGCTTTAGAGACTGTCCTGAATCTCGGGCACTGCAGAAAAAAGATGAAGGGTTGCTGGAAAATATAAAAGGCTAGGTAAGGAAAATTTATTACAGGATTCACCTTTAAACTGAGCTAAAATTAAGTTTGACATAGAGAGGTGCTTGTTCATACTCGAAGAGGAACTAGAAAGAGCAGTACCAATACAAACCTGAAAGCTCTTGTTTAGTCCATAGCACTCTCTCAAGAGGACTTCAAGGAACAGACAAAACAATATAGATAGGAAATAACAGACTATAAATACAATGGATATGGATGAAAACTACAATGAATACTCTCCCAGCAGGAGATAGATTGTGGCCCAAATACAGCAAATGAATCTTCTAGGATATTTAATTAGAACAAAAAAAAAAAAAAAAAAGTCAAAATATTTGATGGGCATAGCAGACACACTCTGTAGGTGGACGGAAGTTTTCCTATTACAAACTAGCAGGACCATGACAACAGCTCATCAGCTGCTGGAACAGGCATTTTACTTTGAAGAGTTGTCTTCAGAAGCCTAACTGGATCTGGCTTATCTTTGCAGGAAACTAATGCAAAACTCTCCATAAATATAATGTGTAAGAGATTCATGTTCCTTGCTGCACAAGTTCTTAGTGCAGGAGAAAAAGACAAATGGAATAATCATATCGGTACTAGGAATGCCTGTGTCATCAAACCAGCAAAGATCATCTCTTTCCAAATATGGACAAGTATCAACACATTAAGAAAAAGACAGCAGCAAGAGAGCAAAAATTATACAGGTAGAAAAAAATGCAGGTGTTTTCTGTTCATTATCACAACCAGCTTTCTGAGGCCTATTGACAAAAGGAAAATTGCCTGATTTTATCGACATGGAATAATTAGCTCAGTGGCAGTTATCCTTGAGATATGTCTGTTATATACTAGTAGTTTGTCAAGCTCCATAAACAAATGTGCTTTAATGTAATTTGCAGTTTTGAGTTCAATGCTGCCATATTCAGCAGGTTGCTGTTATTTTAAACCACTCTATGCAGTTTCAGTGTATTAACTTTGCAGTGATTTTGCCAACATTGAAATCTCTTTGATAAATTGCTGTGACTGATAAATTGGCCACTGTCCATTCAGACAGCTGCTCAGAGGAAAATACCTGCTACAAGGCTACAAGGAGTACCTACCAGGAGCAGCACAGAAATCCTGAAGACCATCTGCTCCATAGAACAAGCAGTCTGGATAAGTGCACAAATATTGCATGTTAACATCAAACCTCTTACCGTGGTCATGCTGGCTTGGCACAGATCTGCATAGCAGAGGACCAAACATAACTGCTACTGTCTGCTACACCTGTGGGCATCTCCAGCAACTACAATATAAATGGGCAGCTTGGCAGCCAAGCCAACAAGAAAAGCTTTCCATAGGGAAGGCTGGTGTTGCTCCTCAGCATTTCTGCTCTGCATCTCATACAGCTAACTATGGTTGAACCTGTTCTGATGTACAAGTATATCCAAAGCAAATTTCTTCTATCATCAGACCTTAAATAGCTACAGGTACGACTTAAACATGAAAGAGTCCCTAGCCATAAATTTTGAGATATTGTTATGACAGAAAGATACTCCTTATAGAAAGAGTATGGGAAAGACAGCTTGCATAAAGCACAAAAATAGGACATGCTTTAATACTTGGAGGTGACTATAAATATTGTCACCGAAAGTCAGGAGAATAAAACTCGTTAATGCCAATGTAGCATTAAGAAGCAGGCATTGTTTATTATGGCACCGGGTGCATGGGGGATAGCTTCTCCTCGTGCTGATTCTTACAGGTTTCTTGCTTATAAGCATCCATCTTGTACATATACATTATAATTCCCAGAAATCTTATGCATATTATAATTTCTTCTCAGAACTAATTAACACAGGTTACTACCCACTAGAGCACGAGCAGTTTATTTTGGGAGCGGTCCCAAGGGTCTTTGGGACCCTGGTGGTCGTATCTTTGTTGACCTTTGGTTGAACTTCTCTCGTCATCTTTGTTTTATGGTCTTAGGTTGGCCTCTCTTCTGACTTTGTGAGGAATGTTTCCCAGTTCACTGAGCTGGAGAGGCACCTTGTGAACAATGGTTCCTAGTTCAGTGAGCTGGATAGGTAAAGAATGTTGTTTACCTGTTGTCTTGTTCCTTCTTGACATATGTATGGTATTGTTTAGTTAAAGTTCAACTTGGTGGTTTGCTTCAGCTAACAATCAGTAAAACGAGTCCTCTCTTATCAATCTGGCTAAGGTTAGTTCTGAGGATTTAATAGCTCTGTAAGCTTTGTTGACTTTGTGTTATTAATGGTGAAAGATGTCTTTATACTCTGCTATGTGTATTCTGGGTATATATATGATATATGAGTGTATCTATATATGTATATATATATACTGAGTCACTGCTGTGTCTCACATAGACATATTTTGAAAGAGCTTCACCCCAATATAACGAGAAACATGAAAGACATTTTTAGTAATGACTGTATCCTCAGGATACTTGTACTAGGTTTATTTGTGAGCACTGGTCCCAGAATGCTTTTGACATGTATTAATTTGGCACTGAGATGATAGGTTTTCACACACAATGTAAAGAAAGGCTCTCGGGGAATAAAAACAGAGTAAGGTGAGAAGTCCCACTGCTGTCTGGTGGAGATGCACTCTGTGCTGGGTTAGTGCAAGTGGCTTTTAGCTCTCCTATACACCTGGGATGTTTTGTTGCAAGAGAGATAAGCAACTGCAGAGAGTTGTTCTGCAATGTTTTGATGAGAACTCTATTGGTCTGTGTATTAGGAACAGAAGAAGGGCCAAATGCATAGTCAATGATGACTAGAAGTATGGATGCTATAGATGCAAGTGCTGTTTCGTATATGGAGCTGACCAGAGGTCTGCCTGGGTTTTCAGCGGAAATCCTTGCTGTCTTTCTGTTAGCCCTGCCTGCTTTGTAACTCTTTCTTGGTTGTTATACACATTCATGATTAATTGTGATGTGGATACAATTCACGGAAAGCACAAAGTGGATTGAAAATGTGCCAGTTTACTTCTTGCAGCTTCTCTTTTGAAAGATCAGTGACTGAGAAGTCAACTGCTTGATGAATAAACTTGAAATTAGCAAATAGGTATGTTTTTGGAGGGCTCCTTGATTTAGTCAGGCAGAGATGTCCCTTTGGTTCTGACTCTAGGCCATGTCAGTGAGAGAGAGTCTGGGAAGAAGGAGGGTAAACCACTGTAACAGCATACTAGTGGTTTCTTATTTGATTAAGATGCACATGTGATTTTTGTTTTTGCAAAGGGTCATTAAAATGATTATTAAACTGGAGATTTTTATTAAAAATAATCTCAGAATGCACTCACACAAGAGGTTTTCAACAGAGCCTCTGATGTGAATGCAGAAGCACAGAGTAGAGCTGGTTTGGACTATTAGCTTGTGGTTTGCAAACTGTTAGACTAAACAATGTTTAAAATCTTCCTCCCCCTTTCTGTTGCATGTCAGTGGCCTCATGTTTTTCCTTTACAACTTCTGACAAGTCATTTTCCCTCCACTCTCAGTGAAAACCTGGAGGCAGTGCAGGGGTCACACTCCAAAACCTGGAGGCACTGCAGGGGTCACAGACCTTTGCTACAGAAAAGAGACTCTTAAGCTGAGATGGGGCAGTGACATTTCAAAACAAGCACAAACATATTTAGCCTTTCTTCTGATGGGAGCGAGACCGGCCAAATCACTGACTTAGTGTAACTGTAAAGCAGCAATAGAATTGCTGACCGGGAATTAATATATGTAGCTAATTGCTGATTTAACATCTGGTAGACCATAGAGTTGATGTAAAATCGCTGGGGTTAAAACAGCTACAGAGTGAGGGTAATCAGTTATCTCTGGGTGAGCCTGGGGAGCTGACTCCTCAGGAATGCAGCTGCGGAATGCAGATGGAATGATGGGTACCTTTGGGATGGATTCAGAGCTGACTCTACAGGAATGAAGAACAATCCAGCTGTGTAAATGAGTAATTACAGAGGTCACAGGTCACTGAAGCTGAGAAGATAAAAGGGAAGATCAAGGACCAAGAGAGAGGCTCAGCAGAATAGGATCAGCACTGAAGATCCCACTGTTTGGGAATCCACAGCTAAGAAGGCAAACATCTTCTCCAGGTCACTTTGGCGCATAAGGTGGGACACCCCTTATGAGTGTGGACCCTAAGGGCCAGCAGCTGCCTCTTGCAGACCACCTTGAACTGGGAGAATTCAGGATTTTGGGAGTGCTTGTCATGCTAATGACGCCACTTTGCTAATATTTGTCATACCTGCATACTGAGTTTATCACAGTTACATACTTGTTAGGTTTAGGCAAACATAACTGGCATAGTTGTATGTCACCATTTCCCTGCCTCTGTAGTACTTCAATTCATTTGGCAATTTCTCAGAGTAGGAGCCTGCAAACAATAGCGGGGTGAAGGCTGGACAGGCAGAGACACCATGTGAAGAAACAGACTGACACACACTGTGCTCGGCCTATAGAGCTGTCTTTGAAGCCTGGAGAGGTATCAGAGGGCACTTACACCACTTATAGTAAATCTGTGTTTCACAGACAATAAACTTATTTCTACCTTACTGTAAAGAAAAGAGATACTTTCCTAAAAGAAAGGAGAAGATATTCTGCAGTCACTGGCTGGCAGTGGGGAGCTGGCCTGCCTGGGAATAATAAAGCCAAAGGAAAAGGGATTAAAATGAAGAGAATACAATTATTGTAAGAAGAGGATTCATAAAGAAGCAACCTTAAGAGAATTGGGTGAGAAAAGGCAGAAATTGCATGGGAAAAGAAAAAGAAGTGTTTAAGCTGGAGTATATCCAGTGAAATTACAGTGAAGTATTAAACCAAGCTCTCTTTGGATATCATTACTAAATCCACTAGATGACAGTGTGGAGACTGCGATCAGCCCAACAGCAACTTCTGCCTGTTCTTTACAAGCTTGTTGGAATTGTCTCACTGTTCTCTGCTATAAAATTGAAGTCTGCAGTGTGCTCTGCTCTTACCCAGAGGCTTCGTGCGTGTCCATGGAGAGAAGGTGGTCTTGGTTAGTACTAAAAATGAAGGAAACACCAGTATGAAAGAATTGACTGTTGCTTCACCAGCACTGGCTGTTTTTATTTCTAAGTCTAGAGGTCTGGGGGCTTGGATTGAATTGGGGAGTGATTATGGAAAGTGAGCTGAAGGATGAAGGGACAGCCAATATCTCTGCTTTGTCTTGTAGCCAAGCATGCAGGGGGACAGACTTTTTAGTAGGGCCTGTTGAAATAGGACAAAGGGTAATAGGTTTAAATTTGAAGAGGGTAGATATAATGAAGATTTTTTTTCATTATAAGATTGGTGAAACACTGGAACAGCTACCCCAGAGAAGTGGTAGATGTCCCATCCCTAGAAACATTCAGGGCCAGGTTGGACAGGGCTTTGAACAACCAGGTCTGTTTGAAGATGCCCCTCCCCATGGCAGGAGGGTTGGACTACATGACCTTTAAAGATCCCTTCCAACCCAAACTATTCTATGATTCTGTTTGCACACCATGAGCTATACCCATCAATGCCTTGGTGCATTTCCACAGTGTGTGGTGCCTGGCCCATCTGTTGCCCAGGGACCACTGACAGACCAAACAAAAAGCAGGAAGGAAGAAACTAGAAGACAGCAAGTTGACAAAGATCAAATGCACAGAATGGCTTTGGCTTCTGTGCAAGATAAGAGCACCTGGGGAATGCAGCCAGTGTCCCTTGATAACTATGGTTTCTCCACACAGCTTCTTTCCACCTATGATATGGTGTGACCCAGTACACAGCTGTAGCATGAAAGACCACATTCAGTCATAACTTTGATTGTGACTGAATATTTAATGCCCAACTGGGTTTTACCCTACAATAAAAAGAAAATTGAAGCAAAGACTGTACCTTAATAAAAATCAGTGCAAACTAAGCTAATGGAAAAAACCAGTGGTGTACATAGGTAATGTAGTTTTTATATCAACATTGTCTGTTTTGAAAATGTGCCATCAGTATAGGGGCAAGATACATGTTAATGAGTGTGCAAACCTTCATTGCTGTAATTAGCTTTGCTTCAAGGTGATAGATGTGATCTGTACTGCTTAGTCCTCTCAAATATCCTTCATTTTGTAGGACACCACATATTTTCATCCCAATATTGCCTACATTTCACATCAGTTCCATGGGTTGCTCTCAATCCCACTGTCCATGTCAGCGATGAAAATGTTCAACAAGACTGGTCCCAACATTCATCCCTGAGGGACACCACTCGCTACCGGTCTCCAGCCGGACATTGGGCCACTGACCACAACTCTTTGTGTGTGGCCATCCAGCCAGTTCTTTATCCACCGAGTGGTCCACCTATCAAATTGATGTCTCTCCAATTTAGAGAGAAGGATGTCGTGTGGGACAGTGTCGAACACTTTGCACAAGTCCAGGTAGATGACATCAACTGCTTTACCCTTGTCCATCAGTTCTATAGCCCCATCATAGAAGGCCACCAAATTGGTCAGGCAGGATTTCCCCTTAGTGAAGCCATGTTGGCTGTCACCAAGCACCTTGTTGTTTTTCATGTGCCTTAGCATGCCTTCCAGGAGAATGTGCTCCAAGATTTTACCAGGCACAGAGGTGAGACTGAGTGGTCTGTAATTCCCCAGGTCTTCCATTTTCCCCTTCTTGAAAATGAGGGTTATATTTCCCTTTTTCCAGTCATTGGGAACTTCACCTGACTGCCATGATTTTTCAAATATGATGGCCAGTGGCTTAGCAACTTCATTCGCCAGCTCCTTCAGGACCCGCGGATGGATTCCATCAGGTCCCACGGACTTGTGCGCATTCAGATTTTGAAGATAGTCTCGAACCAGATCCTCTCCTACAGTGGGCCCAAGGGCTTCATTCTCACAGTCCCTGCGTCTACCTTCTAAAACCTGGGTGGTGCAGTCAGAGCCTTTGCCAGTGAAGACCGAGGCAAAGAAGTCATTCAGAACCTCAGCCTTCTCCAAATCCTGTGTAGCCAGTTCTCCCGAGAGCTTCCTCAGGGGGGCCTATGTTGTCCCTAGTCTGTTTTTTGTTTGCTGCGTACCTGTAGAATCCCTTCCTGTTATCCTTAACATCCCTGGCTAGGTTTAATTCTAACTGGGCCTTAGCCTTCCTAACCTGGTCCCCAGCTTCCCGGACAACATCCCTGTACTCTACCCAGGCCGCCTGTCCTTGCTTCCACTTTTTATAAGCCTCTTTTTTCCTTTGAATTTTCCTCAGCAGCTCCTTATCCATCCAAGGAGGTCTCCTGGCCCTCCTGCCGCTCTTCCTTCTAGTTGGGATGCAGCACTCCTGAGCTTGTAGCAGGTGATCCTTGAACATCAACCAACATTCTTGGGCCCCCTGCCCTCCAGGGCTATATCCAATGGAACCTTACTGAGCAGGTTCCTGAAGAGGCCAAAGTCTGCTCTTTTGAAGTCCAGGGCAGTGAGCTTGCTGCACGCTCTTCTCACTGTCCTGAGGATCTCAAATTCGACCATCTCGTGATCGCTGCATCCAAGGCTGCCCTGGAGTACCCCATTCTCAACGAGCCCTTCCCTGTTGGTGAGCACAAGGTCAAGCATGGCACCTCTCCTTGTCGGCTCCTCTATTACTTGCAGAAGGAAGTTGTCTTCCACACAATCGAGGAACCTCCTGGATTGCTTGTGCCGTGCAGTGCCATCGTTCCAACAGATGTCAGGGTGGTTGAAGTCCCCCATGAGAACAAGGGCCTGCGAGCGTGAGGCTTTTCCTGTCTGTTTGTAGAGTGCCTCATCCACAGGTTCTCCTTGATCAGGCGGCCTGTAACAGATCCCCACAGTAATGTCTCCCACGGCTGTTTTCCCTTTAACCCTGACCCACAAGCTCTCTGTAAACTGCTCACCTGTCCCCAGACAGAGTTCCATACTCTCCAGCCTATCCCTAACATAAAGGGCAACTCCCCCTCCCCGCCTGCCGGGCCTGTCTTTTCTAAAGAGCCTGTAACCTTCCATTCCAACACTCCAGTCATAGGAGCCATCCCACCATGTTTCTGTGATGCCTATTATATCATACCCCCGTAGACGTGCACACATCTCTAATTCCTCTTGTTTGTCCATTTCTTGCACTCCTGCAGTGCAGTCCAGAGGGGTTATAGTGGTGTCTTCTCATGTTGGCCTCATGGTAGGCTATGGAGCTGAAGTGATCAGCCCCTTCCCTTCTGCTCCATCTCTCCCATATTAAAAAATGCCTAAGTCTGGGAGACATGAAATATTAACCTGTTGCGCCATTTATTGTAGCGCAGCTTACTATACACTAGAATCCCAAAGCACCCTGTATTTTGTCTTAGCCTTCAAACTGGCAATTGGCATTTGTCACGGCGATTTTGTAACACCCAGGATTTTAGGATTTTTGATCCATGTGCTGCAGAAACTTGTCCTTATATGGGATAACATAAAATTCCATGAGCGAGAATGGATGGATTTTTTTTTGCTCTGCTTTTTCTCTCCACCTACGGGAGGATTTGTCAGTCTCATTTTCCTTACTGCCCTTTCTGTAGGCACTGTAAGTGACCTCACTTAATAACCACCGATCCATGAGTCTTTCACAGCCTTTGGATCAGGCGGCTGTGCAGAGAAGGATTTAAAATCAGGATGTCTGTGGATTTTCCTTTTCTTCTAAATTGTCGGTATATTGCAATTTTGTAAACAATTATTTCAGTGTCATGACTTCTCAAACATGGTATTATTTATCATTAAAGGCTGCTTTGAACATAAAACTATTGGGATGCCCTTTATTAGAGTAGTTTACTGCAGTTCTCTTTCTAAAGACTTTTTTACTTTATGACTTGCTGGCTGGCTTTGTGCTCTTATTTTAAATCACACAATTGATTCAGTGTTCAAAGCCAGTTTATCAGACCGTAGCTTCGTGAAATTGCCTGCCAGCAATGAAAAATTAGTATTGTTATTTTTATAAATTGTCCAATGTTTGGGGTCTGCTGCTGCAGCCCTTAAACTGTGGAAGGGAGAGGAGCTTCTGAAAAGCATGCAATCGTCTGGAGTGAAACCACATCCCTCTGGAAAGGGCAAGGAACAGCCTGGGACTGTGGTAGCTTTCCCGATAGGTTCGGGAGGCAGGCTCCCTCTTCCTATTTTGTCAGTGAGATGTCCTCACATGTTTACGCTGTAAATTCATCTTGTCAGTGGAGTGTACAGGGAACATGGTAGTCCCCAGGAAAGCCATCATTTGTGCTATGAACAATCACAGAATGGTTGGAGTTGGAAGGAACCTCGGAGAACAATACACAGTGAGTTGCCATGCCTGTCTTATTAAACTGTAGCAGTAAAAGGCAGTTGTGAGAGACAGGAACTGAAATGAGACTCCACCATCCATTGTCTCAAAGACTGGTGTGAGAAGCTAAGACTCCTCCCTCCACTACCTCAGGGATTGGTGTGAGGAATTTCTGCCCAAAGATTGCAGTTGAAGATGTGCAGTTGAAGAGCTGGCTGCAAGACCAGAGAAAATGGATGCATGTGATCCACCGAGAATGTGCATTACATGACATTAAGAACAGAGATACTTCCCCCTAATGTATTACAAAAGGGGAAAAAGGTAATCGTCACTGGGGGCCACCCACCACTGAAGAATGCTACAGACCCTCGGGATGCTGCTAGATCCACAGTGGTGACTATCTGTTTCTGCACTCTGAATGCTTGCTTAATTTCTGTCTTTTTTCTGATCTGTCCTATTGCTATCTTCTTAATAATAATAACTTTTTTATAATAACCATATTTTCTTTAATAATTATCTTTTTAAAATAAACAAACTGACCGATTGTGGTACTTGACCTTGTTTGTATCTTAATTTCACTCTGGGGATCATGAACCAATTATTTCTGACACTTTATCCAGTTGGACCCTGACAACAGTTTACAAGATATTGCAGTTGAAATGATGAGAGACTTATTACCACCTGAGAGGATAAGGTTATGATAGAGATTTAGGGGAAAACATTTATCTTCCCTTAGCTAGCCTGGTCTTATCCATGGTAAAGCAGACATCTAGGGACACTGGGAGGGGGACATTTAAAAGTGTGCTGAACGTAAAGCTGGGGGTGGCCTGTATGTGGAATATCTGCATCTTACAGCCAAGGGTAAAACCTCACCTGCCTCTGGATTAGGCAATCTGGGGTCTCATCACCTAAATCAAGTTTATCTGGTTTTGTTTTTCAGTGTATCAGTTCCAGCAGCTCAGCTGGGCCAAGGCCTGGTTTCATGCACACGTCAGCGGTTTGTATGCAGGAACAGAATTAGACCCTTTAACAAAATAAAATGCTGTGACGTAGAATTTGGTGGTCTTCCGGATTAAGAAATATCAGGTAAGTACTTCCTGTATGTGCACGTGCTTAATTTTGGGTACCTTGACATTGCAAGGAAAGCCTCGTTGTACTGTGTTGCAGTATAAGCTTACAAATTGATCACATGCTATTGCCAGAAAAAATTTTAATCTGCCATCAGGAACAAGAGTTAAGTAAATATTCAGAGAATCCCGTTTTTTTTAAAGAAATACCTCATTTTATGTTGTCTTCTGAGAGAAAAATTACTCGTGTTAAATATGCATCAGATCTTTATACAATTTTTAGTCACTTCTTACTGATTTTCTTTTTGTTCTTTTAGAAATATATTGAGGTTTGTTTAAAAAAACTGTTTGTACTTCAGTTCCTTGGTGCTGAAATAAAACCCACTGGATTGCTATATATGAAAATAGCTTTATTTGTAAGCCACAGTGGAAAGAATAATGACTCAAGTGCAATAAGAAAAGCAGCACTGTAACACAGTTCTAGAAATGGTAAAAATTTGCATCAAAACAAAGCAGCTTGACATTCCTGAAAGTGAAACACATTTTGCTGTAACTTCTTATGAAAGTACAGAGACCACATTCTGGGTTTAGATAAGGTAGTGCAACCCTACAAGTCAATTTGATGTGACTGATAACAGAACTTGGCTTTACGACAAATGAGCATTGCTGTGCTGTATAATAACCATGGGAATAACTTCAGGACCAAGGCATATCACCTGAAAAATAGTTCTTGATTTTAAGAATGCTTTTCTTAGAGTAATTTGTCACATACAGCTTTTCCAATATCGTGCATTGCATCTTGGATGTTGCTTTTGAGCAACCTGACGCTCATTATATTGCAGAATTTCCTGGTCAAATACATTTTCCAGAATCCTGTGGCTCCCACACTGAACCACCCATGTCGTATAAACAAAGAATGCACTGAATTATGTCAGGGAAACCAAAACATTAAGAAAAAAATGAAGGTGGGCATTCTAGTTTGTATCATACAATGCACTGCAATCAACACTTGCAGGTTATTGTAGAAGTGCTTTGGAGCAAAACATTTTGGGTCACTTGGAAGACTATTGGACTTTAGTTCAACTTAAGCATATTCTGCATTGAGATCAATGAAGATAATATTTCATCTCAGTGCTTCTAATTGTAAGCTGAATTTTTCCTGGTGGCAAATTTTAATTCTACAAAAGCTACTTTTATATCAGGAAATGAGCTATCTGTTCAATGCCCAAAACACTTTGCAATTGACTGTTCCTGTTAGAAGTACAGAGCCCATACTGCAGAAAATATGACCTGTTGTCTTTGATCTTATTTGGGTTTCATCAGAAAGTAGGAAACACGTGGTCAAGACCACTCTGAACTGTGATTAAACTTTGTCCTCCTGCTGACCCAGTTATCAAAATCTACTTCCCCACGTGAACTGGAAAAATCAAAGTAAGGTTGATATGACCCAAGTGATGCAGCTGGGTTCAGAAACTGGCATGTAGTAACTATGCTATTCTAACGGGCCAAAATAAATTAAATCAGAAATACAGTACTTGTCAATTTGATGGTGCTTGATGAAAAATGTGTACCAGCCAAGAGTTGTAATGAATTGCTTTCAACTAAAATTGTAGATCTTTGGGTGTTGCTTTAATATTTTCTTAAGAATAAATAAATGAAAAGCTAGTTAAAGTAATTAGAATAATTTTGGTTCCTATCTGAGGAACTTATCCAATTATCTAAGCTTGTAACAAGCCTTGCATTACCTGGCAAGACATGAAAGTCCATGAGGAAAGCCATCTGGTAGCATAAACCAGGGGATTTTTAAAAAGGCATTATTTGATGATCCATTTCTAGAGAGAGTTAGAAGCAGATATCTGGCCTGGAATCAGGTATAGCAGAAGGTGGTTGTCTGAAAGGGTGAGGACTGGAGGGATGGAATGTTGAAAAAAGCTGAGGAAAGGAATTGCATGCAGGTCTTGCTGTTTTTCGTTAGTTTTCTATAATTTCTTGATCAGTCTTTAGAGTAAAGCTTGTGTTTAGATGTTCTTCTGAAGGCTCTATGAGTGACTTGCTCTGTCACATCACCCACGAACAGGGAAAGCAGGCCACAGCCTTGGTTCGCAGCCTGGAGTGCTCTCAGGCTGTGCAGAAGATGCAGATAAGGTATCAATGAGCCAGTACTTGTTTTCTAGGTTAGGCACCTGAACTGCATCAAGTTGTTGGCTACAGAGCTCCTATTTGGCACAGGAACTAAGAGCCCTGCATGTGGTGGCTGTGATGCTCAGGAACAGCCAGCCCTATTTGCACAAGATATAGAAAAATCAAAGTTTGGGTCAGCATTGTCGTTTCTGTGGGTAAAGTTTATGCAGGGCTTTACCAGCTGGATTAAAATTTATTCATTCTGGTAAAGAAATTGGGAGCAGATGATAACCAGAAGAGACAGGAGATGGCAAAGAACTATTAACATCTGCAAATCATTATATGGGTGCCTGCTCTGGTTTTAAATGTGTTAATGTAAATTAATTATGAACTTGCAATCAAAGTGAAAAGATGGAGTATTTATGGAAGGGGTACAAAGTGATATCTAAAAATAACGTAGTTTGGGCTGAATCAGAGGAAAAATGGGGCCAGAAACTTCCAGTGATCTATCTGCGGCTTCCATATTTTGATGATACTTTGACTGCATTTTTTTTCCAGTGCTGCAGAATATTATGAGATCAAAAAGGCTGACCCATATGGAAATTTCTGTTGGAAAACAAAACATGATCCTGCTGCTTTTCTGACATCAGTGAGGTTTGATAACAATTCAAATCACAGAAGCACAAAAAATGCAGCTGAAGAAAACTACTTGAGGTGAAAGTCTTCGTGTTCCAACAGATCTTTCAAATATACATACACCTCTTCTGTCTGGGTAGTGACACCAGGGTTACAGGTCTATGGGGGCAGGAAAATCTCATGAAAAGAGGCAAATGGAATCTATTAGGATTCCCTTTAAAAATGTATAAATGACCCCTCTCCTAAGGAAACATGATAAAACTTTGCAGCTGAAATATGCTGACAGAAACCCAAATAAAAAAATCTACTACCTACTCCTAAGTTTTAGACTCTGAAATGATCTAAAGAAATACAGACATTAAATGGAAGAAAAACTTTCCTTTGTATCTAGGCCAATTAAGTGGACGTTGCATTATATCAGGATATTGCTTAGATCTTCATGTATGGTAATGTGATCTAAGTTTCAGTAATACACGTAACAAAAATGATAAATAATAACTTTATTTAAAGAACAACTTTCTAAAGTTGCCAGGCTGAGTGAGGTTATAAAGAATATGTACCTGAATAATTTGAAATCATTTTTAGTTAAAATAATTAACCCTAGGTGTCCCGTGAATGGAAATTAATGCTAAAATCTTTCCCAGGCCGGTATTATTTGAAGAATATTTTTTCTAAATCTGTTATAGGGACACTGAGATAAACCAGTTTATTATTTTCACGGAGGAAACAGATTTATCTTCTAGTAATACTTATTTCTTACAGTACCTATCTGTCAAGACAGTCCTAGTAATTATGATTCCTTATCATAATGGAAATCAGATCTCTCATTGATCGATTTCCTAATACATCTTTGGCATTGCTTGGGATAAGAACTGGGAGGTAAGTTAAACACTGCTGCATAAGGTAGTACTTTGGTTTATGTCTGTCTTAAGTTCCTTGGTATCACCTTTACAAACAATGTGAAGAAAATTACTGGGTGTACATGTCAGCTCAAGTCTTTAATTCAGCTTATCATTTCTGTGCATTTCCTCAGTTTATTTTGAGTTCAGTCAGTTTTGAAAAGAAAAGTTAAAAAAAAAGAGAAAATTATATATATATACATTTTCCTCCTACCGTTAGTTAAGGAGGGAAACGACAGGCCTGATATTGTTGTCATTTTGCTACAGTAACTCCTCACAAAATATAATTCTCAACATAAAATCCTAGTGTTGCTGCAAACAATGGGTAAACTTATGGTTTCATTAGAGTGCTGATTTCAGCCTCACAGAGATCTACTTCTTGGTGTCCTTCCCCCTCTCCCCCATTTGTACAGACTTCTATTGTTTTCATGTCTCCACTTCTTCAACTTTAAGCTTTTGAACTTTTTTTATCATTCAAAATATGTAGATGTTATTTCAGGGAGAAGTAGTGTTGCTTCTATATGTTCAGTGGTCTAATTGAAACAATCACCATAAATTATCCTAGTATGATTTCCCATTTCTGACTGTATAGCATTTGTAAATAGTCATTCTGACCACACTGCAGACGAACAGCTGTACTATATCAGAACAAAGACCATGTACCTTATCTGATATATTGTATCTCTACTATAGCCAGTGGTAGGTAATAAAGAAAAAGCCATAAAACCAGGGCAATCTTGGATTCAGATTTTTTCCAAGATACTCCTCCAGTTACCAGCAATTTCTGATACAAAAATATTCTGCTCTACAGACTGTATCTACATCACATTGTGCAGCTGCCCTTGACAGACCATTCTTTTATGAGCCCATCTATTAGCTTTTAGAATTTATTTATACTTGGGCATCCAAATGAAACAGGATGTTATGTCCTGCAATGCAATTAGGCATGGCATGCTAAAGTGCCTACTGCATGTGAAAGTGCTTGCTTTCATTTGTCTTTGACCTGCTGCCTGATAATTTCATTTAGTGCCCTGTAGCTGTTGTCTCATGAAAAATAATGACTAATCATTCCCTCACCACCTGCTCCCCACGATTTATGTTTTACTAGACCTCTACCACCTCCTTAGTAATCTCTTTTCCAAGATGAGGAAAATCAAAACTCTTTACTTTCTTCTACAGTGAAAATTGTTTCCTGTTTCTGATCAATCTGACCTTTCTTATCTGTATATATCCTAGTTATGAAAATTTCATTTTTGAAATGACAAGAGCTTCACACAAGATTAGGTACACCATAGACTTCTTGAGATCAAATGATAGTTCTTATTCCCTCCCTGGTCTATTTGATGGTTGGCGAGTAGGAAGCTTCCTCTTCCAAAGTACTATCTGTAATGATGTAGGAGAACACCTGATGATAAAAGCTGACAGGAAAACTTGGTACTGTGAACACAGAATTCGGGTCACTTCACCACGTGCACTGCTTTGCATTCATCAGTGCTGCATTTCTTCTGCCACTTTGTTAGCCATGCATTACTAGGGATATCTTTCTGTAACTCCTGGCTAGCAAGTTCAATTCTGTCACTCTGAAGCACTAACACTTATGGAAAAAATACCCCAAAATGACAAAACCCAAAACTGATAGACGTTTTTATGCCACATCTCATAGAAGTTTTTTCTTTCTTGTGTTTCTTCCAGTTGTTAAGCAGCTTAGAGTAAAAGAAACAAAAACATAAATACAGGAATTAGTATTTTTTTCAACTTACTTAGCCTCCCAAATTTTCAGGCAAACAATTTCCTTCAGTTATAAACCAAAGGCAGAGGCTACAGATAGATTCCCTAACTGTGGAGACTCCATGAATAAATTTCCATGAACAGGGCAGACAGACAGCTGCAGGGAATGGCAGAGTAACTGCTGTTGTGGGACGAGATGTATGAGGGGTCTGTCTGAGATCTCCTCTGATGCTGTGACTAGAATAGCCTTTGATGTCGATCGATACGTTCACAGTAAGTCTTTGCAGTCTTTGGCACATTTCATTATACTGAGTGAAAAATAATTGGTCTCCTTGGTATATATGTCTATTATATGTGTTTTTAAGGATGGAGATACATCACTTGTGTATTTTCGCAATGTCCTGTCAGTACATAGCAGCTCAACCTAGCAGTGATGACGGCATTATTTAAATTGGAGTTTATCTATAGAAATGCTGTGAATTTTCACTTTATTAACAGCTTTGCAGGAGACAGGCTTCTTGTCTTGTATGCAATATGAATATGAAACTAAATAATCTAAAGTGTAGTTTTTGTAGACAACTTAGTATTAACGGTATGGCAGCAGGAGAAGCCTGAGGAAAGCAGGGAGTTTAAAGGGGAATGGAAAGATGATGAAAAGAAGAGGAATATGAAGAAGATAGTGCATATAGTGTCAAAGGGGGATCTAAGAAAAACAAAGTTGCTCAAAGACAAAACAAGTAGATTTCTTTTCTCTCAGGGAACCAAATTAAATTGCTTAGGCACTGCCAACATACAAACACACAAGGAAGAACAGAGAGCGGAAATGTAAAGCATTGATGCCCATGGTAAATAGTTCTTGCAGTAGGCATGAACTGTTCCCATTTGCTGCTGCTACCTGTTGTTCAGAAATGCCTACAAATGATGCACTGGGAAGTGCAAAAGTACATCTGGAATCTACCACAGAAACCTACCTTCAACATTTGAAATACCAAACACTCACGTTTGGGGAACGCGACGCCTCTGCCAGTGCCTGCTCCCACAGTTCCAGTATCCTGATCCTCCCTGCTCCCTGAGCCAGCCTGCAACCTTGTGATGCTGTCCACTGAACAGGGTCAGGGAAG